>NC_137699.1:46714120-47080816 GCF_964034855.1 Anser brachyrhynchus
GGAAAGGAAAGGAAAGGAAAAGGAAAGGAAAGGAAAGGAAAAAAAGAAAAAAGAAAAAAATATGATCTAAAGAAGCACAGGGCTTCAATAATGTTAACCTACTTTTTTTTTTTTTTTTTTTTTTTTTTCCTGAGATCTTGTGTCTGAGAACTATTCTGATGCAGAATAGTAGAGGAGCTTTAAAAGAGAAATTGAGCTAACCTGTTTAAAGACCATTTTGTTGTTGTTGTTATTTTTTTAAGCTCATGATAGTACATAGCAAATAATTACTATACATATCAATAATAATTCCTTTTGATTCCTGAAGTCTCAGTTTGGTGGGTAATATATACATATTTGACAATAAACAGGCACATACAATGAATGCAATGTACATGAAAGTACAGCTCAAATGAACATATGCACATAAGGATAGGATGTCCAAGATTAAAATTCAGAATAAAATTCTCTAAAATAGTTATCAAACTTTAAAAAAAAAGAAGTATACACACATATATTTAAATTATCTAACCTATTACCTAATCTATAACCTGCTATAGATTACCTAGCCAGACAAGAGATGGGAGTTGTCATATTTTTGTTATTTTTTCACCCTGTACAAAGAGGACTAGCTGATATTTTTGGTTCCTTTCCAATCACACAAATTTTATTCCTCCTTCCATTCTCCCATATTTTTATGTCTTCCGCTCAAACTTTATGAATAGCACAAATAACTGGTCTCTGTCTGGTGATATCCTTGGATCACCCATAACTGTAAATTAAAAGCTTTCACATTATTTTTCGTAAAACAGAGAAGATGTCAAAGGTAACTAGTTTTTACATTTAGGACTTTAAGTGAATGTATGCATTGTTACTTGCAATACATCAAAGTGAAAAATTATTTTAATCAAGCTACATTATACTACCTGTAGGGCAACCAAGTATTGGGGTACACTGGCCACTCCAATGACCTGTAGATATTTGTTTTCCCCTGTGATAACCTTTCTAATATGTTATTTGAAAATACATAATTTCTGCAAAATCTTTTCTTCAGTGTTGCTGGATGTTGAAATAATTACTGTCAGATGGTCCAAGAAAAGACTAAAGTCGCCTATGGATGTAGCAGAGGTAGATTAGATTCTCTGAGTAGTCTCAGCCTCAGGAATATGTATTATCCTGAAAAAGATGCCTTATTACATTTCTTCACAGTTTCATCTCTGAACAGGAACTACAGGCAGTGATGTGGACTCGTGCTTCTTTCCTGCTCACGACTTAAGAGACTTAAAAAGATACATAAGTAACACTCAGAAAAATGCTGTGAGTGAAGCGAGCATTATTAAACTTCTTTCAAAACTGAGGCATGCAATGTTTAAATGTATTGTCAAAGAGTTAAATTCATTGACAAACCTCGGAATATAATCCAATGCCTGGATGCGAGCCCTTTGCTTCAACTGTAGAAAACATTTCTGCAATAATTTATTATCCAATCCACTTTGTATTGACATTGAAGGAAAAAGAAGACAAAATATTTTCAGTGAAAACAGGCCAAGAGGTGATTGTATGTCTATTTCAGGAGGCTTGTTTTTGTCATATCTGTCCAGAACAGGTCCAAGAGACTAGGAAGCCTCATAGCATGTACTTGAAGTGATAAAAGAAGGGAATGCAATTTAACTTGTCAGAGATCAGAGAAACCCAAGGTTATTTCCCTTTGCTGATAGAAAGGAAAAGGAAAAGAAAGAATGCTCTTTTAATCTCTTCAGTTCTTAAGCAAATACTTCATTCTGAGGAGCAAATGATAACCATTTTATATTGAAAATGTAACCACTAGAGGGTATCTCTGTTCAAAGTCTCTACACACGATTTCCAGGGCTTTGAGCAATGTTAAATGATAACAGACAAATCTGGCATTCATATACATTAGGTTAGATGAAGAGGGTGAAAAATAAATTGCCATTGCCCTTGAATGGTTATCCTCTGCTTATATGCTTCTGTAGATTCTTGTCTATCTTACAAAAAATAAATTTTCCTTGTTAGAAGAAAAATAGATGATTTCATTATAAAAATGCACTATAATGTATTGATATATATTGATTCTTGTATACTGTATTTATTTGACATCACAGTGAAGAACTGATACCATTTACATTTCTAAGTTAACCCTTTATAACCCACAGCTATAACCAGTCAAAGCATATTATTACTGCCTTGAAGTTTAATACGTTGAAATGGACAGAGTTATCACCAAGGTTAAATAAATACACAAGTAGAATTAATTTCTCAGATGCTTTCTGCTTCTTGCATACACTTTTGAATTCTGATTTTGAAACCTTGTTTGCTTTCACATACAAACAAACAAGGTAGAGGCTATATATGATGGAAAAAATACTGTTTTCATGGTGATTTTAAAACCATTTTCCTCAGCTAAAAAAATATATATGATAAGGTTATTTTTGCTAGTATTCACAATGGTATTGTAGAGTGACAGCTAATATACTTTCACTCCTTTGAAGATAATGGCTACAGTGATGCATATAATCAAAGTTCATCTGTGTTCTAGAAAAACACATCTGTGTTTCTCTGACCAACAGTACCCAAGGGAGTGATTTGACATTCTTCATTTTCTGACCACATTTGGCTTTCCAGACCAAATAACACAAAATATATTTATATACGAGCAAACTGGACACCAGCTTTGTAATGCAAGTGTAGATCAATGCAAACAGAAATTCTTAAAAGACCCGGGTGTTAAAATGAGAGAAGCCACCTGAACTGCAATACAATTTGATAAATACTGTGTCAAAATGTTATACAAGATTCTATAATAGTTATTTTTCTCATTTTGAGAAAAGAAGAAACAGGTAAATGGTGATAAATTTACAGAGTGAGTTTCTCTCTACCAAATATAGTAACTTGGAGAATCTGTCCTGAAAATTTTGGCCAAAAATTATTCAGAAGAATCTGGATCTGTAAACAGGTTTCTTGCTGTAATTTTCCTCAGCTCAACCCTGTTTAGCTTCTGTACTCCAGAGGAAAATTTAGCAGAACGCAGCTCCCAAGTCCTTTGTCTCTGGGATCATGGTGCATTTTGATTCCAGCTTCAGGGAAAAGCTACTGTCATTCCTTATAACTACTTAGTGACATATATGTCAAGAACTTGCTGTGTTTTGTTGCAGTCCAACATCACATCAAATATTTGATTTAGGCTGAACTAGTTGAACCCAAGCTGTTTCGTGACCCATACTTAGTCCAAGGATTTTGTACTATTGCATAAAGCTCTTTTGCTATGGCTTAAGGAACAGCACCTGGGAATAATGTATTGACAGATCAACTCAAAGTTCACAGTAACCAGTGACTAAAATTTAGCAGAACTTTCAAGTGCTTTATTTCTTTTAACCTGAAAGCAACTGCCTCTGCTTCCTAAGTTACTAAATTTTAATTAGCTATAACTGATTTTTAAAAAGAAATGTTTTGCAAGTAATCATGCATATGAAATGAAATATGCCAGGATCTGGATCCAGTCTTATCAAATTCATTTATTTGATTAATAACAATAACAATAACAATAACAATAATAATTGGGAGAATGTGCAGCCTGAGATGGGTTCCATATTTACTAGCTCTCAATGCTTGCTTTTGGGTGACTGGTATAAATATTAATTTTAGACATGGTGAGTGTTAAGGAAAGAGTTGGTGTGGTGGTTTTGCTCACGGTGGGCAGCCGAGTTCCACCACGGCCCGCTCTCCTCACTCCCCCTTCCTCTTTGAGGAGGGGGGAGAAAATAATAAAACACAAAGGGCTCAAGGGTTGAGATAAGGACAGGGAGATCGCTCAACAATTACTGTGTTGGGCAAAACAGACTCAGAGTAGGGAGACAGTAGTAAGATTTATTGCCTATTACTAACAAGCTAGAGAAGTGAGAAACAAAGGGAAAGAAACCAAAAACGCCTTCCTCCAATCTGCCCTCTTCCACCTCCTCCCCCCGAGCGGTAACAGGGGAATGGGGGAATGGGGGCTGCAGTCAGTCTATAGCGCTTCTCTGCTACCGCTCCTTCTTGGTCACTTTCTTCCCCTGCGCAGTAGGGTCCCTCCCATGGGATGCAGTCCTTCCCGAACTGATCCTGTGTGGGCTTCTCACAGGCAGCAGCTCTTCAAGAACTGCTCCAACATGGGTCCGTACCACGGGGTCCATCTGTCAAGAGCAAACTGCTCCAACCTGGGTCCCCCATGGGCAGCAGCTTCTGCCAGGTCACTTGCTCCTGCGTGGGCTCCTCTCCATAGGCTACAGGTCTGGCCCGGAGTCTGCTCCAGTGGGGGTCCTCCACAGGCCACAGCCTCCTCCAGGCCACATCCACCTGCTCCACCAGGGGCTCCTCCACGGGCTGCAGCGTGGAACCCAGCTCCACCGTGGTACTCCATGGGCTGCAGTGGGACAGCCTGCTTCACCATGGTACTCACCACAGGCTGCAGGGGACTTTTGCTGTGTGCCTGGAGCAGCTCTCCCCCTCCTTCTTCACTGACTTTGGTGCCTGCAAGGCTGTTTCTCACTCCTTCTCACTCTCCCACTGCTGTGTGCGGCAGCATTTTTTTTTTCCCGTTTGTATGCTCTCACAGAGGCGCAAACAACATTGCTTATTGACTCAGCTCTGGTCAACAGTGGGGTCCTTATCTAACATGGGGCAGCTTCTAGATTCTCCTCACGGAAGCCACCCCTAAGGCCCCCTGCTACCAAAACCTTGCCACATAAACCCACTACAGTTGGACATTTAGGAAAATGTAGTAGCAGTTGCCATTAGATGGACTGAAGTCAAAAAGTACTCATAGTCAACTTGGTAGAGAATCTTTAGCCTTAGACTGAACATGAGACACAAAACCATGACCAAAAATAGAGAGTGAGTGATAGTGCATAAAGCTAAGCAGAACCATGAAAAAATCAGCTAGGAGTCAAGTTTATTTAGTATACTAATTAAGTATTTGAATAAATAAATAAATTAATTAAAGATAAATTATATAGTAAAAGATTATATGGTTCAAGGTAAATCTTATGGTGTTGTACATATATATCAAGATAAAATCTAGGAGACAGAAGAACCTCTGGCTTAAAGTTAGTTAATGGACTAGAGAGAATTAAAAATTAGGGTTAAGACACAATTATCCAAGGAACAAAAAAGAAAAAAAGTCAAGTTTTCTCACTGAGAAGATTATTGCAAACTTTGGCTCCATGACTATTTTAGAAAATCTAGAAAGTTAATATTGATGCATACATGAGACCTGAGAACTTTTGAAAATTGACCTCAATGGGACTATTTAACTGAATTAAGATATTTAACTCACCCTGGAAAAATGCAGTGTAATACTTTTACAGGGAAACAAGATGAAATTTAAATATGCAATATAAGAGTTAACTTTTGCAAGCAACAAACCTAAGCAGGTCTAGGTAATGGGGACAAGAATAAAAATTAATATTTGTAATGTAACATGGAGGCTCAGATAATAGGGGAAAAGGCAGTATGCTGTAGATCCTCTTACAATATATTTTAATAACAATTGCACTATTTTTTTTAAATCCATCTCACCTGGAAAAGCAGTTAGGGTGCGGAACAACAGTTATAATGTTATGCCAGACTGAAAGAAGCCC
This sequence comes from Anser brachyrhynchus, assembly GCF_964034855.1. Taxonomy (NCBI): domain Eukaryota; kingdom Metazoa; phylum Chordata; class Aves; order Anseriformes; family Anatidae; genus Anser; species Anser brachyrhynchus. The sequence goes on from NC_137699.1 coordinate 46,719,736, forward strand.
TAAAGCCATGACATATACCCCTCATTCTTTGATGAATCCAAAGCTGTGCTGTTACCATGACAGAGAGAAGTTCACAGTTCTAAACTGGTAAACATTAAGGGCTGATGAACTAGGCAGACGTGTGTGTGTGAGAAAGAGGAAGAGAGATGATGCAGTAGAAAATCAGGATAATTTATTAGAAGATGTATGGAAAATTACTTTGGATGCATGTACCTTTGTCAAATACTGATTAGAGAATACAAAAAAAAAATGGGGTCACTGGTTTCTCATATCCTAACTTCTTCATGGCTGGCTTCCAGCAATACAAATAAAGATCAAGTAATCAATGACATGCAGATGAAGGAAAATTAGAAGAAGTATATTTACCTTTCAAATTGATGTCATTGACTCAACAAAACTTAACCTTAATCCCTTGTTTTTAATGTTGTCTATCTGCATTCTGTTTGCTTAGTGTTTCATTACAGTTTATCATTTCTTTTCAAATCAGTCAGTGAGGTCATTGGTGAATTGCTTATCTGCCTTTCTCTTTTCCTTTTTCATCCTTACTAAGAAGGGCTCTAGTCTTACTTTTGTCTTTCTGGGCATAAAAAATAAATAAAATAAAAAATAAAAAAATAGTTTATTTTTCTTCAAAAGAACATTAGGTACCTTGGTAAGACCCAATACAGGGAGTGAGATGAAACTTAGTGAAGGAAAATTTAGTTTGACTATCAGGATACATTTTGTATAATTGAAATTTATGTCTGCAGAAAAATTTCCCAAGGGAAATTTCCCAATAGAAATAATGCAAAACTCATTTGAATTATTTGTGGCTGAACTAAACCAGATGACCTAATAGCTATTCACCTCAAATTTATATGACTTCTTGAAGCTCTATTACATGGCCTTTCAAAATAAATATATCAATAGTATCTTTATTCAACATCTTTCTTCTCAAAATGCTTACCCAACTGATAAACAGGAATTACCTCATCTATCACTGAAGTACAACAGCTGTACAGCTGTAAACAACTCTACAGAAATGTTGGAGAAGACTTTAAAAGTAATCTCTTTTTGATAGAGATAAAAGAATGTGATTACAAATCAATCTGAAATATAGGCAAGATACAACCATTATTACTGTTAATAATGGCAGATTTTCTTTCAAGAAATGTTGCTAACCTTTGAAAAATAATGCAGAGGGTCAAGGTTTTCTTACTTTATAACTGCAACATAATAAGAGAGTACTATCCTGAAAGGCTTTGTTTGGTACTGATTCTAAACGTCAATAGACATTTAGTCAAATTATTTGAAGCTTTTCTTGTTGAACATAGATGCCCTTGGCCTTCTTATTTTCACTAATTTATGGATATGTATTTTGATTAATTAAAGCAGTCTGTGAGAAAGACAAAATAAGTTGATATGACTACATAACAAATTTTATATTATTAAGACTAAGATAAGTTAAACCTATTGAGCGCAATTTTATTTAAGTGTAAAAAAGTGCCATATTTTTTATATAGGTGGAGTGGATGATATAAGTGGAAAAGCCAAATGTTTGTATCATGTACCACCATATTTCAGGAAAAAACAGCCAATCAACCAAACGACCCAAAAATACAGGAATATACAAAGGTATTAATAATATTTTTCTAATAGCTTTAGTTACTTGCAAAAGTAGGACATAAAGTGTTATTGAATGTCTTATCAGTTTTTCTGTCAGGAGGATGTATTCATGTGTCATGATGCTGAAATACAGAACAGACCTAAAAATGCTTTGCTATCAGACTGCAGCAGCAGCAGATTCTTTGCAGACATCTTGTAAGACACTCCCAAAGAGGAGGCAGCCTGGGGTACTTCCACATAAGAAGCTGATTACACTGCAGGAGATTGACCAAACTGCATGTTGATTTAATTTTATGCTTTGTGTGCTTTATCACTTACTTGTACAGTCCTCACTCTTTGTGGTTTTGGCCTTTGCAGAGAGGCATCCTCTGCAGACAAAAATCAGTTCAGAGAAAAAAAAAATTTAAAAAGATTATCCTATGCATTCTTTAGGGACAGTAAACTTGTGACAGTCCATTCTGATGGAATAATTCTCTTGTTCTATTTTAACTTCTATAATTTTTTTCTTTTTACTCAATTTCTCCTTTGCTGTAACTTCCCAATCAGTAAAAGTTTCAGAAGACAGTTTTAGTTGATACTTTCTATTTAATATTTTTACAATGTAATTAATGATTCATATTCCCATTAAAACTTTATAAGTAGATCTTGTCTAATTCTGTCTTCAGTATTCTGTTGAAATTTCACCCTGTTTATGTTCAAACTCAATTATTTTATTGACGTTCTCTGAGACTTTCATATTTCCTGTGTGAGGGACATTGACTGGAATATTATTTATGATTGCAATTTTCTCTGCCCAGGATATGATTGGTTTTGTGACCCATATTCCACAGGCATAAAGTGAAAGTAGAATAGTTTGTCCTTCTGCTGATTTATTTCTGCCTCTCATATGATAAGATAAAACATCTCACATGGGATTAATTAACTTGATATAATGGGATTATATTACACAGGTATCTTGGATAGAATGTGCAATATATTTTTACATCAGATCTGTTTCCATCCATATGGGATGTATCACTCTTTTTCCTTCACAAAAGTATCCTGATTCTTCTGGTGGTACTTCTCTGGCCCTTTGTACCATATTCAAACTACACTTCATTCTATTTTGTTCTGTTAATTCTCATATTGCTGTTCAGCATGAGGAAAGCTAAGATCTTAGGGTTTGTATCTACATTCATGTCCATATCATGAAATTAACTTTCACATTCTGAAAAATATTACTAAAAAGGGTATTATTATTAAGAATATTGTCCTGCTAGCTATGTCAGTAAGCATCTATTAGACAGTTGTCTATGCTGCAGGTAATGTAGCAAAAAGGGTATAATTCATCTATAGTGTTTGGTTATGTACTTTTTGCAGCTCTTTTCTAATTGTTGTTTTATTTATATATTTTTTTTCACTTTTTCATTATAGTCGTCAGTGAGGGATATGTGATCATTCCCTGACTGTCTGACCTAGAATATCACTAAGTGATTCAACAATATTTACTCCTAAAGGATTTTTAAAGCAACTTTAAAGATAGAAGCATTTTATAAAAATTCATTTTTGAAGTAGAAGAGAAGTTTATTAAAATCACCTGAGGTACTCATAAGGGTTTAATTATCTATTTGGTCACCATTTCAATTACACTGCTATTGAGCATCAGGCAAACAGGTTGGATGTATATTTTATCGGATAAATATACTTTGCAAATGAAATCAGAGGAAATCCCGGAGTAACTGAATAGTCATCAGAATATTATACTTCTTTGTTCTCAGATAGATAAAAACCACTTATGAGTGGGTATGAGTGGGATTTAGAAATGTGAACAGCACTGCACTTAATCTGCTCCTGTAGAAGGTATTGGGTGTTTTAATACTGATAATATTGATTTCAGGGCAATCAGAGACCTACACTTCATCACTTCATCTTTTCTTTTTTCTTTTTCTTTTTTTTTTTTTTTAATGCATGTGTGTCAAATCTCATTTTATATGGAGTGCTGCTTCAATATCCTGTCACTTGATGCAATATCTGTTCAGCAAGAGTTATTAAAATATATATATTTAAATTAAAACCTTGTTGATGTTAGATGTAGATTTTAGCTGTCCTAGTATCTAATAGCTCATAAAATTGATCTCATGCAGGGCAGTTGATGTTTAGAAACAATACAGTTATGTTCATCTGGCATTGCACTTCTGATAGTGGGCTTCACAACATGTGAAGACAATAGCAATCCTGATTTTGAACTTGTGCATAGAAGTTTTAACAATGCTATCTCTTTGGTCCTGCTGTCTTGGATCGGTTGTGTTTAATGGATTCTGACGATGTGAACAAATCCAAAGATGCATGAGTTATTTATATATGGACACTGCCAACTTGTCCTTCACCTGATCTTCCCCAAAACAGCATGCATGCATAATTTCTGCCTTTCCTGGATCTCAATATGTTTAAAGTATATTTTGAACTAAATTTGTGGGTGGTACAGTCAAGAGCTTCATGTCCAGAGCAACTCCAGGTTACAGACATGCATACATATATATACATATAATTTATATATAAATAATAAAAATATGAAAAGAGATACCTTAAAACCAGGAGGAGTGTAAAAGATGTATTGTAATTTTTCAGTATGTTATAGCTGGTATTTCTGGATATTTTGATAATAAAAAAAAATATAAATTGGCTCAAAATCAAATCCATGGACATTAGATCCATGGACATTAGATACATTCAGAATTTGGAATATGAGTATTATAAACATATTTCATTTCAGTATTAACTAAGAGAAATCAAAGCTCTAGACTGATAAGTTTCTTACTGGTCAGTATTTAGTAAATAAACCCCATTTTCATCACAAAAAAAAAAATGATTTCTGGTAAAGATGAGTAGAAAGAAACTGAGAACAGGTTAAGCAAAGCATCGAAGTCACACTTTGAATAAATAAGAAACACAATTCAAAGATTCGCAAGACCATTCCTCTGTTCTAATCAAGAGACAGATGAAGGCTGTCTCCATGTCTCAGTTATTATTACTATACATTCTGATGGTTCTGAAGGGTTGTTCTATGTAAGTCTTTCAGATTCAACACACATTTCATGTCTGATATGAATACCTTAACAGTCACTTGTCTGAGTAAGGCAACTCATTTACACACAGCCAGGAGGTTAAAAGTGGTTGAGCAGTTCAAATGTATCATTTTGTAGCACATCATGCTACAAAGTGCAACCAACTGGGAAACCCAGAGGGCAGCAGTGAAGAGATAAAGGCCTCACCAGAAGGAATTCTACCAGGCTGCCAGCTCAGGTACAACCACAGAATGGAGCAGCTAAAACAAGTTTCATCATTAGAATGTGGGGAGGGTATACAGAAAGTGGAGAAGTGAAATGTGAGTACTCTTGAGTATATTTTTTCACTGTGCCAACCATGCAGGGCCAGGAAAAAGGGGAAAAAAAAAGGAAAAAAGAAAAGGAAAAAAAAAAAAAGAAGAGACATTTATCACTGGAAAAGTAATTCCTTAAACTTCACTGTCAATAACAGTGAATGAAGCATTAAGTATACTTCAGCTCTCAGAAGCAGCTATCTTTTTTCAGCTGCTTTTACACAGTACCAAAAGTGACATTATATATGAGGGAGGACAGGTAGCTGGAAGAATATCAAAGAACCTTGATGTCAGGGAAGCAAAATCCGTCCTTGTGTTTCCCCAGTGCACATGTGGAGTCCACATTTTTGTAAAACGCTTGATACTGCAAATTCCTACAAGTCAGTCTTGCAGATGGGAGATATGGGATAGAAAATAACCAGACAGGAACAGAAAAAACAGCTTTCCTTTCCCTAACAGTTTAACATTTCAGGAAAGAAGATTAGTAGGTTGTTCAGAAGAATCCACGTGTATCAGTCTTTTCTTTCTTTCTTTCTTTCTTTCTTTCTTTCTTTCTTTCTTTCTTTCTTTCTTTCTTTCTTTCTTTCTTTCTTTCTTTCTTTCTTTCTTCCTTTCTTTCTTTCTTTCTTTCTTTCTCTTTCCTTCCTTCCTTCCTTCCTTCCTTCCTTCCTTCCTTCCTTCCTTCCTTCCTTCCTTCCTTCCTTCCTTCCTTCCTTCCTTCCTTCCTTCCTTCCTTCTTTCCTTCTTTCCTTCTTTCTCTCTCTCTCTCTTTCTTTCTCCCTTCCTCCCTTCCTCCCTTCCTCCCTCCCTCCCTCCCTCCCTTCCTTCCTTCCTTCCTTCCTTCCTTCCTTCCTTCCTTCCTTCCTTCCTTCCTTCCTTCCTTCCTTCCTTCCTTCCTTCCTTCCTTCCTTCCTTCCTTCCTTCCTTCCTTCCTTCCTTCCTTCTTTCCTTCTTTCTCTCTCTCTCTTCCTTCCTTCCTTCCTTCCTTCCTTCCTTCCTTCCTTCCTTCCTTCCTTCCTTCCTTCCTTCCTTCCTTCCTTCCCTCCTTCCTTCCTTCCTTCCCTCTTTCTCTCTCTCTTTCTCTCTCTGTTTCCCTCGTTCCCTCTCTCTCTCTCTTTCTGTCTGTTTTCGGAGAGTTCTTTGTCTTTGCTTTCTGCTTTTCAGATACAATAATATCTTGTACAGCTTCCTATTCGCTATATTAGAATCTCAGAAGATATATTGTTTCTAGATCAGTAATTATTTGATTTCTTTTCTTCTTCCTGAAATTGGAAGAAATAAATACATTTTCTTTCTGCATATGGTTATCCTCCAAGAACAGTATTACAAATACTTTGCTTGCTAAACTGATAAAGTGCTTAAGATTAAATGTAATATAGTAAAAATATTATATCTTAGAATTAGTATTAAAGAAATATTAGAATGGAAGGATTCCATGACGTCAAATACTCTACTTCTCTTAAATGAGGCAGGATCAATTATTTCTACATTACTTTTTGCCACATTCTATTAGTTTATTAGTCTATGGTATATATGCTACATATGTTTGCTATACTATATATATGCAATATATACTATATATATTTTCCTGAAAGATTGTGTTTTCTAAACTGTTCTTTTCTGAACGTTTCTATATTTTAGCCTCAAGTGAAAAGCTGGAAAGAATACTGTACCTGCTGTCTCACTTGGGCTGAAAAGAGAAAGTTGTGATAGACTGGCTTACTACAAATTCACCCCTCTTTCATAGAGTGAAATTTGTGTTTGATTTAATTAATTTTACAAAAGCATCATTACACTGATTTTTTTTTTTTTTGTATCTTCTCTAGCTTTTTTTTTTTTTTGGTGCATCATCTCTAGCTTAAGTTTGTTTTATTTAATTTTACAAAAGCACCCTTCCATTGACACATTTTTCATTTTTTTGTGTATCTTCTCTAACTTCCATTTACTTTTTGCTAATGCCTAGCCATATTTCCCCATCAACATATTCCATTTTTAAGATATTCTTTCTTATAAGGTTGTTTGATTGTTTTTTTTCCTCAGTGTAGTTCCCTTCTAATAATTCTAATTGAATTTCCTCTTCTGTGTTTTAGACTTATTTATCATTTTATTGCGTTTTGGTGATTCAGTGTCTGAATCTCACAATGCAAATTTTAGGTGAAACTTATTCTGTTAATTAAAATATTGAATATTATCAAATACAGAGAAGGCCTTTGCAACACACCAATAAAAACAACCATTTTTATGGTCCCATAAGACCTCGAGAATAAATGTAATCATAGCCATTGCTTAATGTATCTAGCCTGTTTATGTTTTATTTACACTACTATTTATCTATTGCTTCTATCACTTTGTGGATGGGATGTCATGGTTTTGCTGGGAGAGAGTTAATTGTCTTTGTAGAGCCTCATATGATGCTGTGTTTTGGACTTTTGGTGTAAATAACAGTTTTAATATACCAATGTTTTCAGCTGTTGCAGAGCAGTGCTTACACAGAGCCAAGGACTTTTCTGCTTCTCATGCTGCCCTGTCAGCGAGGAGGCTGGGGGTGCACCAGGAGCTGGGAAAAGACACAGCCAGGACAGCTGGCCCGGACTAATCAGAGGGATATCCCATACCGTATGGCACCATGATCAGCAATAAAACTGGGGTAAAGGAGGAAGGAGGGGATGTTCGGAGTGATGGCATTTATCTTCCCGAGAAATCATTCCATGTGGTGAACTCTGCTTTCCCCAGGCTCATGGTTAAACACCTGTCTGAATGTTCACAGGAATTCAAAGGAATTCACAAGGAATGTGAATGAATTCCTTGGTTTGCTTGGTTTGCTTTTTCTGCTTGTTAAGCTTTTTTTTCTGTTTGAAACTTCTCTCTTGTAATAATAGTGAGTTACTGTGCTCTTAATCTGTGTAATACTGGTCTGTATCCTTTTTTATTTGCTCAGGGATATATTTCCACTTTTCTATTTTCCATACTGTTTGTTTGTTTTTCCATTATTTAATTAATTTACTGGTGTTTAGGGATTGCTTAATGTGTCATATTTATCTAATTTTCATCTTTCATTTTCATCTATCGTTCACCCTGTTGTGTAAAGGATAGGACAAGAGAGGAGAGGAGAGGAGAGGAGACGAGAGGAGATTAAAATGAAAAATCAAATTATCTTATCCTAAGAATAATTCGGATATCTGTATTTTCATTGCTCATTTTGGATCTTTTAAGATTTTTTTTTTTATTTTGTAAATAAAAATTTTTTACACAGAGGTATTTCTATTAAAATATTTCATTTTGGTCATAACTTTATGGAACTGTTTCACAAAGTGTAATCAAATCTGTTTGTTTCCTAAAAGCACAAAACTTTAGCACAACTGTCAGTGTTTTTGTATCCTGCATTGCCTTTCAACATGTTGTCTCTGCACCCTAATTTAATTATGATTCAATATAGCCTTTGCACACAAAATTTATAGAGATATTTTATAGCATTAGAAGCACTAAAAACTAAATGCAGTTTGAGGGAAAAGCAACAATGACATATATTTGTTGTTTATTTATACATTATAAAGATCTTTTCTAAAACAAGATGATATAACTGAGCTGGTAGAAAAGGACCTTACCAGGAGCTTATAGCTTGCAGGCCTCTCTTCTATTTTTTCCTTTTTAATGGACTGTTGAAGATGTAGCATACAAAGTTATCTCAATAAATTCTATCTCTTAAGGAAACCTGCAGGAATGGTGTCAAGCTGAGGCAGGAGAGGTTTAGGCAAGACATCAGGAAGAGGTTCTTCACTGAGAGGGTTGTCGCACACTGGTACATGGCTCCTTAGGGAAGTAGTCACTGCAGCAAGCCTGTTGGAGTTTAAGAAGCATTTGAACTGTGCATTTAGTCACATGATCTAAAATTTAAGCAGTTAGTTTTGTAAAATTGCATGAAGTTTCTTATACACCAGAAACATGAATCTGAATAATTTATCTGTTTAAATTTTTGATGACTTAAAAATTTCATATTTGTGAGAGCCTGGTGTGTTTTGTTTGTTTTGTTTCATTTTTCTTTTTCTTTTTATACAATATTAGATATGTCTCTCTAAACAATGACAACTTTTATTTATTTATTTTTTTCTAGCTTATATAGGGGAAAAGAATTCATATTGAGACAGAATATCTTCTTTTTAAAATATGCCAATAACTTAGGATCCTTAAGCTGCCCCAGATTCTTCTACAGTTGCTGTTGTGGTATTGTCATCAGGAGATGGTACATCCTTGGATGGTTCTGGGTCAGCCAGGCTCTCCAAAGGTTATCTTTGAGGCACAATTTAGTTTTATCCCTGAGAGGCTGCAGGGCAGTGCTATCTGAGGAGTAAATATTCCTTGTGTCAGGAAATTTAAAACTACACTGCTAGTGAAGTTCAAGAGGAAAGTTTTGTCCTTTTTTTCTAGAGTTCACAAACTCAGAGGTGTGGATAGGCTACTTGGCCCCATTTTTAGTCTGGTTTCACCTGAAAGCCTGTAAGCCATTGTGGTAAGTAAGAACAGTTAGCAGGGATTCAGCAGTGGAATTCACTTGCAAAAAAAATCCTTAGGGCCAATGTCTGCATCCACTGATAGGAATATGACCTCAGAGTACTTACGTGTGTATTCAATGAGCTTCTGGGAACTGGTAGGGAGGCCAATTCTCTGGTCAGACAATCACAACAATTTTCTGCTTCTGGACAAAGAATTTGGATAACGTCCTGAAGAACCACTGTCACCTGGCAATCAACTAAGTGAGAGGGTCAGAAGCAGCTGTGACTGTAATATGCAGTGAATGACTCTGGTTACTCAGGAAAGAATGCCTCATGAATACTCCCTCCAAAGTGGAAACTAAGATAGGAACTAAGATCATTCTCCCATCCTAAGAGAATCATAGTTTCTCCCACACCTTGTTTTCCATCTTCTCCATATACCCAAGGAGGATAGCAGAAAGCGAGTAAAAAACAAATATTTAATCTTCAGGATATGCCTTTAGAGATTTTGGGAAAGGCAAGATTCTGCCGAAATAAAACATATCTCAAGGATCTTTTATGATTTGGGGCAGGTGGATAAGAATTATTAATTACTTTAAAGAGCAGTCTAATCTACCCTGTTAATACATGAACAACAAACTTATTCTCTTTATACAGAGCTGGAAAAAAGTCCATATTAAATAACACTTTATGTCATTATTAATGCTTTAATTAACATCTGATTTTACGTAATTTTTTTATTGCGAAAAATATATTTTCTATATAGTCAGTCTAGGGCACAGAACTACTGGTAAGGTTTTTTTGTAATGTGATATAATTTTATGGTATTTTTTTTTAAAGGGGAATAGCATATCTTGAATTGTTACTTTGATTATAGTATGTATCATCAATTCTGCTAGAGAAAAATAACGTTAATATTAAGGATTGAAAATATTAAGGATATGACTTAGAGGGTCATGATACAAATGATACAAATAATACAAACTTAAAATTACCGCACTTGCACTTTTAGATCATGGTAGCTTTTTTTTTTTTTTTTTTTGTATGTGTTTTAGTGTTTTGAATCTTCAAAATCCTAATTTTTACTGATTCCCTCCTCCCCCCTCAAAAAAAAGGGGGGTGGGTGGGGTGGGGGAGGGGAAATATACCTATTGCAGAATCCAAAAGTGAAAAGAAAAACATCAGATCATCAGATTCATTTTAAGCTCTAAATAACAAGCAACACTGCAATGACCCTGTGGCCAAGAATTTTTTCTTACCTCACTTGTATTGCTACGAAGACATTTTCAGGGTTGTCGATTAGGCCACAGACATGCTACTACACGTCAGTGTATTATTTCAGTTTTCATTCTCCTAACCACCATTTCTCTGTCACCTAGAGAAGGTGAACCATGTCTTTATTGTTTGTGAAGAAGGATAACCCTTAGACGGACTCTTATCACGAATTCTTTCAAACAAGTAAAGCTAGTGGAAAACTGGTCTAAAATTAGCATTATGAGTCCTCAACTACTTCTGTGGAAGTAATTTTGTAGAGCACAAAAACAAACAAGATTTTTTATTTTCAACATATACAAATAACTCTTTTTGCCCTTAATTGTCCACATAAAAAAAATCAGTAATTATTATTACATTTTGAAATTAAATTAACTAGCTCTTATCCCTTTCATTAATTCAGCTCATATTCCTCATTAAATTGGAATTGCTTTATCTAAAACTATCAAGGGTGTCAGCTTACCACAATTAGGTAGAAGCCAGAGTATCCCTGTGATCACAGACTTCCTGATATCAGTGGTACGCTGTCTCAGTCTCACAGTAGGATCAGCTCCTAGAGCAGCCCACATGTACTATGAGCATGTGTACTTACAGAAGTGTTACTTTTATGATAAGATAACCAGAAAATAAGTTATTGCTTTTGAATGTTCAGAAGTTAAAATCATTCTGGAAAGAAAAAGTCTGTGTCTGGCCAACACCTAGCACAATTAAAGAAAAGGTTCTCCATATACAGAGCCGTATCAATAAATATCTCAGAGCAAACAGACAAAACAATTTTCATTTCCAAACAGAAAATATAACGTTAAATCATTATTTAAATTATTAACATATTTTTGTTTGTTTTGTCTGCAACCATTTCTTCTTTTCTAGATCCAGAGTAACATTAGATGAAATGAAAAAGTTACTACCTATATTCCCTATACCTCCACCATGTGACTAGATGATATGACATGGTGCTGCTTTAAGAGAGAAAAGAAGCATGCAGGAGTAAGTCATTTTATTTTATTTTAGTTTAGTTTAGTTTAGTTTAGTTTAGTTATTTTATTTTTTAAGGTAATGCTCATAAGAGCATAAAAACTGAATGATGTCATGTTTAGTAGTAACTTGATAATGAATAACTTATTCTCTTGTTTTGTACCACAGACTCCTGAAACTTGTTTCATTACACATAAACAAAGGAAAATGAAGTTTGTTCCAAAATTCCAGCATTATTTATTTATTGACCCCCCACACCCTCCCCCTTCCCCAGCTACACGGTTGCAAAGCAATTAGTAAAAGTGACTAAATTCGTTGATCTAATTTATTCATCACTTTTAGTTCAGCTTGTTGTTCATGCTAGTGTGAGATTTATAAATGTCTCCTGCTAAGCATCTCTACTAGCAAGGGTAAACTGGCAGGAAGGCTTTATGTTGAATTCAAGGCAGCTAATAAAATTCCTCTTATCTTAACACCAATCAACCTCACATCTTCATCCTCCACCAAAATCTTCAGGCTCCATCTTTTTCTAGGGTTGATGTTTCTATTTGCTGATATATTTTCTTTTAGAAGCCTGAACTGGTAAAGTACTTACTCTTGCCACCACCATATGTGCTTTTGGGGTAAAAAGATTATGTTTCGCAACTTCACATTTCTTTTCATTGTGAATTACTATGCCATGAGAAGCTGAGAAAACGTAGTGCTGTAAGAGACTAGGGTAAAATCCTCTGCATCAGTAGCATTTGTATTTAATCCTGTTAAATATTATATAAAAGTTGTGTTTGCACTTTTCCCCTCCTGATTTTCTTTCTTACAAAAGTATTGTGATGTCCCTTGAACTCTACATCAAAACAGAAGTAATTAAAAACAAAACAAAACAACAAGAAAAAAACCCACAACTTTTCTCATGGCTCTACAGCTCTGAAAACAACAGAAACTATCAGCTTTCACTCAAATAGTTGAAATGAAACATTCTTTCAACCTGGGGTCAGTGCAGGCATACCAGTGCAATTCCATGCAAACCTCAGTCCAAAAGAGATTATTTCCATGATCTGACCAAATATTCCTCTGCCAGGAAAATTCATCATTACCAAGGTTAGATCTATGCCAAGTGTAAAGAACCACACATCGGAGCACAATGCATATTTATAGCAATCCTTGCACAAAAATGAATGATGAGAAAAAAGCCTTGCTAATACTACATACTGATTATGAAGGGCAATTTCCTTTTAAGATTCATGCATGGTTTTAATTTGTTGTTGGTTTGTAGTAGGAGTAGAAAGAAGTTTGACAACACTCTTTCCCATGTAAATGAAAAACATGTTTCTGCTAATGGGTTTTTAGCTGGCTCTGTCTGCCTGTATAGTGCAGCAATCTCATATTCTTTGTTATGAGATGCATGTGTGTTCCAGTTTCTGCATTATGAATTTAGAGTGTGCAAGGCTTAAAAACTGGAAAATGCAGATGAAAGCATGCATCATTCAGTCTTTTAGTTAGTCATCAGTTTTTGCATAATAGGTTAGAATACTGAGGCCAATCTTTTACTAAACCTCTAATCCAAGATTTTAAAAATCAAATTCTCTTTTATTTGGGATCTACAGTCTTTGTGTACTCACATAAGTTTAGTGAGTATTTACGCCTTTGTAAATGTTATCATTAATTCTAAGAACACCTTCATCCTCATCTACACTTGTTTATAGCCATTATGTGCTAAATCTGTGGGAAGAAATAGTACCTGAAGGCCAGAACCTGTCTGATGACAGCACCAGGATTTTAGTCCTCACCATCCATGGAACAAATTTAGATTGTGGATTGAGTCCTGTTCTGCCAAGATATCTTCTGTTTTATCATCATTCCTACATGATCATTGTTTTTTTTTTCTATTTTTTCACCTTCAAATAAATGTTATTTTATCCTTCCTAGTGCATTTGTCAGTGCATTTTTCCAGCACACAATAGACTTCCACCTATCACTCATTTGTATGTTTCTGTCTAGGTTACTAATGCCTACAATATATTTTTCTGGAGTTAAGAGAAAATGGCATTCTTTCTGAATGCCTCTAACAAACAGTAATGAATTGCATGCCTCACTTAACTATAACACTTCTCTTGGGTTATAAGTGAATACATTTTTTGGTAAAATTATCTCTTAGTGGAATCAGAATTCCATAATCCCTTCCCTTCCTTTCTCTTCCCTCCCCTCCCCTGCCCCTGCCCCTGCCCCTGCCCCTTCTTCCTCTTCTTTTTTTCTATCTGAAAACAATGAGGAAGTGTCGTTCCAGATAAGGTGTCAGTTAGAAGTAAGCCAGGGAAAGAGACGATCATCAAACACAAAATTCCATAAGCTACTCTTGTAACTTCTTGGTTCAAAAGAGAAAGAAATTATGTGAGATGACTTGCTTTCACACAGGATCCACAGTCCAAATCCTGGCTATTTCAGATAGTCCTGATTTTGAATTATTTATTTTGGGAAATAAATAAATAAATAAAGGAAGGAAGGAAGGAAGGAAGTATAAAATTGTTCAACAATCTATTTCTTCCAAAATCCTTTAGAAATCTAAAAAGAATTTGGTTTGAGTCTGCTTTTGCTTTTCAAAAACAAACTCTCTATCTAAATAACTTTGAAAGTATCTTTATTTCAGATTTTCTAGAAAAGAAAAAAAACTACAACTGCAAACCTCCCTCCTTTCACACCCAACCATTGCGTTGTCAGAAATCATTAAAGTACATATTTTATTTTTCTGTTTTTCTCTGAGGAAAGTAAGATCACTTGGGACACAGGTCACCTTTTCCTTCATTTATCAGTTAGTCTAATAAAAGATGTTACTACTTTCCTGAAGATATTGTTCTCCCTAAATAACAATGAAAAAACTACTGTATTTTCCCTTTTATTTAATATGACACAAATTTATAAGAACTAAATAATGTTACTGTTCCTTTTATAATCATTTAAAAAATTACCCAATAAAATTCTTGGCTCTACATTCAGGAGAGGTTCTGGCTGAAATTAAACATCATGAAGGGCATTGAAGGCATCTTAATGACCAGGGAAGCCTGAAAGTGGGGGAGAGTTATGAATTTCTCAGTCAACTGCAAACTATCCAAACAGCCAGGCAGTGTGACCCACCACTTGCCAAATACACACAGCAGCATGTGCAGCTTATCTCCACTGCGTACGGAGCATTCTGTGAGCCAAATGGTTGATATAGTGTAAGATGGAAGAGGACCATTGGGAAAGGCACAAAATTACAGTTAAACAGCTTTTTTTTTTTTTTTTTTTTCTTCTGCTGACTGCATTCCTTCCGTCTGTTGTTGTTTCTGGCTTTTAATTTTATATATAGTTGCATTAACATCTGCTGAGATAATAGTTGGTCTATCTCCAGACAGTTATTCTGGGATGATATCTTCTGTTTCTGAACAGTTGACTTGCAACTATATTTTTATGGGGGAATGTGAAGAATGGCAAGCTACCAACTTAGTAACATATATTTCAGTCCAAGCTCTGATTTTTGTCATTATTGGTATAATTGCTGAAGGAAACAAGGGTTTAAATTACACACAGCTTATTATAGAGAGTTAAACCACCACTTGCTCTGGACTATTATCTTTCTCATTTTGCTTGAGGCTGTGATGCAAAGAAGTCTTACATTAGATTAGCTAGACATGCCTATGTATATATCTATTCTCCTTCTAGAAGAAAAGTGACAGATAGTGAGACTCAGTTTTTTTGTTACTGATCATATGCATTCCCTCAGTCTTCTTTTGTTATTTTTCATAATGTGTCTATACTTTCTATGAAGAACATATTTATATTTCCACAATACAGCTAATACAAAGAATATTATTCAGGGGGATAAAGTTGAAATTAAGTTTCATTTAAAAGATACAGACTATACAGCTTTGTATTCCTCCTGCTTAACTTTGTCTATTTACAAGTTTGTTTCATTATCTATTCCAGAACTCTAGGTGCTGTAAACAGGGGCTGGAAACAGAAGAAGAAGAAAAAAATTATAAAAAATGAAAACAAAAACAAAAAGCATAAAGAGCAAATTGTTTCAATTAATTACTTCTTTTTAAAACTAGATGAATTTTCCTTTGGATGGAGATCTTTCAACAGTACAGGAAACTATAATGTTTTCTTAGACTAGATACCTATACTTTAGATAGTTCAGATTAAAAGCTAATTTTATTTAAGAAAACTGAATACTTCTCACTCATGAACAAAATGGGAAATGACAAGGCAAGTTTTCCATGTCCTGACCTGCTAGATTTTAGAAAGAGTTCCTCTAAAATTGAAATGGAAATTTAGTCTGTATTCCTATCTTTTTGCAAAACAGGTGATATTTCCTGACCATGTATGAAAAGTACCACTTGCAGCTCTGGATGCAGTGGTCTAGACAGCTGTTGATATTGAATGCAGATACCTGCAACTCATTTTCTACCAAGCAACATTAAATGATATCAGCCTTCTCTTTTCTACCAATTTGACTTTGAAACAGGCATCTGAAGTAAAAGTATTAATATTTAGTAGGGGGATGGTTGGACCAGATGATCTTGAAGGTCTCTTCCAACCTTAATGATTCTATGATTCTATGATACTCCAGTATTAAGTTATTGGGCCTTCCTGTGCCTCAGCCCCATCACTTATTTACTTATTCATTGTGGATGTCAAATCAGATGGAGTTATGTTCCTGGATATATGTAAAATATGTTATTAACTATTAAAGGAATTTCTAACTTGAAAACAAAAACAGGTATTAATTGAACTCCTGGGAGACAAATGCTAACCTCCCCCATCTGCTGTTAGCAAGAACCTTTGCACGCCATACGTTGCCAAGTTCATTCAGACAAGATATGAGCTTTCTAAACAGTAGTTGTAATGACAAGGTCAGCTTTTCCCTTCCTTGGGAAAGGTCATTAAAATACATGGACTCTACCTATGAGGACATGTGATAAAATCTGGCCTTTAATTTTCCATGGAGAGTTTTGAATCCTGACTAAATTCCAGAGCAGCAGTTGTTGGCTGCAGAGAATTTTTGAGTCATCTACCTGGATCAAGAGCAGGCTTTAAAGTCTTTCCCTTCTTATGGGTGGTGAATTTTTGAGATAGAAGCTTCATCTCCTAAAAGGCAAGGTTACATGTTCAAATTTTGCTTTCAAGGCTTCAAATTTTATTTTTGTGCACTTGCTATGATTTACGTTTTGTAAAACACTTGAAGTAAAAGGATGGGATTAGTTTGTCTGCAACATCAACAGACGACAAGCAATGATACACAGATACAAGTTAAAACAATGAGAAGAGACTACTGTGACTTCTAAAGAAATTAAACTCTTACATGGAATGTTTATATCTGTGGAAGCTTACTAAAACGTATTACCATTTAAGAAAAAAGGATATCACACAGTCTCAATGGCATAAATATAAGTGAAATTATATAAATATAACTTCTCTGAACACAACAATGTCCTGTGGCATTTGACCTATCAACAAAAAGGGGAAAAGGTAGTTTAAATAAGTGATCAAATCCCTTAAAGACAGTATTGAGCAGCGGGGATAGGGAAACGTTTTTCTGAAAGATTTACTACCTGGCTGTAAAACATGAGTATGCAGATATTACTTCCATTACTCTTCTAATCTAATTTCTCATCTACTTGGGCATATGAAAAGATAGCTATCTGTTGAAAGAGAGTCTTTTACCTTGACCCACAGAGTTATTGTTATTGATCTTTTTTGTTTTTTTTTCCACCTAATGTTTTCTTGCTACTTCAAATTTTATACACCTCCTGATCAGATTCCAAGTCTAATTAAGAAAAAAGTCTGGTACAACATGAAAGATATTACAATATTTACATCTTATTGCAAGGAAAGGAAACCAACAAAAATAAATAAATCGATCTGAAGTTGAGAAAAGAAGATTAATCAAAAAATACATGAAAAGCTACCATCTGAAATTGAAGTCTAATTTGTAGAAAGTATTAAATAAAACCATTAAGTAAAGTATTAAATAAAGTATTAAATAAAATCAAGTATTTCTTTGAATAAAACTTTCATTTACTTGAAAACTTTTATTCACTTTTATATGTAAAATATTTACAGGCATGTTCATACCAGAAACATTTGATCTATAAAATAGAATTTGTGTGCATTTGGAGATCATTTAGCCATGGAACAAAAAACATATTACTGGGGTGACACAGTTCTCTGTTCTAACAGTGAGACACCACAAACAATATTTAAATCATTTATGGGCAAAACAAAAGTTGAAATTTGTTTTTACAAAGTTTTGACATAAAGTTATGAATGATGAAGTAACTCACTCTGATCAAAGGTAGATAAAGATCATCCAAGTTGCTTTAAAATTATGCTTATGATTAAGGAAAGGAAAAAATAGTAATGACTGCAGAAGTAAAGTATAAAACTAACTGGCAATTTTAATTCCTGAGATCCAATCTCCCACTAAAATGATACAGGTAGGATCTCCCTGGATACTGCATTCAGAATACTTGCAAATTCTTATATGAATCAAGGTCTATCTTGAAAATAGCTTGCTTATTTTATACCATTCCCTTATTAGAAAACTGTTCAGAACATCACCACAGAGACAGTTTTCAGTCTAAATATATTCATGGACAGTATTATTCATTTCTTTACTTCCTAACATTGCTTGCTAGAGCTATTTCTCAGGGGACCAACAATATGAACTCTAGTCTTCATTTTACAAGAAAAAAAAAAGGTTTTTTAAAAAGTTTGTGTAAAGAAAGCTGTCTTACATCTGCAATCTACTTCAAGAGAAAGTTGGAATGTTTGGAATTGCATCCAAGCATTCATTAGCCTCCCTCAACTGAATGGTTAAACAAAAGCCAGGCAGGGATGGGCTGATTATACCAAATGCACTGTTGCTACCACATGATTGAGACCATACACACCATAATTAGACTGCAACATGGGAAACTAATGTCCCCGTACCTGTCTCTATAAATCCATGACTTGTCACTTCCACCACTGACAAAATAGTATAGTTCTATAATTTGTTAAACTCCTGACCTTTCTTAAGGATGTCAAAGTACCTTTGTGATGTCCACACCATTTAGAATGAACAGAAGTAGGCTCATCAATCAGCTTAAATAGACCGTGCAACAGTCTCAGGTTAGTAATGTCACCCACCAAAGAGTCTTGACTTAGAAATTATGTGTGATCAATCTACTGCCCGATCCCTTGAGAGTTCCTTTGAAAAATATGGCACTTATGCATTAAAAAAAAAAAAAAAAAAAAAAAAAAAAGGAAATAGTTCTGAATATTTCTAGTAAATAGTTCTGAATATTTCTTTCATTAATGCATACAGTCTGAAGAACTGAGAGAAGTTAGAGGATGAAAGTAACAATGAAAAGAATGAAAAGTGACCCTGATAATTTCCCTTTCCATCACGAGGAGCTAAAATACTTAAAATATTTAGCTCAACTTCTGGACTCATGGAACGCTGCATTTCATAGAACTTCTTTGGCAGGACAAACTGGCACTTGTGTGAGCGCCAACTATTGCTCAGAGTCTTTGTTGTCATTTAATCCCAGCAGGCAGTCCCAGTACTGCACAGCCACTCACTCACTCTCCCCAGGTGGGAGAGAAAAAGAAAGGTAAATGTGCGAGAACTCATGGGTTGAGAAGAGGACATTTTACTAGGTAAAGCAAAAGCCACATGTGCAAACAAAGCAAACCAAGGAATTCATTCACTACTTCTCATCAGCAGGCAGGTGTTTAACCATGAGACCCAGGAAAGCAGGGCTCATCATGCATAACGGTTTCCTGGGAAGAAAAATACCATCACTCCAAATGCCACTCCCCCACCCCCGCCCCCCACCCCCCTTCCTCCTTCTTTATCCCAGGTTTTATTGCTGAGCATGGCACCATGTGGTATGTAATATCTCTTCAGTCTGGGTGACCTGTCCTGGCTGTGTTCTCTCCCAGCTTCTTGTGCACCCCCAGCCTCCCTGCTGGCAGGACAGCATAAGTAGAAAAGTCCTCGTCTCTGTGTAAGCACTGTTGTGCAAGAACTGAAAACGTTGATTTGTCATCACCACTATTTCTATCAAAAACCCCAAACAAACCATCATACAAGCCTCTACACAAAAAAATATCTCTACCCCAGCCAAAACCATTCCAAATACCCAGGCAGTTAATTAAAGATAACAAAATCAAGTGCTATTGTATATTCCTTTGACTGGGGTCACAACGATCTCACATTAGGGTCACATTAGATCACAATGATATCACATAATCAAAACTGAATATTCTTTTGAAAGTTCCTTTTTACATGAAGTTTACATCTATTCAGTGTTCATAATTGAAAATAGCTTTCTGAAGTGATTTAGTGTATGTAAACGAATACAGTCCTTAGCTTCTTTTCCCATTTAAAATATTATGGGGTTTTGGCATTAAAATTGTTCACTTATATAACATAAACCTGAATCTAAAGTGAGAAATTATGAAAACTTTTTTTTAAATTTATTATTATTCTATTATTCTATTATTCTATTAAGTAAGCATTCACATTAGTGAAACATGTTCCAATAATATTCTGATGTTTATCATCTTCCACTCTTATTTATGGAAAAATAACTATTTCTTCTTAGTCATTCAGTTTCAAATGTTTTGACAATGAAAAAAAAATACATTTTTACTCTATTTTTTGTTTTCAGAAAGAGTCAGTATCCATATTCTATTAAACTGAGATTGGCCAGAGAAGCCATATAGTCTTATTTCTTTCCTGTGTTTTGATACATACAAGTCTTCTACTGTCACTACTTGGCTTCTGTGATTACTCCCTGACAGGGATCTGAAAGTTGTGTTCCAGAAGCATTGCAGCCAATACAATTCAAATTAAATAGAAAATGAAAGCCCAAAGGATGAGAGTATCACTAAAGAAAACCACTTAAAAACCTCTTTTGAGTAGTGCAAACTCTATAAAAGTAATGAATAGCGTAGGCCATGTAGGTGCTTGTAGACTTCAGTGTTAATGGCGCAGAGCAGGAGAAAGTAAAAATTTAACACACCTCTCCTAATAGTACAAGACACATAAGAAACATCTCAGAAAGCAGTGAATAGTGAGTTACACTAGATATTTTTGCAAGAATTCATATTTCCATCATGAAAAATATTTTCTAGAAACAGAAGGAAAAATTGGTATATTCCAGAATAGCAACAAGAGAATCACTAGAGATTTAGGTTCATATTTCTCTCCTTATTAATATAGGGACAAATTTCAAGAGAAAGAAAAAGAGGCTGACTCCTAAAGAACATTAAAAACCTATATGTGGTATGGGAAGATAATTCCTCGTTAAGTTAGATAAGGCAAAGTTTTCAGAAAAGTTATCCATTTCTAGGCTAGTGACTTAACTGTCAATTCTGGACTAGATTATGTTTTTCTATAAATTTTAGGGAAAAAAATCCATACCTTTCAGAATGGTCATGGAATTTCCTGCAAAGAAATGTGGCTTAGAGGAATCAACACTTTCCGACAACAAAATGTCGTCAATAAATTCCCAAAGAACTTTAGTTATTAGCTGATCTTTGTCAGCATGTGCTTGTGTAAGTCATAATCAAAGGAAATCACTAGAACAAGTTAAAGTAAGGAATAAAAATTTATACATGAAAACAGGATATGAAGGTGCACTATTAATGAAAATAAGGATATAGACTATTGATCAGTCCTCACACTTCAGGATGTAAGACAAGCACCAGTCAAAGTTAGGAAGAAAAATTTCCCACTGATCTGTTTTGCTCAACTTAGTTTGGTGGTCTCTTTTGTTATATATTTTTAATTATTTTTATTTTATGTTTTCTGTCTGGTATTAGATCAACAGATTAATTCAGCCACTACACTTTTCCAGCATACATTTTTTCAGCATCTTTTGCAGTGATAAAGCCTTGAGCTGATCATGATAGAAACATGGAATATAAAGGTGAGGACTGCAAGGTTATCACCTTTTATTACTGTGTTCTAACCAAGTTTTCTATATGGAGCATTATGTAGTTCACTTACCTGCTTTGGAAAGAGCACTCCACAAGGAGAGAAAACTGATGAACAAAAAGTAATATACATCTCACATTCACAAAAACATTTCCCAGAAACAAGTCTCAATTAAGCCAGAAAAAGACAGCCAAAACTGTGAGAGTGAAAATTGCATTTATAATTAATTTCTAGAAGTACCTAAGTTCAAAGAAACAAGAAAGTAAATAGCAATAAGGAGAAAACTTTGATACAAAACTAAAAAAAAAAAAAGTCTATATTTTTCTGTAGTTTGTGTGGAAATTGCATATGTCTCAATGGCTGTAGAGTCAGCTCTGCTCCTGGGAATATCGCACTGCACAGAGTTCCTCAGTCTCTTCACCCATCACTAAATACAGTTTGTCAAAGGAAAAGAAATAACAGATTGCCTCCTTGAGGGCCCTGAAATGAAGGAGATGAATCTCTACACTTTTCCTTCTGTGTAGCAGTTTGTGCGCTGATTGGAGCAGACATGAGGAAATTAGACCAAATGGTGGTGTTAAATCCATTAGCAAAATGACATGCCCTTGTGAAGAAAAGAATAATTATAGAACTTTAACAGTTTGCATAAGGAAAAAATGTACAACCAGGACACTTAACTCCTTTGTGAGTTATTATTCTACAGAGTATTTGTTTAAAGTTTCCCCATATGTAGAGACATAGAACACGTTACAGCTTGAGTTCTGAAGTTATTTAATAGGCATACTCTTAAACCATTTTATAATTGGAATGTTAATTATTTGATAATAGAGCTGATTTAAGAGAAAAATCTATATTCTTTGACATGGATTTAATTACTTTGTGTGTATAGTATCTCAAACATATAGCATGTAGTCAGCTTTAATCAGAATACATATTAAAGCACAGAAACTACTTCAACAGACTTCATCTGTGAAAGAACTTTAAAGAAAGACCTGAGCCTCTCAATGCATATATTTCTAGAAGTACATAAGAAATGCTAAAAATCTATTTCTATAATTAAAATATATAGTTGTTGAGGTGAGAAGAGACTCATAAATGCTATAGATCGCCTGTTGTGGTTTAACCTCTGAAGGCAGCTAGGCCCTATGCAGCTGTTCATTCACTTCCCTAAAGTAAGATGGAGGAAATAACTGGAAAGGTAAAAGAAAAAACTCGTGGGTTAAGATAAGGACATTTTATTAGGTAAAGCAAAAGTTACATGTGCAAGCAAAACAAGGAATTCATTCTCTACTTCCCATCAGCAGGTGGATGTTTAGCCACTTCCAGGAAAGCAGGACTTTCTATCAAGCATAATGGTTATTTGGAAAGACAAATGCCCTAACTCCAAGCATCACTCTCTTCCTCCTCCTTTCCAGCTTTTATTGCTGAGCGTGACATCATATGGTATAGGATATGTCTTTGGTCATTCTAGCTCAGCTATCCTGGCTGTGTCCCCTCCCAGCTTCTGGTGCACCCCCAGCCTGCTCACCAGCAGCGCAGCACAAGAAGCAGAAAAGTCATCAAATCCATGAAAGTACTGCTCAGCAACAACTAAAACAGCGTGTTTTCACCGTTTTCATTAAAAATCCCAAACACAGCATCATACAAGCATCTTTGTAGAAAAATAACTGTCCCAGACAGAACACGTACATTGCCTTACAATGGCCTATCTTCTCCAGAGCAAGAAATGTTCAATGCTTGAGAGCAGAAGTTGTAGAAAATATTATATCTAAATAAATTAAATTATTAAATCTAATCCTGACATTAGATTTGAAATGGTAACACTGAAGTCAAAGCACTACAGATGCTCTGTGGAGTATTGCACGGTTGGCAACCCTTTGTAAGTAGTTAGTCCCACCCTGGCTTCTTGCTCAGGTGTAAGTTGGTGCATACCCATGTTCTGTGGGTCCCTTGGGGAGGTTAGAAAAGCAGAAGGTGCTTCCACTATTCTTAAAAAAGGGTTAGTTCATTTTTGCAAGAGAAAAGAGTATTTCTTCATGACTGGCGGACCTTAGGACTGGTCCTCCTGGTCATCCACTTCTGTGATCACTCTTAGTCACCACACAGTCAGCTGAACAGCCCTATGTAAACAACACTATCGCAACACATTGCGGCATTGTTGTATGTGGTAAGTTGAGCAACTAGTGTGGAGAAGAGAACCATAACTGCACTTGTCATTCTTGCAATGCAAACAGTAGGAATGAATTGCTGAAGAGCTCCTCAGGCTTAATGGAAGCCAAATCAAACTTTACAAGACACAGGTAAAGACAGGATATTTGCTGTTCTCTTATTTGGAGGCCTAGTAGCCTTCCTATTATTTATACTGATGGTGATGATGATGATGATGCCTGGCTACTTTAGTTAAAATTTTTGAGAGATTTGAGGTTAGTTTTAACAATTTCTCCATAAAATGTGCCTCCTACAGTTGTGCTATCTTTCTACCTCTCTGTCTTTCACTAACAATTTCATATCTTAATAATACGTCACAAGGAGATGGAGTTCCTACATATTTAGTGAAAATAGGCTACCTTATAAAAGAAGAGGCACTGCCTCTCTCACTGATGGAAAGTTCAGGTAAATTATGTTATTGGAAGATACCAGAGAATCCACATGGGAAAAAGATATAATGAAGGCCACAAAGGACACTCCTTAAGTTCAGGTATTTTTGGAGCCACCTGCTATATGAGGGGTTCTTGTTTGCAGTTATTTCACAGTGGTGTAGACAAAAGCAGAGGCATTACTTTTTGCAGGATTTCTGTAGAACTTGACACTTGATGGAACTACACTTTGTGGCAACTAACAGTGTAAATGATCTTATGAGCTCACCCCATGCTGTCTCAGTCTTGTTACGAGCAATTGCCGTTAGAGGGAATAAGTTGATTGCTGAGGCTGAGTGCAATGTCGTGTAAAACATTCTTGCTATTATAATGTTGGTTTTGAGGTTGCAGTTTAAGTCTTTGGCAGTGAGCCTGATGTGTTGCATAAACAAAAAGTAGCATTCCTAGAAAACACAGGATGTTTCCTGTCTGAATCAGCCAATCAATATACGAACAAAAATTTAGCAAGCAAAAGCTACCTGTCATCTACTGTACACTGCAAGAGCTGACAGAATCTATGAAATAGCATAACTGACAAAAAAAAAAAAAAAAGAGAGAAAAAAAAGAGGGGTTTCACACAATGAAAGAGGGGTATTTAATTGTATTTACTATTTTCTAGTAGAAGGTATTATACAGTAGAGATGTGATTGTGCATAGAGACTGTGGAGAGGGTGATCTACACAGGCTGCCCTGGTTCATTAACATCCACACCTAAAGCATGTAACAACTGATGCTGGGAAACAAAAAAACAAAAACAAAACAAAACAAAACAAAACAAAACAATGTTTTCTGTAAAGAGGTAATTTCTTAGTAAGTTTTATAGCCTCTATCAAAGACTCTCCAAGACTGAATCTTCCAGGTGATTCTTTCAATTCAAAAATATACTTTCATATTTTATAGCTCTCATACGTGTAGCAGCAAAGGGAGTAAGCATATTGCTTCTTTTTGCAGAGAGAGAGTATGATGATTTTGTTTTCCTATACAGGCACAGTTAATTTTACTACAGCAACTTATTGTTCCTTTGTCTGTTATGTGAAATATATTTAGAGGCTTGTTGTGCTCTACAGATCATCTGACTGAGAAGCTTTTATATACAAGAGATTAAGCTGTTGAGTCATGAATTATACTCCCTCGCTCATTTCTAGTGTGATATGATTTCCATTTTTATCCACAAATTTCAGTTTGAGTTGGAAGAAGAAATGCAA
The DNA here is from genome assembly GCF_964034855.1 of Anser brachyrhynchus. Lineage (NCBI taxonomy): Eukaryota > Metazoa > Chordata > Aves > Anseriformes > Anatidae > Anser > Anser brachyrhynchus. Next base: position 46,745,241 of record NC_137699.1, read on the forward strand.
AAATACATTTGAAAGGTGAGAGAGTGTCTTCTTTATGTCAAGCTAGACAGTGACCATATTGTTCAGAAGATAATAAAGAAATTATCACAGAAAGATTCAAAACCCCATGGCAATACCCTGGTGTACAATGCCATATGATTCTCAGCTGAGAGATTAGTACCAGCCGAGCCAGATTTGAAGCACAATCTGAGCATTTAGTGCATGCTGTTTTAAGTTAGAGACCCATTAATATAAATATAAAAGTAGCTTTTCCTTAGCTATCATAAACCTTCCTGTCATAATCATACCAAAGAATCTTGTGGTAGTCCAGGGAATGTCCTGCAGAGGAAAAAGTGGATTGTACAATATTCAGCCTTCACTGAGGAGATGCTTTATTTTTATTTGACCAAGTAGGTGGCATGCCAGGCAGAAACATCAGTCTGAATTTCCCTCAGATCAAGTGAATCTCCAGACTATGAGAATTTTGTATTAGCAACACACATAAACATATGCACCACAAGACACAGAAGTATGCAGATGGCTACGATTTTCTTATTGTCTCAAATTGAATTTGAATATAGAATCAGCCAGCTGTATTATGATAGTTTTCCAGAGTTTGGAGATAATTTGTCAACTGAACTTCAAAGTTATCTTTAGACTTTCAATTCTGCTTGCTATTAAGTAGAAAAAATATGTAATAGTTTAAATGTAACAATTTTCCTTTTGAATAAATTTTAAGCTGCTTTGAATCAATGCATGGTTTCTGAAATAAGCCTTCATTTCTACAGTTATGTTTCTTTAATTCTCTTAAGTATGCATGTATTCGGTGAAGATCCTTAAATTCACACATATTTAATTATTAGAGGGAGCTGACTTACAGTGAGGTCAGTTGAAGCCAATTAATGGGACACTGTAAGGATAGATTGCACCATCATAGTCACCTCCTTGAGAAGTAGTATATTTGCCATCCCAGAGACAGTTCAAAGGCTCCCAGGAGAAGGAAATCTCTCTCCAAGCTGGTACATCACCCTTGGCCTGAGCCCATTCATAACACACACAGCTATTCTGCACCTTTTCAGCATGTTTGACTTAAGAACAGCAAGATAATATTTGTCTCTTGCCAAAAAAAAAAAAAGATCTCTTTTAGATTTTCTATTTTCAGACTTTTCTTTAAAGTCATAAAATTTAGAAATCCAGTGACTTATTTCAGTGAGAGACATTAGGCTTTCCCATGAGCATTCCTAATGCTGTTTCAAAGGCTGGTGTTTTACAAGGTGGTCTCCTGTGACCTGTTACAAGGTTAAAGGTCACCACCTCGCTCTGTGTTTTGTGTATCTCTGTGTTTTCCAAAACAACATTACTATAGCTGCACAAATGATGTATTCAAAGAGAAGAAGGCTAAGGGAATAGCAAGAAAATGAGTTTGCAACCTAAACAGTGGGCATGGGACTTGCTTTTTATGCTTGTGTTTGAAAAAGTCAGGCCTATGAGTGTCCGTATATTTTCACTGGTTATTTCTCCATCCAGATCCTAGAAATGTTATTTAAGCATTCAGGACATTTTATGAATTTGAAAATATTTATGTAAACAAATGTTCTCATGAAAAAAAAAAAAAAGTTCAGTCTCAAAAAATTTGTGGATGCTTATTTGGGAAGACATATATGTGTTTTTAGCATTTCATGACTTCATGGTAAATGGGATTGAATTCATATCTTGTGTTTTAACCTGGCAGGCAGCTGAGCACCACACAGAAATTATCTCACTTTCCCCAATGGGTTGAGGAAGAGAATTGGAAAAAGGTAAAACTCATGGGTTGAGATAAAAACAGTTTAAAAACTGAATCTACTGTATTAAAATATGTTTTGTAGTACTAGACAATTGAAACAGTCTACACAGGTTTATGCATTTCAGATTTGTCCCATGAAGTATCTAGTCTAATCCCTGGGGAATTCATTTTGTAGCTGTAGTCGATAGTGATCATATAAGCATAAGTGCTTGGACTGTCTAGTCAGCTTAGTTGACCTAGCTAGCTGAAACCCAGGGATGAAGTCCACACCTCCATACTCCTGCAATTGAACAGACTCTAGTATATTCATCTTTGCACTCAGTATAAATGTGAAAATATAAGATGCTGATATCAAAGTCAAGTTGCATATAACTTTTTAATATACACTTGTGCAGAATCTGGGTAGTTACCATAATGAAAAAGATGAGGTTTTAAAGCAATTCTTTACTCCAAGCTAACCACACAAGAAATATGTTTCAGCTGAATTTCCATACTGAAATAGAATGAAAGGAAACAATCCCTGCAGCTTTTGAAGACCAATTTTTTTTTTTTTTTTTTTTTTTTTTACTTTGCCTAAAATCTATCTTTCTCTGGTAATTCCTCTAGATGCAATTAGAAATGATAAGATCTGGTCCAGAATTCAGAAAACATAGATTGTTTTGTAAATCATTTTTTGTAATTAAGATCACAGCACTATTGTGTGTGACCAGGAATAGACCCTTTGCATAATAGAAAATATCTCCAAACTCAGGTTATTTTTCAGTCAAAAATTACCTGTTAAAAATATTTAGATAAAGACAATATATCCTTCAGCCTGAGAAAATGACAGGTAATCTTATTACTTCATAAAAATCAATGGTTAGTATATGAAAATAATTAGCCCTCTGCTAGTTTTCATTTTCACTTTAAGTAGAAAAGTATGTTGAATTTCAACAGTGAAAACTGGAGAGTGCTTGATCCATTTAAGATATTGGTCAACATTGACTGCTTTTTATTAAAGCAGTGGCATTACAATCAAAATTTACATGGGTCATAAAGCCTAATCACTACTTTCTCATCCACAACTTATAGATCAGTAATTGTGATTGAAAAAAAAATCTTTATTTTTTATATTTTTATTTATATTTTAATATTATTTAGTCACAGAATGGTTGAGGCTGGAAGGGACCTTTGGAGGTCGCCTAGTCCAATCACTTGCTCAAGCAGAGTCACTTAGAGCGCACTGCACAGGATCATGTCCAGGCAGTTTTGAATATCTCCAGAGAAGGAGAACAACCTCTCCGGGCAACCTGTTCCAGTGTTCTGTTACCCTCACAGTAAAAAAGTTTTTCCTCATATTCAGATGGAACTTCTTGTGTTTCATTTTGTGCTCTTTGTTTCTGGTCCTATTGATGGGCACCACCAAAACGAGTCCGGACCCATGATCTTGACAGATATTTAAATACATTGATAGATACTTGAATACATTGATAAATGTATAAATACATTGATAGATATTTGAATACATTGATAAATACAATGATAAATACATTTCAGACCTCTCTTCTCCATGCCAAACTGGCCTAGCTCTCTCAGCCTTTCCTTGAAGAAGACATGCTTCAGTTCCATAACCAAGATTGTAGCCCTTCCTTGTCTTACGGCTAGTAAAATTGACAGGGAGTATGCACTAAAATTTATTGCTACCTAATCACTTCTAAACTCAGTTTCCCTGCTCTTATCTCCAATAACTAATGCCAGAGTGTCAAAAAACAAAAAACAAAAAAAACAAAAACTAGCTAAATGTAGCAAACGTGAATGGATGATGATAAATAAGCAAATGTTTACCTCATTTTCCCTTCCCAGATGACAATAGAACTGCCCAATTGTGTATCTTAAGTTCTTGCTCACACACTAAACTTAATTCTTCGATATAGGCTTGGTCATCGGGAAGAAGGGGAATCTAAGCTCATTCCAGTTATTACAAGCAACTATACAAATAATTATGTGAGTAAATATTAGTTGGTATGAATTTATCAATAGATACAGGGTTTCCCATTTATTTAATGTTCTATGTTGGAAAAGATTTTTCACATACAAAAACAGTCCTTATTGGTACAGCTAATAAGATGGAGTGACCCTAGTTCTGAGTTCCATGTATCAAAAAACACGTCATTTTTCACAAGCCTTAAGTACGAGCATAGGAAAGGTAGTGATTTCTGTTCTAGACGCTGGATAGGTACTCAGTGACTTAGTGCTTATTTTTGGCTAAACTGGCAACACTAGCTGAGAAATCTATTACTAAGCTACAGGACCTCCGTTTGGCATGTTATCTCCATATATTCAGACAGAACTCCTGACCTCTCAAAACCCTTCCTTCTTGCTGTTGTCTCCACCTGAACTCCATGAGACTGCTGCACCATTAGGAAACAGGTTTTGATTTAGAGGGAGATAACCTGCCTTCCACATTCCTATTCTGAGAAGAAAAAAAAAACCAAAAAAACAAAACAAAACAAAAAACAAAACAAACAAACAAAAAAAACAAATAAAAACCAAAACAAATAAACAACAGTGAGCCAACTGTAAAGATGAGGCAATGTATCTCACTCAGCCTATGGGAAGCTTAGAGGGAGCCTGTATGCCTCCACTGAAGACTGTTGTACAAAATATATACACATTACAAATATGTGTCACAGATACCATCCTTGCTGTTCCTTTGATGGGACTTTCTGTTTACAAAGGGACTGTTGTTGCTGGCTGAATATACATTATTTTATCCCTGTACAAAGGTACATAAGACAGGCTAAATCAAACCCATAGAGTATTGTAGTGTCAGAAATTACACTGACTGTTTTATTGTGACATGAGAAAGAAAGTTATATTTTCAGTAGGTGAAGCTGTCTTGTGATTAGCAAGGAATAACCCAGAATGAAATAGCACAATTTCCCCTGTGAAGAGAAACTATTCTGACAAAGCAAAAATGGTTGAGTCTATAAAAAACAAAACAGATACATAAAATTATATACAAACACTTGATAATGCCTCATTAAAAAAAAATAAAATAATAAATTAAAAAAAAGTACTTCAGTGTACTTTCAGTTAATAATGAAATCTTTGTTAATACAGCAGAATTGTCTGACTGAGAACTGAAGGTGTCTGTTTTTTTTTTGCAGCCATTCTGCATAGAGATGGGGTTGTATACACTTTTTCTCAGTATGGAAGAATATCACATGGGTAGTCATCCCAAGAAATGCATTTGTTTGTAATGTATAACTAACCTGCTGTTGTCTAAATATGTAAGGAAATTAATCACATCTGGTTAGGTCTGGTGTAGCTACCCATCTTAAATATTTTCGGGTTATTTTTCTACTTTTTTTTTTTTTTTTCTAAACGAACAATTCTAGGTGTGATTTACAGAAACAAGGACCATTTCAGAAAGTGTTATTAACTATTTACAATCACTGATTAAGCTACCAATTTGAAAGCAAGGTCCTATTTGTTGTAAACACAAAAGAAGGACCATTCCAAAACACTTGAAATGTCAAAACAGTGTTCACATATTCCCAATTACACTTGCTATGAAAAATCTTGCAGAACACTGACTATACTTAAACCTGGCGTAGATTCTCTGGATCAATAGTTCTCAACCTTTTTAGCATTGTTACCATCCATGCAGCATTTTCCATGTGTTTCATTTGGGGGTAACTTTACTGTGTCAAATCCCACTACGGAGTTGAAATACATCAGGTGTAGAGAAGCACTACCACTTATGTATGCAGTCCTTTATGCTTTTTTTTTTTTTCATGCTTTTATTTCAGAAGAGATAATAATTCAGCACTCTGTTAGCCATGCAAAGCATAGTGATGTGTTTTGTTATGTTTTTGTTTTTTCACTGACAACAAAGTAATTTATTTTTCTTTCATTTGACAGTGTCTACTGCATCCATGTATGCGTTTCTGTGTACACGTAAGAGAGCACACAGATCTCTAAGAGAATAATGAATTCTAATGAACTGTATCATTAAATATGAATCTCTCAAACATGATGTCTGTTTCATGTGTTTCAGAGCAGAACATAGTATAAACTTCAATATCCTCTTTCACTCAGTTACACAGAAAAAATGTGAATTAATTAGCCAATACATAAATGAAATCCATGGTGCTGTGGCTATGGACATAGATTTCATAGTAAAGATTCAATCATCTTCTAAAAAACAGAAGAGAGGTGGCTTACTCACTAAATTATGTTTTTCAATCTCATTTATAATAAATAAGCTTAGAAATGTTTAAAAAAAAAAAAAAAGTGCCTTTGTATATTCCATGTCACGGATTCAGTGGGAAGGATAATGGGAAGGATTATAGGAAGGATTTCATATGATTTTTCCATCTGGAGCATGCTGGTGACCCCTGAGCTCCCAAGAGTCACCATAAATAATCTGGGAATCTAAAAGAACCCTGAGGGTGCTCTTCTTCCAATTTTCATTTATTAATATAACACTTGGAGAAAAAAATCAAACATTTATACACGATATCCAATATACATATCTTCAGTCCTGTCTCCTTTCCCAAGGATACTGAAATGTTGCAGTTTTCACACTTGCCTCTCATTGTCAGACTCTCTTAAACTAACTAGAAGCATTTTAGAGTGTAACAGTAGGCTGACAACAATCTCATTGCACATCTCCTACAGTTATTTCAGAAACTGATAAACATACTGTAACGGCTACCTTATTATTGCTATGGTCATTAAGTATACAAAATCACGAAGGTTATTAAACCTACTCTAGCTCCACCAGGAAGCACCCATTAAAATATACTGCTTTCTTCTTTCTTTTAATGAAAATTCCTCTAAGAATTATCATCTGATGGGCATCCAGAATTTCTTTTAGGGACAGAACAATTCAATTTCTTTTTTAGACAGAAAGGGGAATTTTTATGCTGACTACTCAGTCATGACTTTTCTACAGATTTTACTAAAGTGCAAAATTCTTTAAATAAAACTTAAAGATATAATTACATAACAGAGAGTCATTTAATAGACACACATCCAAAAAAGAAGGAAAAAAAAATAAAAGAATGGGCCTGACAGGAGTCTGAGATTTTGATCTGTTTTAAAATTGTTTATACATATGTAAATTATGAATAATTTTACAGATTTCAGTGGAATTTAAGTGACATAAACATTATATTAAAGAGCATCCTAATATTTTATTTCAAGTAAGCATCTCCTGAACTGCAACTAAAAGTATTTGATCACTGAAAAGATTATTCATACAATCAGCTTCAGCTTCACCGGTCGTTAAAGAAAAAGAATGTTTGGTTCCCACAAATATTTATGGCATGATGGTGCTGAAATACACTTGTTATTCTCTGTTAAGGAAAGGATTTAGTGGATTTTTCTGGGCATGCCTAGGTGAGTAACCAGGTCAGTGATAATGCCACCCACAAAGTGCTTTCTCTCCTGAGCTGAAGAGCTGAAACCAGGGGTATTTCCACTCTCCTGTGAGGAAGGCAAAGGTTGCGTATTGTGGTGGACAGGTGTCTAATAGCAGTCATAGCTTCACAGGCACCACCCATTTAGTAGTCCTATTTGTGGACAGAAGGAAAGCCATGGTGAACAGTGACAATCCTTATGAAGCTTATCCTTCTTATTAGCCATGCCTTCAAACTAAAAGAAGAAACATTAATGATATGCTGTCCCCAAAATTTAATTAAGCACAGTTTAAATACTTTATATTGAAAAGGACAGTTGGACTTTTATTAGATATGGGTTCAAGTCTTGATTACAAATAAAAAAAACGTACACATTTATATTTCTGACATATCCACACATTTTTTGTTTTTCATACTTTATATTATAGCTTTATTTATAAGTATAATGAACTTCAGTGCAGGAGTGGGAACCCATTTAGCTTTGTGCTTAATCCAGTCTTTCCTACAGGTGAGAAGTTATTTCTAGAACTGTTCCTCCTGGCTTATTCATATATAAAACTCTACTACATTTTCTATCCTCTCAAATGATTTTCCACATTTTCTGACCTTCTGTAGTGTTGTTTTAAGGCACCATTGGCAAATCCTTCTCAGATGGTCCTTATGTTTCTAATTCTTTAAAGTAAAGAATTTATTTTCTTGAAAAAAATAGAAAAAAAAATAAAAGATCTTGTATGTCCAATTTATTTATAAAGATATATCTTGTTCTTCAATTTTAATAGTAAGATTGAGTTTGTTATCACAGACTAATGTGAATTAAGCTGACATATATTTTTCTGCCCGCTGGTAATGCCTAGAGAATTTCTGATGGCATATACAGAACTTGAGGTCTAATTCTAGTTAACTCACACTAAAGTCAGTGATAACTATATTGGAAACAGAAACAGCACATATAATACTGGTGCTTTTATACTGAACTATAGCAGAAAAAAAAAATCATATAAAAGTGTATGGTGCTGGGAGGGAATAATATGCAATGTGTTTAAAATATGTTGTCCTTTATAAATATATTGCTTTCTTATAGGCTTTGATTCTCCATTTAATTTAGTTACATTTTTAAACAAAATGTCCATTGACTACAAAGGCATGAAAAAAAAAAAAAAACATTTATAAAGTAGAAAAATATTTAAGATGTGATCCTAGCCAGGTCTTGGATGGAACAGCAAATTGTCAGTAGAATAACCAAAGTGGTAATATAGGACAACTATCTTATCAGTCACTAGTTTACATTTGGCTAAATCATGTTTAATAGCTAAAATTTCATGACTATCTGATTTGATCTGTTCTAAACCTTCCCTGTAATTTGTTGCTTATTGCAGTCCAGGTCCCAGTGGAGCTGTGTCCAAGTCACAACACACATCATTCTAATTGACACTAAGTGTCACTTTCCTTGGCAGACTTAGACGGAAGGTCAAGGATTAACGATAGCATGGAGATTGAACTCCCTTTGCAAGAAAAACTCCCAATAGAGGATACTTTAGAAGCTTCAGGGAAAATCTTGCCTTTTGGCTTTTGTGGATGAATAGGCCCTTTACTTCAACACGTTGATATTCTGCATATGGTTCAAGCAATAGATTACAGTTTAGTAAATAAAATAAACTGTCCTCATATAAAGCAATGATATATTTTGATTTTGAATCACTGTTTTGCTATCTGAGGTGCTTCACCAAAAATTGGTTTCTCAGTTATATGTTGTAAATGGTTTTTTTGTTTGTTTGTTTTTTTCTGAAATACACCTTTATACTTTTTTCTCATTACTAGAATCTGGGAAGTCACACTGCAGAGATTATCACAGTATGCTTGCGCTGTTCTTATAATATGTATATATATATATATTAATGTATTATATTGAGTATATTATATATATAGAGAGAGAAGAGATATTACTGAATTTGATGATAATCCAATTTATATGTTTTCATGTTCTTTATAAATTCATGTTTTGCATCTTAATGATTAGCCAAGCTATTACTGTTTTAACAACAACAACAACAAAGTAATATAAATTAAAGCATTAAGAAAGCAGAAGCCAAGGATCACTAAAATTTATAAAAATTGTGATGTTTTAAATAAAAGAGATAAATTCTTTTTATTATAATTCTTTTTATTTGGCTGTTGGTGTCTGTGCCTGCTGAGACACTGGGTCATCTGAGTTTTTATTCTTCTCTTTAAAAATCAGACATAAATCCAATATCTTAAATGAATAATTTTTTTGAAATTTTCAACTTTTGGCTTCTTCTAACAGATTGTTTTTCATTGATGTCTCTTTATTGACATGGGTCACTTAAATTCCTAGAATACTGTTTCTACCTCCTGATTTAAACATAATTTAAAACAAACACATCCTTGAAGAAAATTACTTAAATATTGAAACTGATAAATTGTTTATTCAAAAATTAAACTGTACCATTTTTATAGTAATGCTGTTCATAAAAACACACCAGTTGTGTATATGTTTATTTGCATGTCTATTGCTTCTTTTTCTTTCTGCTCAACTCTCAGCTCTCTCTTACCTTTCAACTTGTGACATTCAAACCAGAGTAGCAACATAACAGATTTTTCCAGTCCTTGCCAAAAACTGTGACACTTCCTTACAACATACAATTTGTTGTGAAGTATATGTATCAGCAAAATGAACTGGAAGCTTTTGTTCAGGCACATATATTATGTTGTACAAAAAAAAAAAAAAAAAAATTGTTTTATACAGACTTAACTTGAAACTGAGACAGTTACAGATAAAAAATAGACTTATTCCTCCTGATTTCTGTACTCATACGATTTATTGGAAAGCTGTGTATTGGTAATGTAGAGAGGAGAGGGCAGCACTTAAGAAAACTGCAAAAAATTCTCTTCCAAAATTTGGAGCGGGAGTATAGGCCATTTTGCAACATTTTCCTTTATGGTTCAGTAGAAATTTTTACCTGTGTTCCCACCAGTATACATTTTGGAAATTTTCCTTTGTGTCTGATTTTGCAGAGCAAAAAGGGGTCCTCACGTTGTCTGAATAGTGCAATAACAGTAGGAAAAAAAGCAACACCAAATAAGGAGAAAATATCCACATGAAACCTTTCAAAGTCAGTGTACAGCACAAAAACCTGCTGTTCTTTCACAGATCAATTCAGCTATGGGAGTGTTTGATTTCCTAGTGAATTTACGTAGCTGTAATGTGAAGATCTTTTAGGTGCTTCACACTTGCATAGCGTCTACCAACAAGTACTCTGCAAACTTGTGTTTGCTGCTCTGAGGACACTTGGTCAAATTAATTCTTGATGTAATACCTCTGAAGTAGTAGAAATTATATCTGATTTGAACTTGACCCATTTTTTTTGATTATCATATATTATTCCCCAATTTCATTTGTAGCTCAACACTTTTTGATTATTTAAAAATATATACTTATGATGATATATGGTTGTCAGGAAAATACAACACATTACTGTTTGACTGTATAGTATATATCTGTGATTTCAGATTAATATTCTCAACAAACAGCAAAAATATACTGTATATACTGCATATTTTAGTATATACTGTATATACTAAACTTGCTGTTAATGCAGAGAGTTTCTGGTGTATGAGCCAGGAGTTTTATAATGAAATGGCAGTTTGCAGTGTCAATAAGCCATAAGAATTTTAGAAACTGAATTTGAGTGAATAACTCTTAAAGCAGAATTTTAAAACGGAAACAAAATTCATTACCATAGACATATTTTCTTCCTGTGAAAATGTTTATTCTTGATAAAACTGAAATGATTTATGAGAATCTATCGGTTTCATCAGCTCTTCTGTAGAAACCTACCTGGTGTCCTACCAGCTCTTCCACTTCTTGGCATCCTGTGTTGCACTGTCCTGTGCTGCTCCCTAGACAGGAGACAGCCTCTTTGAGAAAATCAGCTGTCTCCCTGTGAATTCTAGCCAGAGCCTTCAAGACATCAAGTTTCCACGATACACAGAAAAGGACAGCTGCTTGGTCTACGGGCAACAAAAGAGCCTCATCAATTTGATTTTTTGAAATGGCAAGAAATGAGTTCCCACTGTTTTTAAACAAAATTTTAGAAGGGGAAGGTTCAAAATGTTGAGGATTAATTTCAATCTAGAGAACTTTATACTTGCTTGAAGATTTTCTGTGCTGTTGAATGCCAGAATATGAACATCCCTAAGCCATCTCTTGAGACTTCCATTCCAAATGTTTTTATATTTTTGTAAGGTATTTTATTATAGTCCTTTTTCACAGTACTGTTGAGAAGAAATAGCAATAGAGTTTGTTTTTATATGCAGCTTGAAGTATAGGATCTTCTAATTTCAACAGACACACTTTGTTGTATTATGAAATCTATTTTTCCAAGTATTTTTATGTTTCTCATCACTTTAGTGTCTTGCTACATAAGGTAAAGCAGGAAAACCTCAATGGAATGCTCTTATTATTTTATATTTCTTCCCTTTCAACACGAGTGCCATCATTTACTGTTTTCCTTTTATGTTTGCACTATTGCCATTTTAATTCTAGCAGTGAAAACTTTGATTCTGAGCATATACCTGAACACTTTCCTTGGATTTTTTTATTTTTTTTTTCCAACACCTGAAAACCTGTGTAGTTTCAAAAACCCCGTGGTTCATTACTCTTGGGATTTGTATGAATTCTACTCCATCTTTATATCTGGTTGAAATGAGAATCCATGTGAGGAAATCTTCTTAATTCCCATGCTTCAGCAGAACATTAAATAGGAGTTTGAGTTTGTCCTGCCCAACCTCTCATGCTGTTCTTCATAAATCCTGTTGTTATTTCTAGCTCAGTTGTTGTAATTATGTTTACTTTGGCGTTCTTCATTAATGTTTCATCTATGGATAGTCCTCAATTTGGCATATTGGTTTGGCTTCTCATATAAAAAGAGAATATTGCACTGTTTTTTCCCTCTCCTCAGTCAAATCTCCAAAGGCTTCTTTATCAGTGGATAGACTTTAGGAATCTACCCTTGGGATATCTCATACCTGAGCTAACTCTTTATGAGAGAGAACCCTATCAGAGATCTAATTTTTTACTTCAGACCTAATGATTATTGTTAGGTGCTGTGATATATCGACTTGGAATATGATGTCAATGCTTTGTCAACCTTTAAAAAAATAATAATTTTAAATACTAAAAATAATATTATTTTTAATTAATTCTGCCTCTTAATATTTTACTCATGAACTCTCCTCACTGTGTCAGCTTCCAATGTTAATGTTGCTTTGCATTACAGGGGGACAGCAATATTGTATGGAGGGATAAGAAGGCTAGTTTTTGCAGAATGTAGATTTTCATGTGTCAGTATCCTGAGAAGCATTAATTATGTTCATTTCAAAGAAACCATTCCTCTAATTGACATCTGTGTCATTTCAAGGTTTTGTATGATTATTTTGTCAGCTGTTGGAAAAAAAGGGCGGGGGGGGGTGGAGAAGGGGGAGGAATTTTTGAGTTAAAGGGTTTACTTCAGCAGTTCATTCAAGCTGAAAATCCAAGATACAGAAAGGAAGAATTTTCATGTACTTATAGTGTTTTAACTTTCTAGTTTAAAATGATCCTATAATCAGGTTAAAAGGTCTTTTTGTTTTTCTTTTTGCAATGGGCCTAAACCACAAGTTATTTCTTCTTTTCCAGCTAGATTACTTACAAATTTTACTTATTTGAATTTTATACTCATTTTTAAGTTACAGAGTTTCTTTCAATATAAACCCTCAGACCATATCCAATTTATCACGACTTCTTGTCTAAATTGTTGTGTAGCTTTGCTGTTTGCTGTTAAAATAACTGACAAACTTGACTCCAGAGATGCACTTTAGTGATGCATGAGGGAATGTTCCCATGAACTGGATTATGTTGAGTCAGTTTGCTATAAACTTGGCTCAAGAACTTGAATGCAAATCAAAACCTTTCCTACAGCATAACAAAATCATGAAACAAATAGCAAAAGTAGGCAAAATAAGATAAATTTGAAATGACGTAGCATTGTTTGGGGGGGGTTACAAAATATAAATCATTAGATTTGGCTAATATGTAAGTTTTCAGTAATTAAGGCATATGTTCTCCATAGGTAATCTGCACCCTCATCAGAAAGGGTTCATCATAGGCACCTATTTTCAGTTTTCAGTTTCTTAAAATCACATCTTTCTCTAACATTTTTTTTCCCCCGGGGTCATTCTATGTAAATATTTATTCATTATGCATTCATCTTGAGCTTATACATTCTTGTACTTTCAGCATATAATTAGACTCGATGATCTCAAGAAGTCCCTTCCAACCTAAAGTGTTCTGTAGTTCTGATATAAATATATCACCCAAAAGAGAAAAAATTCCTTATTTTGAATATTGTTTGGGAAAGAGTGCTCAAAAATTCTAGCTCCTCATAGTTGTGGATCATATTTACTGAAAGAGTTACTTGCATGTGGAAGAATGCAACCACATTAGACATGTTATATATGTACAGTCATCCTGACTGTGGAGAAAACTGAGGTTGTTTCTGAATGTAGTTAAAACTTTGACTGATGACTGAATATAAGAATGAAAATAGGGAGAAAAACTATCCTAAGTGAGAGAAAATAGGAGAGAAGCTCTCCTAAAACCATCTCTGCAATATCCAAGGCCTTGCATCCACTTACTTATATGCATCTACACTTACTAGCAATTGGAGAATGAAACTCCAGAGAGGACTGGCAATCAGAAAAACAGGTAATTTTGGTCCAAACTCCACAGATGTCAAGTCTACTATTCACTACCGTCAGTGTTAGGTCGGAATGTATGCATGCTTGTCTTACCCACTCAGGGACATTAGCGCATGAATGTTTTTTTACTTAACTTTTTGTCTCCAGTGTTCTTTCTTGCAATAGAGGAATAATTACTGAAAAGTGAATAACTTCATTTATGCACAGACGTTACCTGGAGGAATGGCAAATGCCCCAGTCAGATTGGTTCTGTCAGTAGAATTCTGTTGGTCTGAAATATGAATTGACGTGTAGAGGAAATAACTTCAATGAGACATAGTTGGAAGAATAATCTCAGAAGGTTAGTATTAAAGCATTCAAGATTTTATGAAAATAGCATTATTTAATTTTGTAGATAGATTGATGCATTACAGCACATCAGAGGAAAAGACAAATAGCATACAAAACAAAGAGCTTTAGTTGTTTGCATATATGAAGTGTTTGCAACAGTACCCTCAAATACTACATTATGAAGAGTTAAATGAAGAAAATCTGCTCAAGGTAGTGTATTAAAGCAATGCCTTCTGTGTTAGGGAAGGCAATAGTTTTATAAATATGACAGATTAATGTTCAAGCTAACATATCGTTCCCATATATTCTGCCCTGTTTCTGTCTATGCATAAAGAACAGATGTAGGTTTATTCCTTCACTGCTCTTTGTCTAGAAAAAGTGGAAGTAACTAATTAGTAAAGTGAATGGACAGACACCTGTGTCTTCCTGTTTTTCACAGACAAGTCCAGAACCTATCAGACAGTTCTCTCTCCCCATTTTCTGCCCCTGTGAATCTTGTAAATGTTTTTTTTTTTTTTTTTAATTATAATTGTTCATTAATTATCTTCTGAAAAAGAATTCCAAAAGTGAGTGGAATCCTTCTTTCCATGAAAGCTTCAAAAGTAAGAAAAAGCTATATATTTAGACCCAAAGTTTGTGTTTGGCTTATTTCTATGAGTCTTTTGGCTGAATTGGGAAGTGGTTATGGAGGAAAATGTAATTATTGTTGCTGCACAGTACAGCTAATATATTAATCAGACAATATTTGAAGAAGGCATTTGGAAAATATTGCTATTCCCATTTTTCAGGTAGAAAGCTGATGCAAAGAAAGACTGAATCATTTGCCCAGGAGGAATTCTGTAGCAGAGTCAATGAGAGATATATCTGGAAAATATTTTGTGTGCGTTCTTCTGCATTACTGTATTCTTTCTCATTGTAAATTAAGAATATTTTACTCTGCAACATTGTACTTCAGAGCACCAAGCTGAAACAGTTCTTATTGCAGTCAATAATTATATTCCAATGAATATAATTAGAAGGAAGAAGGAAGAAGGGAGACATTTCTATGAAATGTGACTTCAGTTAGATGGTTCTGGACCAAATTTTGTTTAATATAAATCAGTACGGGTCTATGATATTCTTTCTAAGCTGAAAGCTGACTATGGGGCAATACTGCAGTGAAGAACACACTTGAAAAGTTGTGTTTTGACAGTGATGTCTGTCTGAGTTGTACTATCTTCTACAGGCATTTCAGACTCCTGACAATATGTTTCCCAGAATATCTGTAGAAATTTAATCTATTTTAATCCATAGGTGATAAAATATACAGTCAATGCAGATATAACAGAATATTAATAAATAAAAAAAAGACTGGTAAATTTGCAATCAATGGCATGATGCTTTAAAAGAAAATAAAACAAAATAAAATACTTGTAATGACATTATGAAAAATACAAAACAAAATCCTTGAAAGTGACTGATAGCTCACTTGGCAATATTATAACAGGTCAATGTTAATGTCTTACAGATTTTAGAATGTTCTTTTAAAAATGGCTTCACCGTGACTTCCCTGTTAATTGGTCATGAGGTCATTTTAAGGGTCAGGAAGGGATTGGTTCATCACCAAATGTATGTCTGTATTCTTTAATTGTATGCCTAGATGCACACTAGAGAGAAGTACATTAAAGACAGCATTTATTAACTTAAAGAGTGATCTGTTATGTTAATGGCTTTACTTTTGGCCATGTAAAAGAGGATTATACATTAATAAATCAAAGCAAATGTGTTCTCTTCTTAAAAAGAAAAAAAAAATGCAGCTAAATATTCAGTGCCCAGTCTTTATGGCTTCTATTAAAAGGATAGGCATTCCAGGCTGGCCATAACTGGATAGTATTTCTGGAAAAAGAGTCAGCTAACTTTAACATAAACTAAATGAATCTATTATTTGTACAAATTAAGTTTAAAGATGTTTGGCTTGCTGGGATTTTAGAATAACTGTATCATAAAAAAAAAAGAAAAAAAAAGTGGAATAAGTAAATAATTTCTAATGTTTCACTGCTTTAGAGGTTCTTGTTCAGACGGTGAAGGGCTGACCTGAAAAAGAACCAGCGAGCAAGGCTTTCTTCATAAATCAAACAGTTAGTTTTGGATTACGTTTTGGCAGCCAAAAAGTAAAACCTGTAGCTAGCAATTCCCTCTCTTTAAGGAATGATAAGCTTTTTTCTTCAAACCACAAATACTGTTGGTTAACTTAATTTAGCCAAAAAATGTTATAGCCTTGAAAAATAATGTGAAAAAGGACCAAATTCAACAAAAATATTGGTTTAAGTCCTGCAATTGACACAGAAAGCCTGTGGGCACCACTTATTCCTATGTTAGGGGACTGCATCATGTGTAGGGGCATTGGCACTTTGACCAGTTCCAGTACCACAACTGGAGAGTCAATTATATTTCAGAACACCTCATAAATACAGCTTGGGGTTTGACTGAATAAAGTTTGTGATCTATTTGCTTGAATATGCATATGTACATCTAGTTTGGGGATATTCATAACAAACGTACGTGAGGAATGGCCATTTTGAAATCTGAGATCCAAATGCATGGTGATTGAAATGTTGTTTTTATGCAGCTAGAGAGGAACAAATGGAAATAATCTAGAACTCAGTATGTCTACTGGGTTTTTCTCTATATTGTTTCCCATTTATTCTGTTTCCCAGCAAGAAAAGATGACCCAGAATAGCAGATTACCTCCAAATATCTTTAATGTTTCTTAAGACATGTAAGATTTTGTACAGTTTGGGGGGTTTCATTAGCCCCTACCTCAAAACTCTACTCAAACCCATTGCATCCTGAAACAAAACTGCAAATCAAAACCCCAAAGCAATTAATACTCCTAGAGTCTGTTCCAAACTCCAAGAGATTCAGAAATATTTCAATATTGAAATGAGAAGCATTGCTGAGCCAAACTGTCAAACTTTGTGAGTGTTTAAAACTTGAGTGTGGTTTGCTCCCTGACCCTGGGCCCTTGGGTCTAGGCCAAGGCTCCAGACCTTGTACCTTGGAATGCTGACAGCCCTGCTGCAGCTTGGCATTTCATTTGTTGGGATTATTTATTTAGTTATTTATTTATTTATTTTAAATGAAAAATAAATAATTTAGGACCAATTTAAGGCTAAATTAGATATATCCATGCAATCCACAACCAGAATATAGAAATGACTGAAGAACAAATATATTCCCAGAAAACACAGTTGAATTAAGAGCTAGTGTTAGCTGGCCAGGATTTGATAATTTTCTCAGAAACATTTTATTTATTTATTTATTTAAAGGGTAGGGGAGGATTTTATTTGATATTTTTATTTTTATTTTAAAGGAAAGGGGAGGAAAACAGAGTGTGAATATGATAATACCTAAAGAGTTGTGTTTAGACTAATGAACTTTTACACACTGCCTCTTCCTTTTTTTATGCATATGTGAAACAGAGAATAAAAACTTTCAGGACTACTATTTTAATCATGTTGGAACCTGATGGATGTTTGATTATTACAAGAAATAAAAATGCTATGATTTCTCTCTTCTTTTCTGAGACATCATAGAACATATTAGATTGTTTCCCTTATATTTTTAATACAATGTATTTCAGGAGTATGCTTATGTTTAAAAGTCTCTTTTTAAAAGAGATGCATCTGTTGGTTATCTCTTGTCTTAACTGGATTAAGTAATTTAATTTGTCTGGTAATTAAACAGTAACAGATCTATCAGCTGCACCATTCCTAAAAGAATGCTTTAGAAGTACTTGCATAGAATTAATGATATTCAAAATAACCCATATATATGCAGTTAAGTTTTGAATTTTATTTCATTGTTATTATTTGACATTTCCTATTAATGTGCACTACAAATGTGTAGTCTTGATGTTAGCCTGGCCTATATAACACCCCTGACTGCAGAAGTGGGAAACTTCTAGTGGTATAGTTCAGCTCTGATCAATTCCTTTGGCATCAATGATTACAGCCCTAGACAAAATAATAACAACATACAGGAAGATTGTTAAATTACTATACAGCCATTTTCTCTGAGAAAATTAATTCCTTGTTTGCTAAATGTATTTCCTGCTGATTATGAGTGATTTTCTAATGCAAAGAACCCAGCAGACATAGTGTTAGAACATGCTGGAAGAGCTGGGTTGCAGGGTAAAACAATCACAAAGAAAATTTTTATGACTGACAATGAACTGGCTAGTTGCTTCTGAAAGCAAATGTTATCACTGTCCTCTGAAAATGAATAATCTGGTTAAGAAATGTATATATACACATGTACAAACATATATATACATCCAAGCAGAATGGTTGCTAAGCTTGGATTGTATAAACAAAAATCTTTGACACTTTGATTTTTGTTAATCAGTTCTCAGTGTCTAGTCTTCTTGCATTTTCAGAGCATCAGAACAGTTTAAAATGTGTTGATCACTTGAAAGATTGACGTTTTTCCTCCCAGACACTGCGTTTTACAGAGTGTACTTTGTGAAATCTAGTCATGAGCCCCACTAGCATTTGAAAAAACATTTGTGCTGTTTGGGGTGGTGTAGGGGGTAGACAACAAACAAACAAATAGATAAATAAACCAAAATCAAAACCAAAACCAAAACTAAAACCAAAACCAAAACCAAAACCAAAACTAATACTATTGCTTTGATGTACTCTGTAAATTATTTTTACCATTGTTATTAATAACAATAATAATAATTTCATAATAGCATTTCCTCTGCTGAGGTACATTCACATGAAATTTTATTGCAGTTTTATAAATTTCTGCTTTCCGATCTAAGTTATTTTGTATTACTTGTGGTATTTGTCCAACAATGACACTTTTCCATCTCAGGAATATCTGCATTTCAAAATGCCACATAGATGAATCCTGAACAAATAGTGCCAAAAAGTATAATTTAGATTAAGAAGTGAATATTTTTCTTTTCTCTGAAATCATTAAATCAAAATTAATCTGATATCCTAAACAATCACGGAAAGTTGAAAACTCTTCCCGAAGATAAATAAAAATATGTTTCATGAGAATGCATACTGCAAGCCTGTTTATTAGCTTATATTTGAGCTAGAATTACAGTGATTTATGTAAGCAATCAAAACCATTCACCGCAATTTGAATTATAGCTATCAAATACTTTATAAATTAATATCAGACCGTGGAATCTGAATTCTATTGTTCTTATTTTGAGTAATAATGACTATGCTTAGAAATAAATATATTGTAAGCATCCTGTGAGCTGAAAGATGGGTTTACAAGTTTTAGAACTGTTTGACTTAAAATATGATGTATGTGTTTTAACAGACTTATTTAGCTGTTTGCAAGAACAGTGTATTAGGTCAGAACTAAATATTACAGTTTTCTATTATCATACTTTCATTGTGAGCAATGTTTGCTCAGAAACAAAAATGTAACCAAAGCTGAGTTGCATTCTTCTATAATTGCTACAACTGCAACTACAGCTCCAGCTAATGAAGCATCTTAAACTTTGAAGCTAACTTTGATATGTCCTCACTTCCCAACTCTGTGCCTGGCAAGATCAGGGAAAAGATCCTCCTGGAAGCAATGTCAGGACACAAGCAAGACAAGGAGGTGTTCTGAGACAGCCAGCATGGCTTCACTAAGGGTGCCTGACTAATCTGGTGGCCTTCTATGATGCAGTGACTGCATCAGTTGACAAGGGAAGACTGATCGATGTCATCTACCTGGACCTCTGTAAGGTCTTTGTCACAGTCCCATATGACATCCTGATCTCCAAATTGGAGAGAGATGGGTTTGAAGGGCAGACAATTCAGTGGATAAGGAATTGGCTTGAAGATCACACCCAGATATTTGTGGTCAATGGCTCTATGTCCAGGTGGAGGCTGGTGAAAAGTGGTGTCCCTCTGGGGTCTGTCCTGGGACCAGTACTGTTTAATATCTTTATCAACAACATAGACATTGGGATCAAGTGCACCCTCAGTAAGTTTTCAGATGACCCCAAGCTGAGTGGTGCAGTTGATACAACAAAAGGAAGGGATGCCATCCAAAGGGACCTGGACAAGCTAGAAAAGTGGTCTCATGTGACCTTAATGAGGTTCATCAAGTCTAAGTGCAAGGTGCTGCACCTGAGTCAGGGCAATCCCAGGCAGGAGTACAAACGGGGAAAAGAACTTATTGAGAGGAGCCTTGCAGAAAAAGACTTGGGAGTTCTGGTCGATGAAAAGCTTGACATGAACCGCATCCTGGGCTGCATCAACAGAGGAGTGGCCAGCAGGTCGCGGGAGATGATCATCCCCTTCTACTCTGCCCTTGGGAGGCCCCACTTGGAGTGGGGCCCACTGTGGAGTCCACTCTACCCAGGTCTGGGGCACCCAGCACAAGAATGATGTTGATATGCTAGAACAGGTCCAGAGAAGGGCCACAAAGACAATCAGAGGGCTGGAGCACCTCTCTTGCAAAAAAAGGCTGAGAGAGTTGGGGCTGTTCAGCCTAAAGAATGGAAGTCTCCAGGGTGACCTTATTGCAGCTTTTCAGTACTTAAAGGGGCTTATAAAAAAGATGGAGAGCAACCTTTTGCTCTCAGATAATGACAGGACAAAGGGGAATGGTTTTAAACTAAAAGAGAGGAGATTTAGTTCAGAGGTTAGGAAGAGTTTCACTCAGAGGGTGGTGAGGCACTGGAAAAGACTGCAAAGAGAGGTTGTGGATGCCCCATCCCTGGAGGTATTCAAAAACACATTGGACAAGGCCCTGGGCAACCTGATCCAGTAGGCAGCATCCCTGTCAGTAGCAGGGGGGTTGGAACTAGATGAATATTAAGGTCCCTTCCATCCAGAGCCATTCTATGATTCTATGATTCTTGCCATAATAAAAATATTACAAATACTCTTGAAAAGGAGGAGGAACTGGCAGGACATAGAACAAGTAGAACCTCTAGAAAATGTCTGTGTATAAATTACATACAACAGGAGAAATGCTGCTCTTCCTTATAGTTCATTTCCAAAATTACATATAGTTAAATATAAATGCCAAGTTCAGATAATGATGAAAGAACTGACTAAGTAAATAGTGAAGATTTAGATCAATCAAACCATTTATTGATATATTATACTGGAAACATTTCAGTAAACCTCATGCATCTGCAAATCATGCTTGAATTGATAGAAACAATGTATAAAACTCAGGAAAGATTTGCAAAAATATGTTTTTTTAAAAAGAGCCTTTTGAATATTGAAAAACTATGCTTTAAATCAAATTTTATAGTATACCATTTTTGACATTAGCATATAGCTAATATATTTAACAGAAAGACTAATTATGAACAATATTTTCATTGCTTTGCAATGAAAATGTTCTTTAAAAAATATATAAATTGTTCTGCCAGGAAGAAAGTTTTAGACGAGATAATTTCTATCAGATTTAAGTAAACAAATGGAAGGCTGGAAGGCTTAGGGGGGGATCTTAATAATGTATATAAATATCTGATTGGAGGGTGTAAAGAAGACGGAGACAAGCTCTTCTCAGTGGTTTCTAGTGACAGGACAAGAGGCAATAGGAATACACTGAAATAATGAAAAATTCTATGTCAGTATAAAAAGAAAAGCTTCTCTTCCTGTAACTGTGATCAAGTACTGGACTAGGTTGTCCAGAAAAGCTGTGCAATCTCCATAGTTATACTCAAAACCCACCTGGACACAGTCCTGAGCATATTAATTTGAACAGGAGGATGGGGTTGGACACTCTTCTGAGGTCCCTTCCTGCCTCAATGCTCTTCTGATTCTAAAAAAAATCTCTGAAAACAAAACAAAACAAAACAAAACAAAACAAAACACAGAGATTCTCCAAATCTCTGAAAAATAAATAAATAAAAACACTATTTTGATATATTTCCTTTGAGTTTAATGTCTTTAAAATAAATAATGTTATAAAGATTATATACATATGCACTTAATGTTCAAAAAAAACCAAACTTATATTAGCTAACAAAGCAAACTTAGTTTCTTTCTTTTCAATATTAGATGTGCCATAGATAGGTAGGTGATTATATTTGTTTACTTTAGATGTTGCAATATTTAAAGAATTTCATCATACCTATGTTCATGCCCCAGGATGTTTATCATCTCTATGGAAAAGTCAGCAAGTAGAAACATTGTTGCCATGACTAACAGTATGAAGAGTTGAGTGCCAGAGCCATGAGGATTCATATTATCAGTGAGCCCCAAAAGACATTCCTGAAATTCTCAATATTTACTGCTTAAATTCTTGTAAGAATCATCTGGAATACAGTGAAGTCTTTTTCAAGGGAAGCTTCTTTTCTTTTTTTTTTTCACAAAAGCTTATTTGAATCAGGCTTAACACAACAAAGATACCAAAGCTCTCTAAGCTCCCTATACACAGACAGAACCCTTCTGAAGAGCTGGGTCAGGGTAGGAGTTAACTCAGTGGGACTGGACCCTAAGTCAAC
This sequence comes from Anser brachyrhynchus, assembly GCF_964034855.1. Taxonomy (NCBI): domain Eukaryota; kingdom Metazoa; phylum Chordata; class Aves; order Anseriformes; family Anatidae; genus Anser; species Anser brachyrhynchus. The sequence continues at coordinate 46,767,967 of NC_137699.1, forward strand.
AAAAACTTTCTAGGAATCTACTTCCTTTTCTCTTTTTTTTTTTTTTTTTTTTTAATTTATAACTTTTATTCTGGTGGTTATCAAAGATTTTCATTTTAATAAGGTATGTATTTTGGAAGTCACAAACATATCAATTGGAACAGGAAAGCAATCTTTAAACATCATAAACCCATAGCTGTTCAGTAAACCAGTTTAAATAAAGATCTGAAATCTTTTCCTTGTTCCTAGAAAATAGATCCTCTTGTTTCATCTTTTAATTTGATCATATTTAGTTCTGCCTTATGGAAACTTCCCAGTATTCTCTAGTTCACTAGAAAAGTGTTTTGCTTTTCATCATCTTGGGAAGTTAGTGATAGATTTATCTGTTGCTACAAGTAAAACCCCTGCTACTGTCAGGCTGGGGCTGATCCACACAGATCTGAACACCCACGCCTACTCTGGTCCCCTTCAACTGCCCTTTCCATAGCAGAGAGAAGTGTTTTTACAGTGTGAGTCATGTCCTTATAGACGTGATTCATCTATATGTGGTTAGATGAATATACCATCCCTAAAAAGTGTCTGTTTTCTCCTGTTTATGATAAGGAGAGATGCATTGCAGATGTCTAAAACCATCCCCATACACTACTGTGCCACTGACTAAAAATAGAAATTTAACAGACCTATCAATTGTCAAACCTGGATTTTTCTATTATCTGTTGAGTCTACTATCACATGATGGGCTTTACTTAATTAGATACACGTTTGTGTTAATTATACATTTGCAGTTATCTAACATTTAATTACTATTTCCAATCCTTTGGCTATTGCTGAGTTCATTAAAAGAACGGACACAATTATTAGCATGTCTCTTGACAAAAGCAGACTTGTTCCACATTTCTTTCTTGTCTATTAGATCGTCTAGAAATGAGTTTTAAGATTCTTGCATTGATTTTGGAATGTTTGACAGAAACAGTGTCTAATATACAACTTAGTGGAGACTACTCACATATCTTGACATATTTTATATTTCTTTCTTTTCTAGTTTATTTTTACTAAAGAATATTTCCATGAGAACTGTTTTGTTTTGTTTTGTTTTGTTTTGTTTTGTTTTGTTTCATAAAGTAGGCCTGAACCTGCTGCTGCTGTTTCTCACTAGACTTCCCATTCCCAATAAACTATTCCAGTGTCAGAAAGAATCTGAAATCCAGCAGAACCAACAGCTTTGAAATCCTTAAGTTGCCAGAATCTAATAGAAGTGGTTGGGAATTTTCCAGTGAAAATGTTTGAGGATATATATTAAGGAACATATTGGTTTCTCTCAGTTTCCATCTGCTCCAGAACTTTTATTTTAATTTTACCTCAAAGATCCCTTAGCAACATTTTTCCTGTTATCTCTTTGGCTTTCAGCAATGTTCTCTGGTCTTTTTCATTCACTGAAACATATGGCTACACAATAAAATAAATATGCATCTTGCTTTTGCATTTTAAGTCCTGGAAAATTCCCCAGTCCACATAGTTTAAGTCTTTTCTGGCCTTGTCATGCTGGTCTGTCATTTGAGTAATAGTTTCCGTTGTATCTGTCATTATATAAAAAAGCATATAGTTTTTTCTTTATTTAGTCAAAATGAAGGCAGTTATGTTCACAAGCTTCATTTTCTTCTTTCTACATACTCCTACAATATCATGTAAACTAAAATACATTAGGAACATGTGCCGTCTGAACATTTTTACACGTTTGTCTTATATATATATATATATTCTTTATATTCTTTATATTCTTTTTTCTTTCCCTCTCCAAAATACTTTTTTTTTTTTTTTTTTTTTTTTTTACCAGCTAACACAAAAATCATAGATGCTGACATTTTAACTTAGCCAAATTTTTAGCTAAACTTTTCTTTTTCTCCTGGGGAATGAAAAAAGGTCTTTCTTTCATAAAGGCTGACATATTATCCTGACTCCAGGTAAATAACTCAAATCTACCGAAACAGCACAACTGCTTTTGCTTTTCCCTTCAGGAAACTTATTGAATATGCATCCTGTACAATTCCTTGATAACAGGCATACAGACAACATAATATCCTCTGGAAAATTCCTGCTGAACTTCAAAGTACATTGTCCTTTAAATTTGTGAAGCTGCAACTTCCTGAAAAATCTTCTGCCTTCTGCAAAAGTCTGGTGGGAAGGGTTTTAAATATCTGGGCTTCCTTTTCTATAAAGAGCAACCAAATAGGGAAAAATCAGCTTCTTTAATCAAAGATTTTGTTACTGGTATGAAGCTTTATGTTTGAGTGAGAGTGAGGGGAGAGCGGGTAGATTTTGCAATTCATTCATGTATTAGACTATCCTGAGTTGGAAGGGACCCTCAGGAGGTCAGCATATATTATCAGCCTACCAGAAGTATCCTAGGTGTAGTTCGTTTATATGATTTTTAAGGTCAAATGTAAAAAAAAAATAATAATTAATAGAATCAAACCAACCTACTCTGAAGCTTGAATTAATTTAATTCCAAATATGCAAATATTATGTATTAAAGCAACAAGATTACCCAAAAAGCTTTTTTGTTGAGTACTGAGAGCTGAAATTTCATGGCAGAAAATGGTCCATTTAATACGAACCTCCATATCTCCTTCGGAAGAGAATTAATCAGAGCACCTGTTGAAAAAACACCTTCCATTATACAAGGACCATATTTTAATGTGAACTGTGGATGCATGTTTAGCACATGCTGAAATACCAGTCAGGGCTGAGGGTCTGGTTTGGAGCATTTTGTAGCTCCTGCCTGTTCTCTCGGCTGGGTTTCATTTCTGCAGAAATCAGGGCACATAGGAAGGGGGAATTAATACAAGTCTAAGTATTACCCTAATGTGAAAATCAGGATGTCAGATGGCTGGGAGCCTAGAAGCTTCCTTAACTTGCCCAGTTTGCACATATCCAAAGTGAGATAGTTCTTAAATGCAAAAAGTGAATGCCAACACAAGATATGTGTCACCTTCTTGACCCACAGAGAGAATTAAATAAGTAGACAAGACATAAATATTATTAAATTAAATATTACTGAAGATTTTTGGTAATAATTCAACCACAATACAGAAGAGTGTCTCATAATTCCCGTTTGGTTCTTTACAGAGGCATGAATATTTTCACTGAAGTGTAGTCATTTTCACCAGTATCTGGGTGTTTTTTATGTTGAAAAGTGAGTCTTAGGACATTTCTGACATATATGCTGGTATGATAATAAATAAATAAATAAATAAATAAATAAATAAATAAATAAATAAATAAATAAAAGTGTATTCCTCTAATGTGGAAAGGGAAATGTCATTCATAATCAGGTTATGCCCTTTACAAGCTGCAACATGGGTTCATAGGGACACTGGACTAGATTCTACTATATTTATACCAAATTGATCATAAAGCATTGGTTAAAATGTGAGAGATGGAAACAAAGCGAGTATTCACATTAAGAGGAGTATTAACTTTAGGCATTTGAATTTAGGTTCCTCCAGAAGGCACTTCAAAGATCTTGTTAACCTGTTGCAGATGGTAAATTACAGCAGGAGCTACTTTCTCCCTCCACTGTAACACGAACTCAGTGAAAACTAGCCTAATTTAGGCTGTAGTTATACGTTCACTTGAAGTCTGCATAAATCTCCATAGCCATGAAAATGTACAGTTTGTGCCTCTTCACCCACATATTTCACAAGTATGAGATAGCTAGAAAAGAAACTGACCAAAGAAGATAAAAATACAGATTCAAAGATTATTTTTTAGCCATTTTCGCTCACAGATTGTATTCAAGGAGCAAGTATGTACATAAAATCTCTTGCTGTCAGAAGGGAAGAATTGAGAAATACTTGATAAGAAGGAGAGAATGAGTCCCATTTTGGACAGCACCAAGATTTTGTGTTCTTTTACTGTGATTCTGTAACAGGGGCTTCAGCATTTAGCACCGAGACTTGTTAATAATGTACTGGTGGAACTGATTGTGGAATAAACTTTCAAAGGATACAGAACAAATCTAGTGTTTCATTACATTTAGGGACCACTGCCAAATATTTGATAAAAGACTTCCATCTGAAATATAACCATATTCATGCTGTAAACCAGCCATATTCCATGTACCTGAACTATCAAAACATTTCATGCAGAGAAGCATTTCTGTAACTCAAAAAAAGAAGTGCCAAAGGGCATACAAATTGCTGCAGCCTTTGTGATCTAGTTTATGTGAAAGGTATTCAGATGTTACAGAGCTGGGAAGCAGTTTAAATTCTCAGATACAGTACTTGCTTTGTAAGCATTCCTCCTATTTTTGGCAGAGTGACTCTCAAAACGTTCCTCAGTATAAGAAAGTGTCTCACGATCTCTTCTTAATCTTCAGTAGTGTGTCACAGATGTCACCAGACCTGCTTCTGTTGTGCTTAGCTTGGGATTTCTGTGGCTGAAAGCAACTTCAGTGCATTCTTTTGGTTACACATTGTTGTTAAGCCAGGGATATTGGCCACTAGTCTACTGTGTTTGCAAAGCTTTGGTGGTCCTCATACTACTACTTTGAATTCAGAAAATAAATATCAGAAAATTGCAAGTCATAATCATGCCTTGAATTTGTAGTCTCTCTGCTTTTTTCACGTTACCCATAGAACACATCCTGCCACAAGGAACTATAGCCAATACCCATCCCTACATAGGTAAAGAATGGATAATTTGGGTAAATTTTTCAGGGTGAGAAAAAAAAACACAATCATAAATGAAAGTAAAAGAAAGCAGTTTATGTAGGCTCTGTTGCTGAGTGTTGAATATGAGAAATCATATCTACATGGTCATTTAGGTCCTTTACATCTGTCTTCAAGTCTCCGCGTTCAACAGAATATTGATCATTAATACATATAGTAGATACTAGGATTATTTTTTTATTTTACACTTTTTTTTTTTTTAACTGTTTCAATCAAGCAAGATTTTGGCCTTGTACTCTTTAACAATAATGAACTCATGGTTAAAAATGGCTCTGGTGTTAAATGTAGCTGAAGAATTTTATATATAACTGAAGATTTTTTTATTCTCAGCATTATGCTTTCAGCATTTAGAACCGAATCCACATGCTATTACCTTTTTCCTGATATTCTTTCTTACTGCCATTACAGAAAGTGTTGTGTTGTTGTTTTTTTTTTCTTCCTGAGGGATTAAGTTTTAAAACCAAGTGCTCAAGTTGGCCTATTAATAATAATGCAAATTTTCACTCAGTAATGGAAGAATAAAACATTAGCCCCCTTCTCATTTCCCTCAGAGAGCTCAGCACTCTTAATTTTGTATTTGTACTATGAATACTTGAGCTGTTTTGATTCTTAGCATCCAGTGACTTACTATATTCCATCTCTTTTGCTTCACCGAGTGCCAAATTCCATTTATTCATTTATGGTAACATCTGAACCAAGTTTTACATTGTTGTAGCACTCTAATCTAATGGCTATTTTCAGTATTTCTTTATTCTGTGTTTATACAAACTTAAAAGAAACACAGTCTAAATTCACATAAGTGGAAGAAGCATAAAATAGCTACATGACAGATAAAGAGAGTATAAAACCAAATAAAACTTTAGAATAATTAAGTGTTCCTGTTGAAATATGCTGTTATTCCAAATGGAAGTGGAATGTTAAACCACTTTAGAAATCCTTAGAGGTGAATTCGCTCAATGCTGTTAAAAGCAAGAGTAAAATACACACACACACACACACACACTATTTTATAGCATCTGTTAATAACCCAAGAATTACCTACAGAGAGGAAGCAGTGAAATAAAACACTATCACCAAGAAACAGTGACTACCACATAATAAAAAGATAGGTATGCCTGATCAAACTGTACCGTCTAAATATATCATTATTTAGAAAACTCAGATAAACAGACCTAAAACACCCTAAAACTGTGTGTTTGAAGCCTTAAACTTTCAAGCTGTCTCTTGCTAGGTAGACAGCATCCTCCACTGCTTTTGAAATCCTTAAGATTGGTGGCTGCTCACAGTTCTCCTTTTATTCATGTCTCACACTGAAAACCTGTGGGTCACCTATCTGGACAATTCAAAGGTTTATGGGGGATGGAAAGACAGAATGGCGTGATGGAGAGAGGGAGAAAGAGATGAGAGAGAAGAAGGGAGAAAAGAAGAAAGAACAGGAGGAAGGGAGAAGGGATGGAGAGGGCAGACAGAAATGAGAGAGAAACTTGAACATCATAACAATCACAGGGCTCTTTGCTTAAAAGACTCCCTGAACAAGCCACATGCTAGACCGTGTCAATATCACCAACTTGCACTTCCTAATAGTGTTTTTGTCTGTTTGTTTGTTTTGGTGCATATGTTTTTCCTTCTACTTCCTTACTCCAGTTTTGGTAGACCAAAATACAGATTATACATAAATAATCCAAAAGAAGATAGTGCAGCCCACCAGATTGGTCTGCCACTAGTCTATATGTATGTGCTGTTAACAAGCAGTTATAAGCAGCATCTCTGTGCTTAAGCACCTGAACTGTGAGCTTATGTTTCTAAGTATAATGAGTAAAAAGTAAGAACTTCATATGACAGGAAAAAAATTTAACAACATGTTATAGCATGTATTTTCAAAGGAAATAATTTTGTCTGCTGAACCTTCTGGAAATTTTAAGTTTTCATATATTTACATATTTTTCCAAAAGCAGTCTAATCTACCAAGAATAAAATATATTACTGCAACTTCTGAACTAATTGCTAATTGGTTATTAAATTGTGAAGGCAGGAAGCCATTTTACCCAGTAATCTTTGGGATTCCAGAATTGGTCTGGCAAGCAACTGGTCTACATGATATCTATGAGAATTAGGCACTTAAAAGTATAGTTTTATATCACTGGCTAACTTCATGAAAATCCCAGTACAAGCAAGGGATTCTACCACTCCACTGAAATGTAGTTAAGTGCATCTCTCCAGCTCTGGATGCACAGGCATTAAGACAGGTGCCTGTACCAGCCACTCTATCAGGTAGCTAAATACTAGTACTCCGGTTCAACATAAAGTTACAAAATTGAGGGAAGGTCTGGGCTGAAGTCCTACCTGTGCTTGCTTGAGTTTTACTGGCACTAGCTGTGAGTATGCTATACCACCAGGATACAACAAAAGCCAGACTTCCTGAATACTTGTTGTTGAAGATGACCCCATAGGACAACATGATTAATAACTGCTCTGTGGTCCAGTGACAGGAAAGCTCATCAAAGTTATAGAGGACAGTTTTAATTACTTTCCCTTATGAATATTTAATAATGCATACCTATTTATATATCATGGAGCAACTCCAATGGGTACAATGCCAATCCAGAATAACAAAAGAGTTAAAGCATTTTGGAGCACAAAACTGAGATTCCTGTCCAGGTTTTGGGTTTATTTAGGCAATAAAGAGACTGAATTTTAATGATTTGCATACCCTTTGAGTGCACAGGCCATGGAACTGTAAGTTATTCTGTGGCACACAAGATACATCTTGTTTTAACCAAAAAGGCCATATTTGCTGAAATTTAGTAAGCTAATGTGTTCTGAAAAAAAGGTCCTTTCCAACCTAAACCATCCCATGATTCTATGATTCTATGATCTATGATAGCAAAATCGTCTCTTTCCTTGTACTTCCATCATGTTTCTCCAGTGTTGTCTGTAAAAAAATCTTTGTTTAAATACTGGTATTTCCTATCCAAATATACTTTTGAATTTGTGTTTTCCTTGGGGAACAGGAGGAGTCTCCATTTGGAGTTGAACATCGAAATAAACAGACACATTACAATGCTTATAAATTGACATTGGATTAAATAGACACTAGTTTACACTATACTTAAACTCTTTATACTATACTTGCTGAAGGAGGGAAATGAGTTTATGACCCCTGAAACACGTCTAATTTCCTACAATTTATGCTTAACGGATGGAGAATAATGGAGGCTACTCCGAGAGGAGACATTAAAAGAAGCTTTTCCTGTCAAGGTGGATATGCAATTGTTCAGGGCAGGCTCTTCAAAATTAGAATAGATTTTCCCCTAGTGTTTTAAGCCATTTTTTCTGCCATTTGACACTGTATTTAACCCTTTTATTAATGACAGCTGACCTTTGCTTTCCATTTAACTCCAGTTCCATTCCCATAACAAAACAAAGTGCCACAGTTATAATATGAATTGCTCCTTAGGGGAGTTTAATGATACAATCAGGGTAGGATCCTGTCAGGAAGATCAGGACCTCATCTGATGCTGACCTCAACATTCTGTGATCTTTCAAACTGACTTCTTGATGAAAGTCAAAGCAAAATATTCCTGAAGCAGGCTTTATATAAAACTATTCCTTCATTAAATATTCAGGGTTCATATCATTTAAATTTATTATCATGTCTGAGGTAATTGCTTCAGCTACTTCACTTTGTCAGGAATGAGGTGTCTGATATAGATATAAGATGAACACAGATCTGTTACCTGGTGAAAACATCCAGTGAAATATTCTTTTAGCCTAGAGAGGGTGTCTGGCAACCTTTTTTAGGTGTATATGAGAAGAGCTCAGTATTTTCTTTACAAGCACATCCTACATTAACATTCTTGCAGAATAAGCATAGTGATTTTGAATATGGCAGATTATTTTTATATTTATGTTTACTGGTTGCTAATTCTTAATCACAGAGCAAGTCTCTCATAGTGTTTTTTGTTTTGTTTTGTTTTGTTTTTGTTTGTTTGTTTGTTTTTCCCCTAATGTATTATCTATCAAAGATACAAACCCTTGTTTTCCTGATGGGTTTCGATTTAACTCTGCCAGTGTCCAAACTTCTATGCTTCCCTAGCATTGCTTGGAACTGCATCATTCTCACAAACCAGGCTTTGGCAGTCTGTACAGGGAGCAAGAGTATTACTTTTTATTTATTTATTATTATTTTTTTTAGTTATACTATTACTAAACCCCCATTCTGCTACCTGTCCATGAGCTGAGTGACTTGTACACCTTTAGCAAAGATAGGGAGGCAAAACGCTATTTGAAATACCATGAAAAAAGGAATAAATGTCCTTCTATTACAATCTAGCTCATAGAATCATAAAATCATAGACTGTCCTGAGTTGGAAGGGACCCACAAGGATCATTGAGTACAATTCTTGGCTTCACACAGGACCACCCCAAAATCAGACCATATGTCTGAGAGCACTGTCCAAAGGCTTCTTGAACTCCGGCAGGCTCAGTGTCATGACCACTTCCCTGGGGGGCCTGCTCCAGGGCCTGGCCACCCTCTTGGCGAAGAACCTTTTCCTGATATCCAGCCTGAACCTCTCCTGTTGCAACTTCATGTTGTTCCCTCAGGTCCTATTGTTGGTCACAAGAGAGATGATTTCAGTACCTCCCCCCTCACCCTCCATGAAGAAGCTGTAGACTGCAATGAGGTCACCCCTCAGTGTCCTCTTCTCCAGGATGAAGAAAACAAGTGCCTCAGCCACTCCTTATATGTCTTCCCCTCCAGACCTCTCACCACCTTTGTTGCCCTCCTTTGGATATTCTTTAATAGTTTTATGTCCTTCTTGTACTGTGGCACCCACAACTCCACACTGCTTGTGGAGAGACCACACCAATGTAGTGTAGAGGGGGACAATCATATCCCTCAACTGGCTAGCTGTGTTGTGCTTGGTGTATTCCAGGGTGTGGTTGGCTCAATTGTTATTAATGATATGTAGTTAACAGCAACAACATGATCATTCTTATGTCAAACAAAAATGATAGGAAAGGTTCAAGCACAGGGAGGTATCAAATGAAAAGAGTCTTATTTGCTTTTGATTGTTTTGTTTTTGTTTGTGTTTTTTTTTCATTTTTGTTTGTTTTTGTTTCTTGGTCGTGGTGGTGGTTGGTTTCTTTAAACCATATGTGCAGCTCTCACAGACATCAACAAAATCAAGTCTAATGAGGTCTTAAACCTGGTGAAACAGCTCTCCTCATTCTGTTCAATGAAAGTACCTGATTTATTTTGCTGGTCAGTTATCTCTTTTGCCCTTCTTGGAAGTGGATTGTGATCACAGAATCATAAAGTCTCTGGATGTCTCTAGTTCAAACAAGGTTGACTATAAGATCAAAGCAAGTGTCTCAGGGCTTTATTTAGTAATGTCTTGGAAACCTCCAAGAATGGAGGCTATACAATCTCTCTGAGCAACCTGTTAGCTACATGTTAGTAATATGAGAACAGGTAGGTCTCTATCTTAGTTTACACTGGAGGCTGTTCAGCAATCTCCAGTTATTATCCAAGAACAACAGTCGCACATTACTTTGCAACCAAGGCATGGATATAACATGAAGGCACAGTCTCAGCTCCATCCTTGAATTGCATTACAGTATAGAGGTGTAATGGAACACAAATCCTGTGCAAGACAGATTTGCCTTGAGAAAATATCTTCTCTCCTTTTGGGCTGAGGAGTAATGGGAGTTCAGACCATGGTTTAAATAAGGACAAAACTGATCTGAAGTAGAAAGTATAGATGTTAAATAAGTTTTAAGCTGAGTCTCACCTGTGATTTGAATCTACTCTTCAGTAATTGTGGTAAGAGTTTTTTACTCTAAGACACATCATAAATATGAACAGTGTTCAGGATTCTTCTGCTTAGTACTGCAAATTATGTTTATTTGAAAGCTTATTTCAGCAGTTAGTAGTGTGTGTTAAAATCTGCAAACATAATATTTATAAATATGTTCTCTCATTTTATGCATTTGTTTATTTATTTTATCTGTTTTAAATTTCCATAGAGAATCTATTTATTTTTAAGAGCCCTTTCCAGAGACTTGTTTAAGATTGTAGCAACTTTTGTGGTTGACTTACATCAGTTAAGTCAACCACATTCCATTACCAGCACATGACAATAGTGTAAGAGTATCATGGGTAATTATTAGTAGTTAAGTAATTTAATACTTCTTTGTACTTGTGCACTTAAAGATTTTTACATTCTCATACTGCCTGTATAGTCTGTATTTACAAGTCACCACAAGGGTGTGTGGAATTTCCTAAACTTTGAAATCTTGAAATCAGTATATGCCTTCCAGATGTAAAACTATACAGAGATAATGAAAAAGTGTAAAAATATCAACTGGATTGTGCAGAAAATTAAAATGTGAAGTTATTGTAGCACTAACGGAGCTGTGTTTGCTAGATTGAGACATCTGTTTCTATCTAAATATTCACACTTAGGTATATAAACAAAGAAAATAAAGATAGGGGCACTGAATGTAATGTCATATTTGCTTTGGATACACTGTAAAGACAGTGGATTACATATGAGAGAGCACATTGGGCTGAGGTCAGTCTGTATGTACAGAAACCTTTCATTTTATTTCTTAATGAGGAGATATAAGGGTAGGTGCTATTGTAAACTGTCAAATAACACATTCAAGCTTTGACTGTCCTCATCAGCTAATCAGTTGCCCCCTAAGAACTGTCCTTGCCTGTGTCACCAAATGTATAATCTTACCCAAAGTGATAGACTTGCCAATTACTTAAGGTCAATCTTCAAATGATTCAATTCCAGCTCACAGGAAGGGTTTAATCTCCTGTTACAGAAAATGCCTCAGGAACCTGGCTAGTAAATTGCCACATAAGTGTACAAACTTCAGCCACTTTTTTCATTCCCACATATGAACAATTATGTAACATTTAAAGAATTCATTCAGTCACATTTAAAATGAAAGACTGAGACCACACGGCAGGAGGGGGTGGGATGGGAGGAAGGAATGTGGGCCACTCCTTTCTATCTCAAGCAGCCAGTTACAAATGTACAAAGGGACCACAAACTGAAAGAAAAAAATAGTACTAAATTACCACATTTTCCATTGCCAGGATGTAAGAGATTATAAGAGGTTTAAGGCAGGGAAGGGTCAAGCAGCTCTCTGTCTATTCATGGCCTTTTTCATTCTTTCCTCCCCCATATTTGCAGGTAACTGCTCCACGCAGGAGTCTTCTAACCCATCTCTAATTAATACTTCATATAATCTTCTTGTAATACTGCTAATTGTTCACAAACAGGCGATTTAATCAACACTCTGCTAACAGGCAAAGCTTTATTCTCTCCACTATTTTGTGCTTTGACACAGGGAGAACTTAGACAACTATGTCCCAATTGCTTTGTTTCCATGTAATTTAACAGCAAGACATTATTTTCTCATAAGAGGTGCTTTGAATTTTTACTGCTAATGAATAAATTAACTAAAAAGGTTAATCTGCCTACATGTTTATGAAACATTATGCAAATTGCTCTCAGAAAGGTTTAATGGTAATTGAAAGCAATTGAAAACCATGGTACATTTCACTCAATTTTAACTTTTTTTTTTTTTTAAGTATACAAATTGCACTCATTTAAAATTTTACAAATGTGTAGGGCAAGAGATTATTTTTTATAAATTTAAAGTAAAAGGTGTTTTCTTACAAATTTTCAGTTTGACAGATTTCCAACTTTATGGGGATTCAATTGAACTTGGGAAGGATGAGTGTGGTTTAATATTTTTATTACTATAAACCAATAATACTATTTTAATACACATTAAACCAATTGACAAAATATTTGTCACACCAGCTTTTTACAGAGAGGATTTAAGATCTACTATCCTCCCCAGAGTAATGTGGATTCATAAGAGCTGAATCTTGCTGCTGTGATGCACACACTAAACTCAAGTTTTATGCCTTGAATGAGATAGTAACCCTTTAGCACTGAAGTAAGTAGCTCAGTTTCCATAACTCTTAGAAAAGAAAGCTCCAAATTCTGCCTTTATTAATGTCCAGTAATGTCTCTTTGATTGAAAAATTAATGGAAATATGGGAAGGGAATGGAGAGACACTAAATAAATGGGGTAGAATTTGGTCCTATAGGTGTTTATAAAAGACACCCATGGTGTACAAACATTAGGTCTGTTCATAAGGATTTGCTTTCAAAAAGACCAGGGAAAAGAATGAGTCTTCAAACTGTGGCATGGAATAGCCCCAAGGCTTTGGAAATATTTATTTGCAGGCAAGTGACTAGTATTTATTTCATCACTGTGGGAATCACTCTTTAGGAAACATCTCAAAACTATCCGGATATTTTTTATGAGGGGATGACACACATTTCTAAAATACAGTAACAACATTACTTTGGAAATCAATGTTCAATTGGTATATCAGTTAAAATATTTTAGGCATCTATGTTTTAGCAAAAAGCTGGACTTTTTGTCTGCTTGTTTTTGTTTGTTGTTGTCATTGTTTGTTTGTTTTTGACATTTCTAAAAATGTAAAAAAATATTGTGAATAAATTATTTTTAAAATGTTACCAATCTTGTCTCATTAGTTTTTCATGAATCTTTGTCTTAATCTTCGGTGACTTTGAGAACATTTCCTTTTTTGATTTCATAATTTTTCTTTATTATAAACTTTCCTTTTTAGAACTTGGTGGGTAGAAGAAGGAAACACACACACACACACAGACACACACAAAAAAAGGATGAAAACCTGTAGTTTGTTGTGAACATATTCAGTGTTACATAAAGTATATTCATCTACTTAAAAATGCTTTTGAAAAATTTCAAGCAGCTCTGTTTGCAACTGTTTACTTCAGACATCTCTGCTGGGTGTTCTTTGAATACTTTCCTGAGTATTCAGGACACTATCTTATATTGCTTTTGGAAAGTAAAAATACCGTGTATCTGTGCTCACAGTGCATGTGATCTGTGCTGATTACCAGCAGATAGAACAGTCAGGGATTGTCTTCAGTTTAAGACCTCTCAACTTTGCAGTGGGAGTCAGCAGAGCCATTGAAGGTAGCACATTGTTGACAGGAGGAAATGGTTTCCCCATCCTTTACAAGTAGCCTTGTCTCAGCAGCTCCCTTCCTTCTTTCCTGCATTTCAGATCTTATTACAATGATATTGTCCTCATAAGTTTCAATGAAGGGCAGTATTGCTGAGGGACTTGAAGTATTGTCCTGGTTCCAGTTAGGACAGAGTTAATTTTTCCTCATAGTAGCTGGTAGGGTGCTATGTTTTGGATTAGGATGAGAAGAGCGCTGATAACATGCTGATGTTTTAATTGTTGCAGAGCAGTGTTTACACCAGGCCAAGGACTTTTCGGCTTCTCGCTCTGTCCTGCCAGCGAGCAGGCTAGGGGTGCAGCAGGAGCTGGGAGGGGACAGACCCAGGACAGCTGACCCAAACTGGCCAAAGGGGTATTCCATACCATCTGACGTCATGCTAAACAATATATAGGGGTGGCTGGCCGGGGTGGGGGGCCGGCTGCTCGGGAATAGGCTGGGCATCGGTCAGCGGGTGGTGAGCAATTGCATTGTGCATCACTTGTTTTCTTACACATTATTATTATTAATACTATTATCATTATCACTATTATTATTATTATTGTTATTATTATATTCCTGTCTTAATAAACTGTCTTTATCTCAACTCACAGGCTTCACTTTCCCGTTTCTCTCCCCCATCCCAGAGAGGGAGGGGGGAGGGTGAGTGAACGGCTGTGTGGTGTTTAGCTGCCAGCCGGGTTAAACCACAACAAGTATTTTCTGCCATTTCACTTCTAGAAGCTCCTACTAATTATCTTATGCACTTGAGATCTTGTCTCACTTTCTGCTAACATCTCAAATAAGTAATGGAGGTTTCCTAAACTCTTATTTTCTAAAATGTTTTTATCAACAAATAACCAGGAACATAAGAGTATTTTTGTTGCTGTTTAGAAAAATCACTATGGGTAATTCCTTCCAAATTTTAACAGTTGTTGGTGTTCTTGCTCCCACTTCCCCAACGTGTTGACTCTCATAGCCATATCTCTCTGACAGTGTTTTTCTGATGTCTCCCATAAACGTTTTCATGGATATTTTATATGCTTTGCTTCTTGTACTTGAGTAGGTTTTATAAATCACTGGTGTTTCTCTGGTTCTTTCCACTTCTAGATATAAACATAAATCTCCTATCCTTTAGCTTCTGCCAGGTGCTTTTGTTCTGCTTTTATAAATTTTACTATCCTTTTATCTGGTAATTCCAAAATGAGTTTGAGCACAGAAATCGGATAACAAAAAACGGATCAAAATATTTCAAAGGAGATAGCACTGCATTTAGTAATATTATCAATATTCCCATTTAATTGCCTGAATTTCCTCACCTGTTGCATAAAATTTTTACAGAGACAAGTGAACTGTGAACAACAGATTCAGGGAACAGATCCTTATTTGTAACTTGAAAAAAAAAAAAAAGTAGGTTCCTCCATTTCCCACACTGTATAGAGCTGATTTTTCTGTGAATATAAATTAGAGAAGACTTAGAGCTGCCCAGAGTCCTAACGAGTCCTAACATCTTGTTGTGGCAGGTGCTGAAGATTGCTGGCTTACTTCCCACTTTAGAAACTGCCACACACCTTATACAAGAAGACAGATGCAAAACCAGAGTGCCTGAGAATCAAGCTCCCTGTGAGTAAGTACCTAAAGGCTCTTTTTGATATGTAGGTCTTCACTTTTGGGGTAGGAATCACCACAGAATGTTTTTTCTCATAAAATTTACGGCAGTTTCTACTTCTGTCCATGTTAGAGAAATACCATATGAGAAAGCTTTCTTTCAACAATTCTTTTCCCAGAACTGTCTTGGAGCCAAGTGCTTACAGTTCCACAAAAATTGCAGAAAACAGCTGAGTATTGCCCTCTAGTTTTTTTTTTTTTTTTTTTTTTTTTTTTTTTTTTGAGGTGGGGGGGAGGGGGCAAGGGAGGAGGAGGATGGACAAAACCACAAAACAACAACAATGAAGTCTACTCTATTCTCTATTTTCTGCTTGCAGACCAGACAACTCTTCACTGAGCATAGAGGACCTTGCCACCTTTCCTCCTTTATATCTGTCTGGGGATCTAGCAGAAGAATATTCACCTGCTTTCAAATCATAAGCATGATTTGTGGTTTGTGGTTTATACTTCATCTTGTTGCAGTAAGTGCAATATACTGCCCTCTGTGCTGTCGCAACAGCCATTTGTAACGTTAGTCATTTCCGTAGCTGTGTAGCCCACAGAGCAGTTGAATGTTTTAAAAGCACTACTGCTCAGACCACAAGGATTGTTTTCCAGCCCATTACAGTGTTTGGCACACTTCAGAGGCAAGAGAGGACATGGCTACTTTCCACCTGAAGACCTGGGCAGAGGACCAGACCAACCCAGGGATTTCAGCTGGGGAGAAAGGAAAGGTCACAGACTCAGCTAGCTGTACTCAAAACATAGAATCAAGTAGTGAACTTATGACTGTCAAATGATGATTCTTCCTGAAATGTTTCTACTCCTGATAACAAGAGATACAGACATCAAACAAAAGCTGGTGGAGAATTTACTTATATAATCGTAAACAATCTGTACCCTGAAAGACTGAATAAATATGAACTGAAATATCAGACTTTCCCTCATCTCTTCAGATCTGACTTACGTCAGTCCTCAACCAGACCAGAACATAGGTTGGTTAGGACTACTTACTTCCAGTAAGTTATTTTCAAAAAATGAAGCTCTTTCTTATAACAATACTAATAGTAACAATAATAACAACAATATTTGTGTAAGCTAAAAAAAGTGATTTTTTTTTGTATTTTTTTTGTGATTCAAAAAATGTTGAGCATTCGAATGTTTTTCTTTCCCTTAACCCTGAAAAATCTTATACCAAGTAATGCTCAGGGGAAAATTTTTACCTGGTGTTATAATGAGAAGCCTAGCAGATTTAACACATTACTACAGTGTTTGCCTCAATTAAATTTCATTTCTGTGGTTATTGGATGCATTTCAGACAGCCTTGACCATCAGCCTCTTTTAAATTCACATTGCTCTCAAAGTAACCCAGGACAATATTATTGCAGAATGATTTAACAGTCTCCAGACAGAGCACATTAGCAAGACAGACAAAACTCTAGATATTTAAGTATGAATGATTTATATTTTTAAAGGGATTAGTGAAGTGATTTGAACAAAATAAGAACCAGCTATGATCCAAGTTTTGTTTCCAGGTTTGAAGTTGGTCAGATAACTTTCCAGTGTTTTATTCACTTTCTCACTGTTGTTTTATTCTCTCAGCAGTATATATACCCCACACAAGTCTCCTGATAACTTCAGTGGAATATTGCTTTAAAAAGATTGGTTATAAACTGAGTAGAAGTAAAAATGCCTTCCAAGGAGAACATCCATAAATATGTTGTGCACATAAATTAAATCTTTGTATACATTTTTCTCCTATTTGTAAATAATGGTCTCAATTCAAACACTAGTAGCAATACCAAAACCAAAACAAAATAAAACAAACAAAACCAAAAACAAACAAACAAAAACCCACAAAGCTTAAATACCTAAACCAGGAATTACATAGTAATACATGTAACTTGCTGTACAATACCCACTTCCCAGTTTCATTTAACTCCTGAAGGTCTGAACGATACCACACTAACGAGACAATTCTTTCATCCAGGCATGACTGGGCTCTAGAGAGCAGGTAGAATGACACCCGAATCCCTTAATTGTATGCGTAAACACAGGTCACAACTCTCTCACTGAATTTGGAGCAAACCAGTGCCTCACGGCTATTGCCAATGAATGCACGGGTGCTAGTGGCAGTGCCTGACTTTCATGTAGCAGTTTTATATCCACAGCCCTCTCAGTGAAGTGGTAAATTATTTTCCTCTCTGAGACCCCTCAGGGTAGTTATCTCCAGCCTTCCAGAAGAAGGTTGGGATATAGAATAAGTTCTGGTTTAGGTATCTAAGGGATCTGACTGAGTTTTCATTTCTGCTCTAAGACCTAAGCACAAAAATATAGATTAACTATTGCAGTGTTAGACATAATGGCAAACTTTTCCTTCATTCAGACCCAAGAGACAAACTGCTTGGACTGCATAGTGTTCAAAGTCTGGATCTACAGAACTGTATGGAACGGATTGATTGGATTGAATGGATCCCATATTCTTAGAAAAGCTTTTGATCTTGCCTGTGGCATTCAAGTCCTGAAAATGGAGCCAGCTTCTCTTCTACTCCATCCCTATAGCTGTTATTCTAGATTCAGCTTTCATAGACCTAAGGATATGGTCTGCAATAAAAAAACCAACCAACCAACCAAACAAACAAAAAAAAAAACAACCAAGCCTGGCATAGAGGTGTAACTCTTTGGATCATATTTTACAAATAAATATTGAATGGAACTTAACACTAGGATAAAGTAGGCACCTTCAAAAATCTGTATAAGTAAGTATTGCACAGTCAAAAACAATACAAGTAAATGAGGCTAGCAGCTGTGTACATGTGTAATCATGTAACAGCAAATTAAATGCAGACTGACATGTTATACCACAGTAAATTATTTTTGTTATTGATTTCAGTGGAGGTTTTGTCTGTTGACCTATATACGCTGTGTTGAATTTAGTCCGTAGAGATTAACAGCCATATAGGTTGATGTTGAATCAAGAGATCATATTACAAATGAACATCAAAGAATGATTTGCATTCCTGAACACTTAAACATTCAGCAACACATTATCAGTCTATTAAAAATAATATGAGTCAATGAAAATAAATTGGGAACTTCAGATTTCTGTTTTCCAGGAAGTCAGAATCCTGGAACACTGTCCTTCCCTGCTGAACTGCTCTTAACATGAATAAGCTTTAATTAATTAATGTATTTATTCAGTTATCATCCTTGATATTTAGTACAAAGGTAGGTAAAGGAAAAACAGAAGAATCCATCAGGTTGCAGATGAATTTTTTCAAAGATCAAGTTACATTCTGATCCTGATTTCTCTTGCACACTGCAGTAAAGTTGATAGGCATTACTTACTCCGGACTTTTGCTTAAGTGCAAGTGTGAAACTGACCTAAGCAAGGTAGCACCTACAAGGATGTTCCTTGCTATTTACTGTGCATTCCTTTCCTCTTCAGCATCTCCCTAATGTCTTTTACCTTACATTTTGGATATCGCATCCTAAGAGCAGAAGTCTTCACACATAGATCTGATAGAAAGTTGATACAATACAGAAATTAATAGTAATCTTAAATGTACGCTTCAAAAGAAATTCCTTTGACACATTTTACAGTGCTGTTCCTGTAATTGTAGAGTTTCAAAATAATTTTTCCAAGAGGAAAACTTAAATTATATTTGGAACAGCCATTCCAAAAGCCACTCAACGGAGTGTTATCTTCATTCTAATGATGGTTACCCAAGTATTAGTCTTGTAAGAAAGTTAATTCTCCTTCAGTTTGAATATCTTAGTTTCTTCTCCATAGCCCACTTGCATGAGTAGATTAGCATTTAAATAAAGGTATATAATATATAGGAAAGTAAGAAGAAACAGAAGAGGAAAAACATTAGGACTGCACAGCAATGCAACAACACCATATTCTAGTCTGCTTTACATTATAAGAGTACTCTGATGAACTGTCAATAGTTTTCTATCTGGGTCTAGAGCTTAACTGGCTTTCGGCTAATCCAGGATGAATGTAAATAATTTTTAATAAAATATGTGCAAAAGATAGAGTGGAAAACAACAAAAATGATGAGATTTTCATGGTCACAAAATAGTAAGTTATTTGATTTTTTTGGAATTCTAGACACAGAGCAATTCCATTCTCATTGTAGGATGTTGCCCTGCAGCATGTATTAGAGCTGTCACTCTGCTGTTTCACTTCTAGTGCATTACATATGTGTACAATATAGTTCTGCTCCCTGAGGTTACATTTTCCTCATTGTACAACCAACACCCCAAGGGCTAACACACACTATTGAAGAAGTATTATTTTGTCAGTTTTGCTACACAGAACTCTATCCAGCTATGTGATGAAAATCCTGGTTTACTGTCCTACTTGCGCATGTGTTTTCTCTCTGAAACAGATAATTTTAATATTTTTCAGTTTAAAAGGCTATTCCAAAGAAAGAACATGAAACTTCAGCTCTGAACAGCATTATCAAGTTGAATGGGAAAAAATAATAATAATAAAAAAAAGGTAGAAGGAAACAAAGATCAGTTGATTTTTTTTCTAATCTACAATGGGTATTGTCTGCATGATTGAGTGCTGCAGTCAACACTAGGAATGCTGACATCCAGATTCCTCATGTGGATGAGTTCAGTTCAGATGCGCAAATGTATCAGTTAAGAAGTATTTGACATAGCTGAAAACACTAAGATTAAGATTACGGACATCATGCCAAATTGATCTGAAAGGTTAGCTTGTGTTACATCACCAAGAGTAAGTCATAAAGAAAGTAAAAGGAACATGATGGAAGGCATCCATCTGTAAGGTGAAGGACATCAGCCATCTCATATGTTCAACTGCAATACAAGATAGAGGAAATGGTACAAGTCCAACAAAAAGTGCCATGAGATTTTCAGTATTTATGTACAGCATCTGTAATTCCATTAGCAACTTGACATGTAAGCTTTCGTATCAACCACAAGTTTGTTAAAAAAGTGTCTGGATCAGAAGGAAGAGGGGCTGAATTACATATTCATTTTTTTCAGACTTTAGAGTAGAGTCCAAGTATCCTAAACTGAGGCTGTTTTATTTATTTATTTATTTATTTTTTATCCAATTAAACTAACCTTTTAATAAAGAATCCTAAAATGATGTGTTGTATTGTGTATTGTATATTAGACATTACTATGGGAATTTTTTTCTTTTGAAAACCAGTTAAGTACAAAATAAGAAAGTTCAGGGATAACAGTCATTTTGGTCAGTGTTACTTCCTGTGGTTTCCACAAGGTTTTTTTTTTAAAAAAAAAAGGGAGGCTGGGGAGAGTCTGTAGCGTATGATTGCCTCATAAACACTCCTTAACTTTCTTTTACAGTAATGTAACTTAGAATCATGGAATAATAGAAATAGTTTGGGTTGGAAAGGACCTTAAAGATCATCTAATTCCAACCCCTCTTCCATGGGCAGGGACAACTTCCACTAGACAAGGTTTCCCAAAGCCCCATCCAACCTGGTCTTGAACAATTCCAGGGATGGAGCATCCACAGTAATACTCTGGGAAAACTGTTCCAGTGCCTGACCACCCTCATAGTCAAGAATTGCTTCCTTATATCTAATCTAAATCTACCCTCTTTCAGTTCAAAGCTGTTATGCCTTGTCCTATCACTCATGCCATTGTAAAATGTCCCTCTGCAGATTTCTTTTATCCCCCCTTTAAGTACTGGAAGGCTGCTATGAGTTGTCCCTGGAGCCTTCTCCAGGCTGGACAACCCCAACTCCCTTACCTTGTCTTCATAGGAGAGGTGCTCCAGCCCTCTGATCATTCTTATGGTCCTCCTCTGGACTTGCTCCAACAGGTCCATTTCCCTCTTGTTCTGGGGGCCCCAGAGATGAACAGAGTACTTTGGGTGGGGTCTCAAGAGAGCAGAGTAGATGGGGAGAATTACCTTCCTCAACCTGCTGGCCACGCTTCTTTTGATGCAGTACAGGATATGGCTGGCATTCTGAGCTGCAAGCGCACATTGTCTGCTGATGTTGAGCTTCTCATTGACCAACATTTGCAAGTCCTTCTCCTCAGGGCTGCTCTCAATCCATTCTCTGCCCAGCCTCCATCTGTGTTTGGGATTGCCTGGGACTCATGTTTGCCCTTGTTGAATGTTATGCGTTTTTCATGGTCCCACCTCTCAAGCCTGTCAAGGTCTTTCTGGATAGCATCCATTCCCTGCAGCGTGTCAGCCTCACCATGCAGCTTAGCATCATTGGAAACTTTGCTGAGGTTTTACTCAATCCCACGGTCCATGTTGCCAATGCAGATGTTGAACAATATTGGTTCCAATACAGATCCGTGAGGGACACCACTTATCATTGGTCTCCACCTAGATATTGAACCATTGACTGCAACTCTTTGAGTGTGACCAACCAGTCAATTCCTTATCCTCTGAGAGGTCCATACATTAAATGCCTGTCTCTTCATTTTAAAGACAATGGTATCACATGGGACAGTATCAAACGTTTTGCACAAGTCCAGGTAAATGATGTCAGTTGCTCATCCCCTATCCACCTACACTGTAATCCTACATTACACTGTAATGTAGAAGGCCACCATATTTTCTAGGTATGATTTGCCCTTTGCTCATGTTGGCTTTCACCAGTCACCTCGTTATTTTCTTTGTGCCTTAGAATAGTTTCCAGGAGGATCTGCTTCATTATCTTGCCTGGCACAGAGATGAGATTGACTAGCCTGTAGTACCCTGCATCTTCCTTTTCTCCCTTTTTAAAAATGGGGTTATGTTTCCCCTTTTGAAGTGGGAACTTCACCGGACTTCCATGACTTCTCAGATGTGATGGATAGTGTCTTAGCAACTTTATCCACCAGTTCCCTCAGGATCTGCAGATGTACCTCATCAGGTCCCATGGACTTGTACAGCTTCCAGTTCATTAGATGGTCTTGAACCTGATCTTCCACCCTCTGTAGACAACTTCATGTAATTATTTATTATATATAATTTACAACCTTTACTTTTAGAAAGCATACAATGTATTCTAACGGAGTTGAAACAACCACGTTTTTCTTTATAATGTGTTTAAAGACAACAGAAATTCCTCAGAAAATATGAAATATTACACTGAGGGAACAGATTTTCATCATCTCAATCTTTACCTCCTGTGATAAAATAATAGTTGCGATATCTGAAAATAATATGGTAAAAATCTTGAATAGGTTTCCAACGCTTAAATTCAAGTCAAGAGTTCTTTGTAGCTGTACACCTGTTGGAAGGTATACCATCTCCTAATGTCTTGCACCTGCAGAATACAAAAACTGTGTGCATGATTATCCTTCCCTAGACTTTTTTGGGCAATTACAAGATTAGCTTCCATAAGAAGATCCTTAATCCTCTAAGGTTAGGTAGCAATGTTGTAAATTAATAAATTACTGGCAATCAAGCCATTATTCTAGTCAATCCTGCCATAGTTGAAGAAGCGTTTGGACAATGCTTTCAGACATATGGTCTGATTTTGAGGTGGTCCTGTATGGAGCCAGGAGTTGTAATCAATGATCCTTGTGGGTCCCTTCCAGCTCAGGATATTCTATGATTGAATGAAATGTTGTATGATTCTGTTATTGAATGAAATATTTTATTATTGAATGAAATATGCAAAACATATCAATGAAACACTCAAAACATATCTGTGATTCAAAATGTTTTCACGTAAAAAGGGCTTGAACACAAGTAGAGTCAGCTGAGCTGCTTTAATTCCTCAGCTGACTACCAGTATTTAATGGCTACTGAAACTATTTCACAAAATAGTAGAAAGATAGTTAAGGTAGTATTGTTAGAGAAGAACACTAAAATTTCATCCCTTTAGGTCTACATTATTCTTATTTTATTTTATTTTATTTTATTTTATTTTATTTTATTTTATTTTATTTTATTTTATTTTATTTTATTTTATTTTATTTTATTTATGAAACTGATTATCTGGTTCATGTAGACATGAATCTCCAGAATTGTTCAGTAAAGATCTCAGCAGGAAAAAGGAGTTTGAAAAGATTCCTAATTGCCTAATGACAATCCTAGCATCTTTAGATAGGTGTTAGATGAAATAACAAGACTGAATTCCAGAATATTGCAACTGAAGAACAAAACTAGAATCATTAAGGAAAAGCATTTTCATGAAGCAACTGTTAAAAGAATCAAAGGACACTGAATATCCCAACACTTTTAACTATTAAATATTGGAAAGATCTGAGGTTAATGCAATTGACTGACAATAAAAACAATATAATTTAACCAAGCAATTCATTTGGTCAGCAGCATTATGTTCCCTCAGTTAACTGCACTGTGAAATATTTATTTTCTAGAGAATAGTCAGCACTTAGGCAAAAACATCTTGGAAAAATAATATTGAAATCACCAAACCAATGATTTCAAGGCCAAGGAAAGTTAATTAAGGCCTTAGGAGATTACACACAGTAGTGGAAGTAAGTGTTTTTATGAAGAGAGAAATATGTTGATAAGGAAGAGGAGAAATATTTGATCCATTATTAAATACAATTGAGTCACCTTTCTCCTACAAATGCTGATATAATCTTACAAAGGAAGGAAAGAAGCTATGTAACCTAATAACTAATGTGATCTCTATATGTAACTGTAAGTCTTAATTCGTACTGTCATCTGGAAGTAGCAGTTTTATACAAAGAAGTGATAAAACATAGGATAGCTAAGGTTTGCAGGCAGACGTAAATAACATGGAAGCTGTTTATTAAACCATCTAGTCAAGGGTTGTTTACTGGAATAAATCAAAATCTACACAAAATGAAAATCCTGATCTTTAAACTTCTTTTAATTTCCATAATTTTTCAACTGGCTGACACTCACTGAACAAAAAACAAGACAAATTATATTAGGTCTAAGTTCCAGTTCAATAGTTCATTAGTTTTTGTAGTTGTTGTTGTTGTTTTTGGCACACTTGTAAAAATCAGAATAATTTGCCTTTCCTTTCCTTTTTTTTTTTTATTTTTTCTTTTTTTTTTTTCCTTTAAATGACCTTATGTATGACCACTTGGAGCAAGCACCACTTTGAGTGCCATCAAAGCAGATAACACTTGGTGGAGCAACTCATGGCTTCATTTTGAGAATTATGTTTTTAACTACATTCTGGAATTGCACAAATCTATATAAATTACTTATGCATATAAATTAACATTTTCACCTATAGATAATAGTTTAAAATGGTTTGATTTTTCTGTGTCTAATATTCTGAATGAGAATAATCTAAAAACAATGATTTGGAACAAAAGTATTATTTTTATTATAGTCTTTTCAACTCAGGAATTTGATGTTGTTACTGTTGGAATAATAGATATTTACAGTAGCTTTCAGGTTCCCTTGTGCTTCTGCAAGTTGAGCTCATTCACAAGCTCTGGTGCAAGTGATAGCTCATGTTAAATTCAAAGTAGCCCAGCTGATCCTGACTATAAGATAGACAGATTTGGCACTAAACAGACAAGTGACAATCTGAGTAAATATTGTGAATGCATACGTTTTTATGTCATTCTTCATCTTACAAGACAGTATAGAAGCATAGCTATAGCTACATAACTATTGCAGTGGTCACCTTGGAGTCACTTTCAGCTAAATTCTAGCTTTGCAGATACTTTCCATGATCAAATACAAGTGAAGTCCCTCGGCATTCAGGATTTCATTAAAATTATTAACACCTTAGATTTTTGTTACTATCATTGTTGGTATCTGTGTTTTGCATAAATTTAGCATTTTTTAAAGTAAGTTATGTAAGAGATTACTTATTTAACTTGTTTTTAAAAAGTAAAGTCAATCTAATCTCACTATAGCATGGCTACAGGCTTCACACAGATTATAAAATTTAATTTAAATAAAGATATAACTAAAAAAGTTTAAGAAACTTTCTTTTACCTCTCCAAAGCTTCTGTAACATTATTATTAGCCCATTATTTTTTTTCTCTCCTTAAATGATGTAGGTGTCTTTACACCACTAAGACATTTGCTTTTTTTTTTCAGCTGGCCACCTCTCTCTGTTGAGTTCCATCAGGCTGGCACATTCTAAAATCTAAGAATGTGGTAGCACCTTACTTAGTTTTCTTTTCTCTTACAATTCTTTAAAAAAAAAAAAAAAAAAAAAAACTCTAGCTCTGTCAAAGAATCTGTAACAGCGAGAATCCCTGTAAAAGTTTTGAAAAAATAATCAAACTTTCCAGCACTTGATTATTGTGTAGTTTTTTCCAGTACAGTAGCAAAGACAAAGAAAAAATATTGACCATGATGAACCACAACACATTCAGCAGAGACCACAAGATGAACAGGGGCTGGAGCACTTGACCTGTCAGGTGTGACTGAGGGACCAGGGTTTGTTCAGCCACGAGAGACGGATGCACAGGGGGACCTCACAGCCGCCTACTGATGACAGGGGTTGACAAGGACTGACAAGGATTATGAAGAAGTCAGAGCTACACTTTTCACAGAAGTGCAGGGTTGGAGGACAAGAGACAAGCTGAAATAACAGAGGCTCAGACTAGATGTAAGAAGAAACTTTGCCCACATAAGGACAGTCAGGCAGTGGGACAAGATGCCCAGAGAGGCTGTGCAGCCTCAAACCTTGGGGGTTTTCAAGACCTGACTGGACAAAGCCCTGAGCCCTTATCTGACCTCACAGATGAACCTGGTTTGAGCAGGGGATTGGACTAGAGACTTCCTGGGGTCCTTTCCAACCTGGACTTTCTTATGAACCTGTCATATTCCTTTTCTGTGAAACTCAGCTGGACAGCTGTTTTAGGAAATGCTTATGTGTATAACTTAAGATATGTGAGACCTGATGAGCCACTGGTTCAGTTTAGTAAGACAAATACTTCATATGTAAATTAGTAATTCTGGAAGAAACTCTGGGCAAGTTAAACCCCAAAATACAAACCAAGTGTCCTGGTACATACAAAGTTCATTCAACAATTTTAAACTAAATGGTACAGCTGTTTTATACTTAATTTAGATTATTTTACATTTGACTGCAAATATATTGTTTTTTGCATGTATTAAAACATATCAAGATCCCAAAAAGATGACAGTCTCAAATGTCAAGAAAGATGAAGTGTGACTGAAAGGAAAGGTTATTAGTTATTATATCTATTTGTACGTGACCGAGGCACTAAGAGATTATATGAAGTGATGTTGTCTCCTTTTTAAGACAGTGGGGACTGATCTCAGCTTGTCTAATGTCCAGAGAAGTATCTTAACTGCAATCCCATTTATATTTTCTCTTCAGTGTTATATATGCCTATGTAAAACAAACTACCTCTGCATTAGTAAATACACCCTGCATTACTAAATACCCTTGCATCAGTTATTATGCATGCATGCGTACTCTAATTATATAATTTCCCCTATTTTTTTTATGATACCTCAAGAGTTCTATTCTTTGATGAGCGTAGCATTTACACACCTAGCTCTCATTAGTGGTAATAGAGAGTTAAATATAGAAAACTCCTCCCCTTCCCCAAGTATTGATGGTAGAACAGATGACAGTGCTCTCACTGGTTGTTTTCAGAAGTAACAAAACGGATCTCTAGAACTAGAATTGAAAAGGAAATGAAAAATACTCACTTTTCAACTAGTCTGCTTCTCACAGAAACTTTTTGTTTTCCCCGGAGAGGTAAAAATTAAAAACCAAGAAATATGGCATTTCTTACCCCACCCTACAATCCCATTTGAAGCATGGGAAGCATCCCCTTTTACATTTAGAGAGTGTATAATGAAACATTTCCTTGCACAAACTGTTTCATCTGAAACATTCAAGATTAAGTTTATGCTATGCTCCACTAAATTTCTTTTAAACTTCTATTTGTTAAATATGACATTTCTCTTAAAGCTCCTTTACTTAAATCCTGTGCTCTACAAGGTCAGTCACCACCTTCTTTAATTTCTCAAGGAATGTTTCAGCCTACTGTGGATCTTAGTTTAACAACTGATTTTATTTTTTTCTCTGTATGAGACAACAGAGGATGTATTTTGCAGCATAGCTACTGGAAATGGACACCCTCCTTTCCTCTGGCCTCACACAATTGAACACTGCTTACATTTATCATTATGAGACCTTTGGAATTATGCAATGACTATAAAAGGATACTCCTAAGATTCAGTTCTATAAATATTCATGGTCATATAGGTAGTCCAAGCCCAGTCAGAATTTAAACTCCATTTATTGTCATTTTTCTCTTGGTCCAGTAATGCCAGGGCCTCTGTTGATCATACGATATTTCCAAAGGAAATAAGTAGGTGGAGATGACTAAGTTGTACACAAAGCTCTAGTGTGAAGGAATGCAAGGAGTATTCTGTAAATGCAAAAGAACATGAAAAAAAATCCTTACATTTACTAAGTACATCTTCATGCAGTGACCAAAGCCATGCTTCATTGTGGGTGTAATGTGTGGATAGACTTCCAGCCATGTCTGAAAGACTGGTATTGCATGGAAGTATAGATACTCTAACCTGACTCTTTGTCATGGATTGTAGTGATAGGAAAAGGAGTAGTGGTTTTAAACTAAAAAAGGGTAAATTTAGATTGGATATTCAGAAGAAATTCTTTACCGTGAGGGTGGTGAGAGACTGAGGTTGCCCAAAGAAGTTGTGGATGCCCCATTCCTGGACGTGTTTTAGGCCAGGCTGGGTGGGGCTTCGAGCAACCTGGTCTGCCCACAGCAAGGGAGTTGGAATTAGATGATCTTTAAGGGACCTTCCAACCCAAAACATTCTATGATTATATACCCTTTTCTATTTTATAATAGGAGCACATTTCTAGCTTTTATTTATTTATTTTAAGGGGACATAGTATGGAAGAATGGAAACTTGCATCGTAGCTAGTTCCCCACTATATAAGTCACAATGTCACAGAAGCTTTTCTCGGAAATGTCCCATTGTGCTAAAGGCCAGATAGTTAAGTAGCTTCTGACGTTGTACTGCATATGTGCAGGCTGATCACAGATTGTCTACTTTAAACATTCTACAGGGAAATGTTTTCTGCAAACTATGTCACATCTTGAAGTTTAATACTTTGTTATTCTGTCAGGATCTTCAGCTTTACAGCGATACTGAACTGTTTGTTATAAACTGCCAAGAAAAAAAAAAAAAAGCCTAGAACGTCATCCGGCATATAAATTCTGCTTTGCCGAGAATGGTGAACTTCAGCTGATTTGTAAATTACCACTATGTAGAAGGCAATGGAGTAAGTGAATTCATCTGTCACTGTGAATAGGAATTTTGGTATCACTGCTTGAAGGCTGAACATGGAAATGTTCAATGCTGATTAAATGACCATAATTTCTCAAGGTTGTGACATGGCTGAGAAGAATGGAAAGCTGTGACCAGAAAATCTAAGCAATAGAATTTACAATGCAATGACATGCTCAGGAGGATTTTTCACTCTCAACCAGCCTTCAGAAAATATAAATAAAATAAAACAGGGCTAGGAAGCTCTCTAGGTATTTAAAATGTTTAATTTCTGATTATATTTTGAGACACTGTTAGTTCATTTAAAATTTTTTGATTTTGCTGTTCTAGCTGAAAAAGACGCAATTTCCACCAAATGCTCATTATACTCATTAGCATTCTTAGAAACTAACTGCTTGCAGTGGGAATTTGTATCTGGCATAATAACATATCAGGTGATGCTTGCTATTGCTGCTGGTCTCCAAGCCTTCCAGGAATTCTGCATTTCCACCCAAAAACTGAAGCCAGAAATTAATGCAGATCAAATCAAACAATACTGAGTAGTCACACTGGCAGCTATGCTCAAGAGAAACTACGTTGCCAGTAAGGAACAGAGCCAGTGGAGAAACACAGACACAAATGTTGGCTTTAAATCTTGTCCCTAAGGACTGAATGAGTGCTTTTACCTTCGGAAGATTATGTATATTTTTTACACAAATGCCTTTCTACTAAAACCAAGAGAAACCTAGTAGCTGTTCTATTTTACATAGCCAAAAGAACTAAGCATTTAGCCATTTTCTATGATTAATTCTGAACTACTTCTTAACTTCCTACTCATAAGAAATGCTGAGTTGAATCTTACTTGCCCTCTTTTAACACTACTGCTGTGGTTTAGAGCACAAGCAGAATCAGAACTATCAAACTACCATTTATTTTTTTTCCCAATTGCATGAGTATACGAAAATAGTAAACTTTAAAAAACAAATCATAAGCTCAGGAAAAGAAGGTAGCTGGAGCTAAATTTCAGGGACATTTTTGATCCTCCTCAGGTTAGAGAAATTACAAAATCTAAGCACCTGCAGCCCATATGTACTTCGTGATCACAGAGCCTAGGGGGGCGAAGAGGGGAGCGGGAGGGTGGAACACCTCAGAGAACAGGGGAAAAAAAAAAAAAAAGAAAAGAAAAAAAATTACCGAAACATAGAATTAACTCCTTTTTCATATCTTTCAAAGACTGAAAGTGCTTTTGTTAAAGAAATGTTTTCCTTTTAGAGTTAACTGCTGTCTGGATGCAAAAAGCTAATCTCTAAGAACTTCTACCAAGTTCTTTGAGACACATAGGTTAGGAGTCTTAGGACCGTTAATTGAAAAGAGCCATACATTATGTGTGGATATCCAGATATTTCTACTTATAAATTGAAGGTGGTTCTCAAGCCAGTATCATGTATTGCTCTTGAATGGCAGATCCATTCTTCCAAGTTCTTGCTACTTTGACAAAATGAGACTCATTTTTTTCATTATTCTGTTACTTCCAGCTTGTAGGAAATCTTGCTTTTCAACAATCTTTTTCTTCTTTAACACTGTTAGTTCAGAAATGTGGCAAGATAAAAAGAAAGAGAAAAAGGCAATCGGATTTTGGCACTTAAAGCTGCATGTGTAAATATTTATTCTCTAGAAAATGCCTGTAGGTTCCTCTGGATCAAAGAGCTTTTTACAGCTTTCCTGTACCAGAAACTCTATCTAGGATCTGGCTAGGGCTGGTATCAACACCTTTCTTTCTTCTTTCTGCTTTTAATTGGATTGAATGATCTTTGTAGTCTCTCTGAATTGCTGTTTTGAGGCTTTTAAATTCTCCTCACCAAGACAACAAATGGGGAGTTTAGATATTATATAGATATATAATGTACATTATATATTATTTGGATATTTAGATCATACAGCAGTCTGAAATACAGGCAGCATCTCCTTTTAGGGTTTCTTATTTTTTCTTGGATCTAAGTTAATGCATGTAGTAAATACACAATTGACATAGCTTTAAAAAACTTAGCTTTAACTAGCTAAAACTAGCTTTAAAAAGTCCATCTCTTTTATTTCATGATGTACAAGGGGACAGATTAGAAGAATATATCAGAATATATTCTGATCAAAATTCATTGATTCGTATCAGAATCAATGCCTCTTAAATACTCAAACTCCTGTTTAAATGAGATGAAGTATTATGAACATATTTGGAAACTGTCTCTAGAATTTTCTTTAAGGCTGATATAAGCCTTGTACATAAGCTTTCTCCCAAGCCACTTTTCCTTTAAACTTTCCCTGGTAGTTTCTTTTTATTAGGGAGATATGGTTAACTTAAGTGTACTCAGATTTACCATGAGAGTGGTTCTCTCATTTACACCCATACCCCAGGTGCAATACAATGCTAAAATCTCTACACTTTCATGTAATATATTTGGGGGTTGACTGTCTCTCCTAAATCCTTTTGCACAGCAAGGCTTCTGAACTCTGTGATAATTATATTCTCACCCCTTAGAGAGATGTTACATCTTTAATTTTCTGTGTTTGTGAGACAATCTACTGCTTGTGCAATAGATTTGAGCATATCTTCCAGTATGAGTCCAACAGTCAGCAAAAGCTCTCTTCTGATGGCATGATCAAGCCTGACATCCTGTCATAGACGTGAACTTTAGGCTAATGATAACTAGTACTGTCACTGTTCCAGCTGATCATAATATTCTAAAAGCAGATAAAAAATTATTTGTAAGGGATAAATCAATGAAGTTTTGAGGTTCCTTGGCCCAAGAAAAAGGCAGAAAAAGACTGCGTTCCAAATGTTTGACAGTCATGGGAAGACGGGTCTCTGACAGGTAAGCAAAATGAACTAACAGCATAAACAGCCCTCAGAAACTGGGAGCACTAAGAAATGACCATCCTGACTTTACTGCAATAGGTAAACGTTCATGACTAGAAAACATAAATGCTCTGTGTTTCTCCTAGCTATATTGGAAGGATTTATTCAAGGATAGTATATGAGGGAGTTATACAATTACAGTCCATCAATAAAATGGGAAACGCATCACACCAGCAAACAAATATAGCCAAGACAACAATCCTCCACATTTCTCTAGCTTCTTTATTTTTCACTTTTTAAAAGGGCTTAACATGATGTTCATTAATTAATCCTCAGAAAGCCCTTAGAAACTAATACGAAAACTAAGCTCGTTTACAAAGGGAACAAAAAGTTTACGTGATTTACCCAAGGTCATACAATTTATCAAAGCAGGAACAGAACCAAAGCCACAGAATCCCAAAACTTTGTTTTCACCACTGGTGTCTGTTTCCTGTGTTGCTTGCTATCTGTCTTATAAACTGTATTGGAAATGGTTTGAAGAACTACTGGAATCAACATTAGCCACTCCACAGAAATGTGGTCAAAACATAATTTAGTAAAGGAAGCCAGCTGGAATGAGTCAGACCACAGTTCTAACTCAACTTAATTATCTGGGCTGTTTTCTTCTGTTAGCAAGGAGCAAGGAGTTAACAGAGGAATGATAGGTTTCACAGAAGTCAGATGGAAACAGTGCAAAAATAGACCTTGGAAGTCAAAGATCATACAGTGTTTGTCACTAGATGGCAATTCAATGAAATACTACCTCTCAGTGGTTCTGGTTCAACTGCCCAGCTGTTGTTGTAATTTTGATGCCACAGTAGTACAAATAGCTTAATCCTTAGACTGCAGTGGGATCCTGTTGTGCAACGTGTCCAAACACAAAATTAAAAATGATTCAGAGAACAGCATATGAAATTACAGCATTACATATTATGTCAATCTAAAATAATTACTTATTTGATATGTGCAGACATGCACAAAGCTTGTACAACAGAAGTAAAATGGAAAGTTTTATCAGTGATGGGTTTTCCTTAGTTAACTGGCTGAGGGCTTATACCCAAACTGTCTCAGGTTTCCTGTGTAATCTTTGTCACATTATTTATACATTGTGTTTTTCTGTGAAATTCTAATCTTTATTCCATGATAAGGGAGCCCATCATTTTAAAAGTGGTCTTTTCCAAAATGTTGTGAAGAAAAGCTTGCATTCTAAAACTAGTGAAATTAAAAAGCTGATCAATAATAAATAAATTAATTAATTAAATTTAAATTACAACAGTAGAATTTATTTAAAAATAACAAGGTAATATTCTTATTTTATTCATTAAAACTCACATTTTTAGGGATTAACTAATAATTTTATTATCTTGGAGAAGGAATAGAAGACATAGAAAGACTGAAGGCCCCAAACTCAGAATATGGTAATTCTTTCAAACTGTTTATACTTATATTTCTAATGATTGGTGTTTTCTTTACAAAACACAACTGTGCTAATAAAATTTTATGAAAAAATGGAGCTTTTTCCAGTTCACGCCCTACAAGCAGCAGCAGCGTTCTGAATCATAGTAGAGAAAAGCTCTATGATCTGGCTCAAAATATCTACTCTTCCCCCAAATTTGCACCCTGAAGGTCTTCCATAAGCCTAATCTATGGACTAAAAAAATTGTATTTTTGAGCCAGAAGTAAAATACACAGAGTGGGACTCCTTTGGCAATTGGTGCCTACCTAAAATGAAAAGATTTCTGGCCCTAAATCAAATGCAGGCCTTAACTTGTAGTATCAAGGAACAAGATGTCTTCTTCTGTCCGGGAAAGTGTTGGGCTGAACATATTTATAACACTTCATATCTGTCTTCATGCTGGATTGGCCTCTTCCTTCACACATTTTTTGTCAGTTTTCATTCTGGTTCTTAAACTTTTTCTTCAGCACCAGATTTTTTCTCTCTCTCCTTGTCACCTTCATGCTTTTGCTAGAGATGTGGTTATGGAGAGCAAAAAAGAACCTGTTGAACGATCTCCCCAGGAAACTTTGGAACTCCAACAAGGACAATAATTTTTAAGTAATGTGCTTAACATAAAGGACAGATCATAGCTATATCTTAATTTTCAGTCAATTTGTTTAATTTGTATCCTTTAACTCGGGGTAGCTCACTGATTCATTTTTCATACAAATGAGGGATGTATGGAGGAAATAAGACATCTGAGCTGTCAGCAGTTGTGATAATACATGATAGCAATGCTACACCTGCTGATGTTAATAAAAGACAAGGGCTAAACCCGATTGTTGTCAAGGTAAACCCGCATCTGCAAAAAAATGGCATTTCCATATGTATGAACAATTTGTAGATATAGTGTGCTTTGAGCAATGATAATGCACCACCTTCCTTAGCAACACTCAGAAAACAGATCAAAGAAACCACTCTAATCAGAAAGCAGACTAAGCATTTGTTCCCAGTCCCTCTTTTGGCTGCCATTTAAATGGTATTATCTATTGCTGTGTTCAGAGATGTGTTTCCATGTTTTTTTGTTTGTTTTTTTCTTTTTGTTGTGTTTTAACGTGGCAGGCATCTAAACACACACAGATGTTCACTCACTCCCCCTCCTAGTGGGATGGGGGAAAGAACTGGGAAAAAGGCAAAACTCATAGGTTGAAATACAGCTTAACAGGACAGAAAAGGAAGAGAAATACTACTACTACTACTAATAAAAGAATATGCAAAACAAGTTATTCACAATGCAGTTGCTCACCACCTGCTGACAAATGCCCAGCCTGTCCCTGAGCAGTGGCTATCCCCCAGCAAACTCCCCCCAGTTTTATTGCTCTGTATGATGTTATATGGTATGGAATAACCCTTTGGCCAGTTTGAGTCAGCTGTCCTGGCTCTGTACCCTCCTGGCTTCTCCTCCCTGGTAGGGCAGTGTAAGAAGAAAATCCTTGACTTATTGTAAACACTGCTCAGCAGCAACTAAAACATTAATGTTATCAAGGTTATTCTCATCCTCAATCCAAACACAATACTATATCAGCTACTAGGAAGAAAATTAACTCTATCCCAGCTGAAGCAGGACAATATCTATTCTATACCATCTACATCATGCTCAAGGTTCCACACCTTCCAATATATCCCAATTAATCCCCAACACCTTTCCTGTCTGTGATACACACATATATCGTTCCCCTAGTCATGGGATGGGCCATCCTTCCAAACACGAAATGTCTCATGAGTTCACTTAGTCCATGACTTTGAGCTCCATCTGTCCATAACTGTCCTTCAGGGCAGGAGCGATGGTGTGTGGTGTTGGATTGCTGAAAACTATTTGAACTAATGTGGGTGTTGCACCAAGGGGTCAAGAATAATACGAAAGGAGAAAAGACAAATTATAGCTGTAGAATATGAGAGCACTAAAAACAAATAAATCAGCTTTAAATGACGAGATTTGTGAGTCCCCAGAGAGCACTCTTGCAAGAAGTCCCAGTCTCATCACTTCCTGACCACACACATTCTTTCTAATAAGATCAAAAAGACATCGGCAGCTCCATGGCCTTTTGCATCAATTCCACTACCTAAAGCAATGGTCTCATTTTTCATTCACTTCAATCTTTTCCTGCTCAAACAATAATCACAGAACAAACAAAGAAACAACAACAGCACAAACAATAACTATGCACAAAAGCACACAGTGATGACAGCATCTTTCCTGCAGTAATGCAGCATGATATCTGAAGATCTTTGTTTTCTACGTGCATAGTTCCAGAGCACAGGCAGAGATCTGGGATTGATGGTAGGAGTCATTATCATCACCAAAGTAGTGTAAGACCTAACAAATTCTAGAGAACTCAGAAGCATGAAGGAATTAACTGTATCTAACACTGACCAGAGACAAGCTTGTATTCACCGGTAAGTTTTCACTGAAGAATCTTATAAATAGGAATTAATAATAATAATAATAATAATAATAAAGGTAAAATTAAAAACAAAATCTTTGAGAATGATCAGGCTATGTAAGCTGGTACATTTCTTGAAGTTGCAGTGGGTACATGTGGCAATGTTTTGGTAGTGGGAGTGGGGGGGGGGAGGGGGGCTGTAGGGGTGGCCTCTGTGAGAAGAATCCAGAAGCTGCCCCATGTTAGATAAAGCGCCCACTGCTGGCCAGAGCTAAGCCAATAAGCAGTGGTGTTTGTGTCTCTGTGAGAGCAGATTCAAGAAAGAGGAGAAAAAAAAAAAAAAAAAACCTGCAGCTGGGAGGGTGAGGAGTGAGAACCAGGCCTGCAGCCCCCCAGGTCAGTGCAGAAAGAGGGCAGGAGGTGCTCCAGGCACGCAGCAGAAGTTCCCCTGTGGCCTGTGGAGAGGCCCCTGGTGGAGCAGGCTGTCCCCCTGCAGCCCACGGGTCCCACACGGAGCAGATCTCCATGCTGCAGCCCGTGGAGGAGCCCCCGGTGGAGCAGGTGGATGTGGCCTGGAGGAGGCTGCGGCCCATGGAGAGCCCCCACAGGAGCAGGCCCCAGGCCAGAGCTGCAGCCCGTGGAGAGGAGCCCACGCAGGAGCACAGGGTCTGGGGGAGCTGCTTCCTGTGGGGGACACATGTTGGAGCAGTTTGCTACTGACGGATGGACCCTGTGTTACAGAACCATATTTGGAGCAGTTCTTGAAGAGCTGCTGCCTGTGGGAATCCCACACAGAATCAATTCGGGAAGATCCCGTGGGTGGGACCCCATGGGAAGGAAGGGAGTGACCAAGAAGATGAGCCGAGGAGAAGCACTATAGACTGACCGCATCCCCCATTCCCCCGCGCTGCTTGGGGGGAGGAAGTGGAAGAGGGTAGATGGGAGGAAGATGATTTTTTTTCCCCCCTTTGTTTCTCACTTCTCTAGCTTGTTAGTAATAGGCAATATTTTTACTAATCTCTCTGTGCTGAATCTTTTTTGCCTGTCACAATACTTGTTGAGCGATCTCCTTGTCCTTATCTCAATCCTTGAGTTCTTTGCATCATATTTTATCCCCCTTTTTCCTTAGAGGAGGGGGAGTGAGAGAGCAATTCTGGTGGAGCTCAGCTGCCCACCTGAGTAAAACCACCACAGCTTATGCCTGTTACTGAACTTATCTGCAAGAAAGGTATTTGAAAAACCTTGTTTGACTATAAAGTATTCATAACTATTTATTGCCAGCAGATATGACTGCTACTTCATGTTGTATCAGCTGATAGATCAAACAAAGACTAAGAGCATTCAGGTGCAACTTACTTAAGCCAAATGTTCAGAGCATTATCAAAACATCTGCTTATGAAACAAAAGTAGTCCTGCTTCTAATTTAAATAAAAGACAAAAAATTGAGAACAATTTCAAATTGAGACCTGAAACTTTCTAAATTAATATCGTTTGGGTACCAATTTGCGAAGAAACTTTTCCATTATGTCTGTCTTTTCAATATTTTCTCTGTCTTGAAAAGTAATTTTATAAAATTTAAAGAAGAAAACTCCATTACTAAAGTCCAGAGCTGACTGATGCTGTCTATTAAAAGTGAGAGTGAGAGGTTTCTTCTAATTGTAACTAAATATGATCTAGCCCAAATTGCTCATATGGCTTAGGAAAGGATTATTCTCTCTAGCTATTTCTTTCTCCTCATCATGCTGACATGTTTTCCATATTCATACACAGTATCTGGTTTGGTCTGGAGCTTCAAGCACTGGAAAAATCTTCTTGTTTTATTATGACACGACTTTAAATCTGGCATTTTTGGCTTGTTGCATCTCATCTGATTTCAAATCTATTTTGGTAAAAGGCAAAATTGCTTGGTAGAACCTTACCCCATCCATTACACATTTGGATATTCTAGGAATAGTTCTGATAAAAATACGATTAGGTAAATTGCATTGGTGTCTGTGATTTTTATGAGCTTCGTGCATCAATTTATCTAAACATATATATATTTTTTTGAAATGACAGCTAAAATTAGAAATAAAAAAACAACCAGGCTAATTAGATCAGGTTGCATCCAAGAGCAAAATCTGTGAAAAAGGCTTACAAATTCAAAGTCAAGTTTTGCAAAATAAATATGGCGTTGGAGAAATTAAATCCCATGTAGAGAATTAAAGATGATTTATTCACCAGACCAAGAAGCAGACAGAAAAACAGCACCTTTATTCTGTACTTACAGTGTTTGTGAGACAGTGGTAAGAGAAAGCTAGCCTGAGAAAAGGGATTATAGAAACCTAGTCTAGAGCTAAAATACATAATCACAGACCAAAATTTCTATGTAATTAGAGAATTAGGAAAGTTATGGATGTGGTCTGCTCATCAGAAGGGAAAAACTGATCATTTGCCAATAATGCCCACATTGTCAAGTCAGATAAGAGTGAAATGTGTTGCTCAGGCATGTTTTGCTGAATTATCCTCTCTGTATCAATATATGTGGCAAACACAACATATTGAAGTCTCAGCACTGTCATCTCCTTCATAGCATTTCCAGATCTCCTATTTTCAACTGATTTTTTTTCTTCATGCTTTTATTGCATTGCGAGATTCCATATAACTTAGACGTCACTTGAAATACAGTATTTAGATGCTACCAATGCCACAATTCATGCAGAGATTTCCAGCCACCACCACTGTGGATGCTTTTCCCACCTCTTTGCTTATATAAAGGACCTACAGAAAAAGAAAAAAAAAAAAGTTTAATTAAAGTCAGGGCTAAGAATAATAACAATAACAAAGAACTGTGCTACAATCAAAAGAGACAATTAATATATGAATAAAAAATAACTTAAAAATTAGATGTATAAAGGGCTGGAACTATTCTTTTACTCACTGAGCTTCAGAATTTTACTCTTTTAACGCTTACACTGTGGCATTTCCTTCTAAAAAGAAAACAGTAGGTACTTTATCTGCTGTGTAAGGCAGACATTGAAGAGAATCTTTTTCTCACTCTTTCTGTCATTTAAATGCACACATCCTTCATTGCAACCTGTCAACCTCTGAAGGTTCAGAGGTTCAGTGTGGATGTTTACCAAAAGAAACCTAAGCTTCTGTTTTAAAGTTTCTAACAGTCCTGTGGGCAAAGGTTGCCTTGACCAATTTACAGTATTTTTGTTTTGTTCCATTCAGAAATACAGTAAAGATATCACCATTTACTTTCAACTAAAACAAAATACAGAAAAAATGGGTAAATCTCGCTGTGAAAACCATACAAGTCGTAGAGTTCAGTCATGTGAGGTACTGGCTCTGATGGCTTCTTGTGAGATACAGCATTCTTTTACTGTAGTCAGTGCAAACCAAAGGACATGAAATCAGTTTGGCTGATTTTGAAATGGAATTGCTGCAAATTAAAGAAGCTTAAAGTCTGTTACATCCAGACAAATTCTTCTTTGGGTCAGGTTTTTGAAAGCCTTGGTATTGTATGGAAACTGAAATGATACCATTTCTGTGATGGAAACAACACAATCTGGAAACAAAACGATCTTTTCTCACCTGAGCCTCGCATTTTCATGAAAGTATTACTTCTCATATATGAAAATTGCACAAAAGTACTTTTCACCACAGTAGGATGTATAACAATTTCTAAACCACCCTCTGGCCTGTAGATTTTGAACTCAATAATTTCAGTCTTCAAATACTAATGTGAATTTTTTTTAACGTCTTCAATGCACATTGAGATATTGAATGACATTTAACAAATATATATATATATATATTTTTTTTCACTATAGTTTTTCACAACCACGAGGAATCCTAATTCCACTCTTGGAAACAAAGAAAGAGGGAGACACACCA
Organism: Anser brachyrhynchus; assembly: GCF_964034855.1. Lineage (NCBI taxonomy): Eukaryota > Metazoa > Chordata > Aves > Anseriformes > Anatidae > Anser > Anser brachyrhynchus. The sequence goes on from NC_137699.1 coordinate 46,807,282, forward strand.
ATATTTAAGTATCTGTTTAGAAAGATCCAGAAACAAATTATGTATTATGGCTTATAGCTAGAGGAAAGAGTTCCTGTTTGCTAGTGATATCAAGATAAAACAAATTTTTATAATAACATTTGAATAAATAGCCTAATTACTCTAAAAATATGACAGAGCAGCCTTGTAAGAGATTCTTATTTTATATTACAAGTAAAATAAGAATCTCAGATATCTATCACAAAAAAGATACTATTCATCATTGCAAATGACTCTACTTCATTTTTTTTTCCTCAGCTTCAAATTCACACTTGACTAATGCTGAGAAAAAAAGCCAGATATTTGTCTGTGATGGTGAATTGTGAATTTGAGAAATGAATGAACATGAACATAGGGAAACCACTTCATTTATTTAGAGGTAATTTTCTGTACAATATTTGTAGTAACCAGCAGGAGTGTAATTTAAATGCCCCAAACCTCTGTCTGTAGCCTCTGTTCAGCTCAATGTGTTTCAAAGTAATTTACAGCTTTCAACACCCAAATTAGGTGAAGTGTTTAAATAAAAGCTATAAAGATATAAGCAGACATGCTAGACTCATTAGCTTATGACGTTTGTGAGCACACAAACACAGTAACCTCATCTATACTTGTGAGAACATCAGTTGTAATTGTAAATATTTGCATTATTTTTGGATATTTGTGATCCCTGATTAAAGATACGCTTGTGCTCTTTGGGTGGCAGAAACTTGAGCTCAGGTCACTTTCATTGTCCTACAGTTAAAAAAAAAAAAAAAATGAAGTAAAAGAGATGAATTTGAAGATTCATTACAAGCTGATTGTTTTTTTCTCTCAATGTGTCACCGTTCTTTTAATGATTTTTTTATTATTCTTATTTAGCATTTTTGGACTTTATTTTTTCAACTGTAGCATTTCTCATCAGAGCACAAGGTTGTCTTCTTGCTATTTTTATTCAAGTATGTTGAATCAAGCACATTTTAGGCACAACAGTATATATTTTTGCCCAACTAATCTGCTGAGACTGAGGTAATATCCTCAAAGAGTCTGCAGTTAGTCTTAAAACAAGTTATTCAGTAAGCTACTAAATCTTAACCATAAATCAGGAGGCAGTATTGCCTGTAAGGTATCATTGACTAATCTTGATCATCACATTTTCTGGAGACTTCTAAATTACAAGTTCTTGAGTTTTGTCCTTTTGTCCTTGTCACCTGTTAAAATGGTGTTGGCTTACTAACTCATATGAGATTTCTTAAGCAACATGAATGACTTTCAGATTTTTCAAATTGCATGTGAGTATGGCTTACAGCTGAGTTCTAGACTACATAACTAGTTAAGAAATCATTAACATCCTAGCTAGAAATTATTTATTCAGATATTCTAAGTGAACACTTAAAATTAGATGAGGTGAAATTGAGGCTTCCAAACCTGTTTACTTAGTTAGTGGATGTGGAGATGTTTTAAGTAAGATTAAAATGTTAGGAAGACAATATGAAGAACCTTATATTTTCTATTGTGTGTTAGTAGGATTTCTTCTTTTGTTACAGTTTGATCTTCATTTGTCGAAGCTGTTCCAGGTAGTTTCAAGTACACATTAGGTAAAAGGCATGTTAACAATTTTTTAAATTTGCTTAAATAATTTAACATCATATCTAAAATTGCATTTCAACTGATGTAGGTCTAGAAAGTCTTGAAATCACTTTGATCGAGCATTTAAACAAGTGTTATAGTCTGAGCATAATTGTCTCACAGCAAAACAATCACAGAAGGTGCATAGGTTCAACAAAAATTAAATTTGCCTCTATTTTATTTTATTTTATTTTATTTTAATTTTATTTTTGTGGACTGTTTTTGAGAGCTTCTTTTTAGTACTTTATCTTTTCTAGCACTTGTCTTTCTCATCTCAAATGCTTTTATGATCTGTGTAATGCCCCTGTTGTATATCCCAAATGGAACTGTCTGTGTAGTGCCAAGACTGAGAGCCTTAGAAAAATATATGGTTACTTGTTTCCTCCATACTCTCTTTAAACTGAAGCTGAACACTGTGTCATCTTTTGGTGGAAAGTTTTTGTGTTGAGTTTATTTTTTTTCTTGCTTGATTGACTACAGTGCACTCACCAGGTAATAAGCACACTTTTAAAGGAAACGTGAGGCTATATCCACTGAACTCCAGCACCATTAAATATTTATTGATACAATAGTGCATGTTGCAGTATGAAATAAACATTGAGCTTTGTAAATTTAATATTTTCCAGTGGAGGGACTAAAAAGGAATGGGAAAAAAAAAAAAGGAAAAGGAAAGAAAGGAAAAACTCTCTCAGAATTTTTGCAGTCTCAAGAACTGGATTTAACAAATAAATAGTTCATGGTGTGCCAAAACTGAATTGCCAAATGATTGACCACATCCTATATTGCACAAGGAAAAGGCTGCTGTTGTTTTTACAAGTGTGTTTCATTCAACATTTGACTTCATTGTATAAATATTATGGAGCTGTCTTTTCAAAATTAACCTTTATTATAGATTAGCTGCAGACAGGGTTGGAAAGGGGAGGAAGCACAGAAATTAGGGGACGGGAGAACCCCAGAAAGTCTTAATCCCATATTTCCTGAACCAAAACTGCTGAAGTCTATGAAAAAGTTCTAGGGAACTCAGAACAAAGAAATAAGTTTTAAAAGCTGTTTGCTCTTACAGCTGAAATGCAGTGAGGAAAAAAATGTGTATGTATTTTCAGGCACTAGATGAAATTTCCAGGAAAACAGGGAGATGAATGTTATGTTACTAGAATTCTACAGCTGTGTTTCAGTCAGAACTTTCAAGGTATATTTAACAGATAGTTCTGAAGAGATTTTCAGAAAAACTTAAATGATGGCAACTACTGCATGCTTCAGTGAATTTTCAGTTTCTAAGGCTCTTCAGTGCATTAGAAAATTCCTTGTGAGAATATGAGCAGCAGAGAGACAAAGCTGAGTGTAGTAATTTAGCTCCATTTTGCATTTAGGTGATACTTTTGTCTTGAAACCTCTACATTGATAATTAAACAACAAAAATTTCTGAGACAGAGGGATATTCTTTCCTGAATCTATGGGCAGTTTTGAGAAAAGTCAAAATCAACAATAATAGCAATAGCAATAACAATAATAATAATAATAATAATAATATAAATAATAACAACAACAACAACAACAAACAACAACAACAACAAAACAACAACATAATAATAATAATAATAATAATAATAATAATAATAATAATCTGGGAGTTGCCATTAAATGGGCCAGAAATATGAAAATGGCATATTGTATTCCTAGCATTGAAGAGCTTTTTCAAATTCTGTGTTCCAGGATCTTCCTGCTTTGGAATATGAAGGGTATTGAATAGAAATGAATTCTTGTAAACAGCTCCCTTCCAGCCTTTTTAGTTTCAGAATCTACTCCAACAGGATGGATTTGCAAGGTATGAGAAAGATATGGACTGACTTCTTTTCCTTCCCTGCTTCACTAATAGTAAATATGGCCTCTTTTCCTTCCCAGATCCTAGTTACAGCTCACAGCCATTCCCTTCTCTCCCTTTCCTTGCTTCCAGCACTTCAAGACTGTAACCCTAGCTGCTATATTTCCTTTCTTTCTTTAGCAAATATGAACATAGAAAATGCTTTAGGTAGGGTTGGTTGCATATTATAAAGTCAAAATAGAAAGTAAATGGAGTGGTCAGTTCAGGTAATTACTTGTTTTAATGTAGTATTTGTCATGAGAAAAATTACTTGTACTTTCTTTGTCCTTCATTTTCATTGAGTCTCAGATCCTTGGTATAAAGCAGAACTAATAACACTGCCTAATCTCATAGAGTATGTATGAGTTGTAATTAATTAATACATGGAGACTGTTTAGAAAGCCGAGTTAATAGAAATAAGGGAAGTAGGGCTTATTGTTGTTCACTTCTTGTATATGCTTTTCAAGACATATACACTCATTTACCTGGCCACTGGGAAATGTTTTAAGCAGTATAAAGAAAATGAAATCATGTTTTATGCATGTACATATCATATTCTGGCAAATATATCTTAAAGTCACTGACAGTATTCAGAATAAACCTAAAAGAGTGAAACTCTTTGTTGGTAGTATAACAATTCCTTCGTTCTGTAGGCAACCACACTGAGTTGATTAACAAAACATGCTGCTAATGTTGTACTCCACATAGGTTAACTATGTACAATAGTTCAGATCCCTTCTGAATTGTAAAGATCTCTCCTGTATGAGTTTTTTGTTTGTTTCATTGGTTTGTTTGGTTTTGTGTTGTTTTTGTTAATAATTACTTTGCAGAGCAGAAATTTAATTTCTGTACCATTGCTCTTTGAAAATACAGAGCTAATATCTGTTTCAGTAGCATCTAACAACTTCCTCCCCTGGGTTCATGTGTGACTCTCTGACAAAAATTTGACCATAAAGGTAGAGAAATGTTGAAAGCTGTAAATAACATTTGCTTAGTAGTGAATGGGTATGAGTTCTGAAGACAACCAAAGAAATGATAGGAAAATAATCATAGTAGAAATGAGTTAAAATGGTACCTGACTGTAGCATAAACTACAGGAAAAAAGACTGTATTAATAAGAAGTGGAGTTTTGTCCAGTGTCTTCTAGGATTGTAAGCTATGGAGAGTGCTCCAAATTCCAAAATGAAACCCAAACCAAATTCATATTTTCTGAATTGATTGATTTATTTATATTTTGAATCAATATGTTGGATTAAGACTTCCGGGACGTGTATTCAAACCTGATCTTTGTTATTACTGCGTAATACTCGTGTTTTGCTTGTTTGCATTACAAGCAAGTGTAAGAAGAAAATAACTGCTATTCTCCTACCACTGCCACAGTGAACTAGCAGGGTACTATGTTGGAGGAGAAACTGCGTCACACAATTGGAAAAAAAATGTTGATTTTTCCCTTCCTCCACACCACAATTTTATAGAAATGAAAGCATTTTTTTTTCAAAGTTGATATTTTTTCCTTTAACTTTCTATCACTTTGCTTTTTTTTTTTTTCTCCAAACTATGAATTTAAAGATGTAATGACTGAGATATTTCCGCACCATGAACTGCTTCATTATTGAATGGTAAAATATCACTAACTTTCTTTAAAACAAACTTAACCCACAATGTCAGAATGGTTAATTTAGCCCCTGTATGTGATATGCAATTGTTCTGTGTTCCAGTTACCGTCTTGTTAAATGGTAATAATTCTTCTGTTCTGGTCATCTATATTTTGTATACTTTTTCTAGTTCTACTGAAACATTTTTGAAGTGGCATAGCTCTGGCTATTTACATCATTTTTTTTTTCCCATCTAAATGCAATGACATAGGACTCTTTTTTCAGTAGATTTGTTTTTTCACCTTCATTTTCACCTTCATTCATAATTTTTATAACATCATAACGTAAACTTCGTGAACCCCATTGTGAGGATACAAATTTTCTGAATATAAGGGAAAAGAATCTTTACAATGACTTTGATCTTTGGGGTGGGTTGCCAAGAGAAGTTGTAGAATCTCCACGTAGAAACCCAACTAGGTAAAGACCCTATCAACGTAATGTAACTTGGAAGTTGTGCCTGCTTTGAGTGAGAGTTTGGAACAGAGGACCTTCAGAAGTCACTTCTGATTTAAATTATGATTTTGTTGTACTTCAGTTCTTCGGCCAATATTTTTAGCTGTTCAACCAGTTAGTTCCCATAAAATCATTAATTTTATGGTGGTTGGCTTGGGAAGCCGCTTGCTTGTGGGAGTGACTGCAGCTCATTTTGAAACATCTTGCATTTCTACAAACAGTGCTCTGCTTCCTCTTCATTCATTGTTCATTGGGTATGGAACAAACTGGCTGCAAAGAAGTCAGAGATATTAATGCTCTTTCTGTGCACAAGGAGAAAGTACGTTCAATCTAATACAATTTTAAATTTCATGAAAAGCAGACAAAATATCAAGAAGGAAGACAAATAAATCATTGCTGAGAGAGTGCAGAGAGGGTGTGCCTGTTTTCCATAAAGGGTTGAAATCCTGAAGCTAAGTGAGCTACACTCTGAAGATACTAGATTTTGAAAAGCTTTTCAGCACATTTTGAATCAACTGTGACTGAGTTTTGCATAATCGAGTTGCTCAAGTGGTTCTGCAAATCTGGGATAACTCCTATTAAAGAAAAAGGATAAAAAGGATAAAAAGGAAAAAAAAGATGTCGTAGATTCAAAAGACATTTCCACACTTGGGGAGAACACAGATTATAAAGAAACAACTGAATTCAGAGGTATAAGGCAAGAAAAAGACAGAAGCACGACAGAAGAAAGTTCAGACTTTCTCCCCTCTCTTATGTCTCTGTTTATATTTGAATATTTTTAAACACGGAGTGTTGGGAATGGAGAATTGTATTTTGAATGAAAGAGACATCTAAGTCCTACAAAGAAAAGAAAATGAAACAAACAAACAAACAAAAAACAAACATGAAATCTTTGTTTTTTACTCTGTTCTTTCTCTTTCTTACAATAGGAGACCAAAAGTGCTGTACAACTGGCAGAGTTGTATCTCAGGTATCCCCCAGTCTAAATAAAAGTGGGAAAAAGAAGAAAACACAAGATATTTTGGATACATATATATTTTTCGGATTCTGCTAAATAAGGAAAAACAACAAATTTATGTGTTGAGGCATTCTCAATAGGATATGCTGCATGCTACAAGTAACATTATATATTACAATTTCTCTACAAATAAACATTGCATCTCATTTGGTATTTTGTTGTTTGTTTGTTTGTTTGTTTTTTCCTGCTTTGATTTTTTGTTTGTTTGTTTGTTTTTGTTGGTTATTTTACTTACAGTCCATAAGCAATACACATACACCAACCTGGAGGAAGAACAGTCTAAATATTATATGTTTGCTTTCCACTTCATTATGTGTAACAGAAGAATGTAGCACCACAATTAAACTTTTTGTTCATGATGTACCTAGGTAACTTTGTTTCTGTGTGCCTTACTGCTATATAAAAACTCTTAATCATACTCTAAAGGCAGTATTAAACATCCAGATCTAGAATCGTAGAATCATTCAATCATAGAGTATTGAGTTGAAAGGAGTACAACTCATGACTTCACACAGAACCACCTAAAAAAAACAGATTGTATGTCTGAGAACGTTGTCCAAACACTTCTAGAACTCCAGCAGGCTTGGTGTCATGACCACTGCCCCGGGGAGCCTGTTCCAGTGCCTGGATACACTCTCAGTGCAGAGCCTTTTCCTAACATCCAGCCTGAACCTCCCCTCTTGCAGCTTCATGCCATTCATTTGTTCTACCTTTGTAAACACCAAATGAAGGAAAATCTATATCACCACTCTTTTCTGTCTCATAGATGAGGTGACCGTCTAGCCAACAACTGCTGCATGGCCCAACATTAAAAAAAAAAAAAAAAAAAAAAAAAAAAAAAAAAAACCACTCCACATTAGAATATTCAGAAGTAACATTCATTCAGAAACAAGACTGTCTAAAATTGCCATATTATTTTTTTTTCTTTTCAGATAAATCGTGCATTCTTTGAAGGTGATGTAGATCCACTTATTTTACATGTAAATCATCATGGTTTAATCTAGCTGTCTTTAAATGAAATAATTTGCAAGCAATGAAATCTGAACTTTTCTTTCCATAATTGTTAAACCTTTTGACAGGCTGGAAGTAGCTCAGTTCACTGTTCCCATTGTAGTCTAAGACTGGCATTTTTTTAATAATTTTTAGAAGTTGTGGGTATATCCACCAAATACACTAAGGAGATGCTAGAAAGAAGAAACATAGGTTACTTTGGAAAGTGTAATTATACTATTTAAGGAAGCACATAAAACCAGTGTTACTGAATGCTGTATAACCTTGTTTTACCAAAGTAATAAAGCTCTGAGCTCTACAAGCTTATTAACAGCACTAGTGGGATTAAGTTGTCTTTGAAATATGTGTTCTGCCTCTTCATTTTTTTTATTTTTTTTTTTTTTCTGGAATGTGCAATCTAAGTACAAGACACACTTTTTCCACTTCAAGAATTTAAACATCTTGAAGGGGACTGGGTGAATAGCCTGCCTTGTCTGAGTCTTCTTTTCAGCTATACATCAGATATAGAATAAAGATAATCAGTGCAAATATGCTACTTCAGTATAACTGGGAAGTTAGAAAATTTACTTCTAGGGAATGTACAATGGGATTTGTATTAGCTTTTCTGAGATATGAAAGAAACACTATGTCCAGTTCATAATTAACAGTCTCAAAATACAAACATCCACCAATTATTATTTTTTAATATATATATAACTCTAATTTCAGTGCAAAGTACACTTTGAAATATATTTAATGACAGTAGACAATTTGATATAAACTGTCTGTTTTAACAGTTTATAGTTTTCCATCCCAACACCTTTGTCTTTGATATTTTACTTTATAGAATCATAGCATAGAATCATAGAATGGCTGGAAGAGACCTCAAAGAGCATCTAGTTCCAACCCCACTAGACTCCACCCACTAGATCAGGTTGATCAGGGCCTCACCTAACCTGGTCCTGAACACCTCCAGGGATGGGGCATCCACAGCCTCTCTGGGCAACCTATTACAATGCCTCACCACCCTCTGAGTGAAGAATTTCCTTCGAACCTCTAAGCTAAATCTCCCTTCTTTTTTAGCAATGTCAGTTGTAAAAAGTAATGTAGGGTATTATAGCAGAGCTACAGAATACATCACTTACAATTCAGAAAGTCATACAGAGCTCAAAATTAGACCTTACAAACCATCATATATGCAAACACATATATTCTGTCAAATATAACCTTGATCAATGCCTGTTGCTAAGACAAAGATGTAAGAACTGCAGTGGAATGGCTCAATTTCAAGGAGTAACAAATGTAGACATTGGCAAAGAAAATCTCAACAGTGCTCCTAATTCAAGGGAAGCCTTGTAAGAACAGCGAATGACTTTGCAGTAGAAGATGGTGGAATTTGTAACAAAAGGAATGCTGATTTTAAGGTCAAGACAGTTGTGCAAGCCAAGGTAAAGATAAAATGGTTGTCAGCCATATGTGAAAAAAACAAAGGCAGAAGTTTAGTATACAAAAATCAGATATTAAAGGAAAAGGTTATTCCTACTTTAAGAGTGTGTGAACTAAATGTAGGGGAAAAATTATTTAGGAAATACATGTATTAGGAAATATACGGTTTATTAGTGTGCCACTGGACAAAAGTATTCCTGTTGCTCTTTGATTACAGAATTAAGATCTTGGTTTCCTCGAGCTGATTTACTCAATTTGTCCCCCCACCCTCCACCCCGCCCTGATTCTTTGGCGGTTAAAAATGATACTGTTCTTCACAGCATTCTTATGGACAAATTGTCCAACTGTGAGATAAACCGATTCATGCAATGCTGGGTGATGAACTGGGTCAACAGTAGAGCTCAAAGTGTTGTAGTAAATGGGGCTACATTTGTCTGGTGGACAGTAACTAGTGGTGTTCCCCAGGACTCAGTTCTGGGGCTGTTTCTGTTCAACATATTTATCAATGATGTGGACGAAGGAGTAGAATCCTTAGCAAGTTTGCTGATGATTCTTTTGATTCCCTGAAGGGATGAGAGGCTTTGCAGAGGGATCTAGATAGGTTGTAGTACTGGGCAATCAGCAACAGCATGAAATTCAACTAAGGCAATTGCCAGGTTCTGAACCTTCAGCCTGACTGGTTGAAGATCTTTTAATTTTGAACTTTAGGAGCAAATAATTTTATATGTTCTTGTTCTCATCTGTAATGCCAACATGACCTCTTGTATTGTGACCTGAACTGGTTGCCAAACAAGCTGCACTGAAGATTAGACTGGTCAGAAACTTTCTAACAAAGTCCATACTTCAAGAGAAAGCTACATTTTTATGACATTAATACAAATGGAATTGCTGTTGTTGGTCATGGTTTATAAAGGAGTAAGAAAAATGTAGGAAATACTAATGTAATTTTCTGAGACATTTTCACAGGAAAATAAAATTTGAAAACTTTTTTTAAATTTAAAATTGATTTTTCATAGGTTGATTTTCAATTAAACTGTGGAGAAACTTTTTGTTTGTTTGTTTATACATTTTCTTTGTTTGCTTTTGGGTTTAAGTCAAAGCATATTCATGAGTACATATCCCAATTCCTCTGTATAGGTCCCAAGTAATTCGAAAATCCCATTCAAAATTTAGGAAAAAAAGTTTAATATTATAATATATGGTGGGTTTAGATTTGTATAGGTATAGATGGCTTCTCCACTAGTGTCTGATATTAATAAAAAGGATATATTTGCAAAATAATGAACAACACTATTTTGATTCTCAGAGCTGAAATGTCAGTATTTAAATTAGGTGATCCAGCTTCTCATGCAATTTTAATTATCGACTCACAAACACCAAACTAAATAAGGTGTCTACAAAAAGTACTTCATTGTAGAATATAAAATGGTGATGGAATGAATAAAGAGAAAGGGGAAAAGCAGTCACTGAAAATAATAGTACCTTACAGACAAACTACAAACTACCACTGCACAGGATATATATATAAAAGAATTTAATTCCATATCTTTCTAGTGGGTTGTGGGGATAAAAAAAAAAAAAAAAAAAGCTAATGTCCACCCAGCCTCAATACACTCAAAGTTACTTAACCTGAAAGAATCTTGAATTACCCATCCTTTAGCATTGACGTTAAAACAGGCTGCTGTGTGGGGACATCTCTCCTAAGCAAAAGATTATGTGGAAGAGACAACCAGTAGCTGATTGCAGTCATGTGTTCCATTCTCTCATCTCATGGTGACTGTAAATCTTCAAAGAAGTTGTAGAATCTTTTCCACAATATAAAAACATAAACAAAAACAAAAAACAACAACAAAAGGAATTATTCCTTAAATTAAACCATTCTCTAATTGAACAAAATGCAAATTTGATCCACATTCTTTATCCCAAGACTGCAAGTTGCAGAATTAGTTGGAGAAACAAAAATTTGTAACACAGCTCTGCTGCACAAGATTTTCACAACATGATCGTTTCTTGTTTTATATGTTGGTTTTTTTTTTCCATATAAGTATCCCAACATTTAGCAAATACTGAATAAAGTAAAATCTGCTTGATGTGTGCCTCACTCTCTTCTGTACAGATACCCTGGCCCCTCACCCAGGACCAGAGGCATGTTCATGCTTTTCTAGACCTCCATTTCCCTGCAGCCCCATCAAAGTATCTGCTCTGCTCTGATTTAGGCTTATATGGAAAATTACCAAGTTCAAACAATAACCAGTGTCTGTAACATATTTGTTTATAAAAACATTAACACACATAAAAACTAATCTGTCTTAGCAATATGTGTACACAGCACAGTATCTTTAAACAGGCACATTTAAGAATCAAAATGAAGTTAGAAAAAATTTATATTCTTTCATGTCATTTCTTCTTCTACAATGTCCCTATTTTCAGGACAGAATGCACTGTTTACACAATCAAAGCTCCTTGGAGCATTTCCTTTTGAAAAGGTTACAGTCAATGTGACATGTTATGGTAGCTGCCAAAGGAGCTTTTTTACTGCAACACCTTGCTATGATGATATGAGAAGAAAGTATAAAGTCTCAAGTACCCAGAGATTGTTGTCTGAAAGGAAAAAAAAAAAGCAGTGGGAGAGTAAGAGGAATAAAGGAAAGCTTCAGTAATACAAAGCCATGAACACTCATGTTTTCATTTGAAAGTACATGAGCAAGAGTGTTTATTTTAGCCACTTAAAACAACAATAACTAAGTCAGGAAAGATCATTATACAGAAATTAAGGAAACTATGCATTTATAAAAACAGTCTCCAATAACAAAGTCCCTTCTGGAGAAATGCTACCGTCTCTGCTGAATGGTAAGCGACCATTTTGTGCTGAGCTTATTATTAGTAGATTGAAATAGACAAAGTTAATAAAGTGCAGCCCTATACAGTTTTCATTGTTGGTGGTAGTTTACCTCTGCTCCTGAATGTACAGAGAGTTTTGTTCCTTCCTTCCCCTGTTGTTTCTCTCAGTGTATTTTTAGCTATAAGTTCCTTTTGATTTTGGCTACTGTCAAAATAAATAAATAAATCAATCAATCAATCAATCAATCAAAACCAATGGAGAACTGGAGCAAATTCCGTAAATGTATGATGATCTTACAAAAATAGATCCTGTTTGTTTTTTTAAAAAAGATAAGAAAGCAAGGACAACATTCACAAATCACATGTAAAGCTTTGTAGTAACAGTTTTGCAAAAAACACACAAATTGATAAATGATGTTCTGTGTAAGTGAACATCATCAACAAGTAAATATTAGCCTTACTGAAATCAGTGCAGAGCCAAGTGGTTTACAAAACTGCAAAAGGTGGTGGTTTCAAATTTCTTTCACTACTATTAGCAAGCAAACTGAATTCTTTAGAAAGGAATATTTCTACAAGAAATTTGTTGCTTGATGTAAGCATGAACTTGTACTAGATTTTCCATCACAAATATCTAAGATTTAATAATTCAGCCATCAGTCAGTAACATAGATTTAAAATATAATCCCTTTGAAAAATAAGCAGCAGCTAAGTTTATGCTTTTCTGAATAACAATATATTTAAGTATATGCTTGAAGTTAGAGGCTTGTATTAGTATATGACTGAATCATACCTGAATGCTAAAATTAGGCATTCAGATGTGGCCTCACATTTTCCAAGGGAATCAGTACATACCAATCCAGATGTCATTGGCTGCTATTTTTATTTTTATGTAATGTATGCTTGCTGGAGAAATTTTTATCTCAGTGTAATTTCTGATATAATTACTTTGCAGATATTCAGTACTATTGAAAACAGGCTTGTTCTGGTTTGATGCATAAATAGAAATTAAGGCTGTTATCCAGAAGCCTATAGGTGTGAAAACAGCAGCCTATGTCATTTCCACATTGTAAATGTATTTGTTTTCTCTGTTTGTTTTTTTTAATGAATTCTGTACTCCGTATTGAAAAAGTGTTTTTCAAACTTTCCAAGATAGACCTCTCACTTGAAAACATTTGTTAAACTGCTAAGAAAGCTGCACAGAAAAAGGCAGCTACCTTTTTTAAGGATTTTACCTACAAAACCTTACAAAGTAAATGGAAACTTATATCTTGATTTCTTGAAGATAATTATTAAAGATGGAAAACAAAATCTTTCTGTCTGTTTCAGATGCATAATTCTGGAATGAGGTCATCTTTAGTATGTACTGAAATCATAGTCTACCCGTAGAAGTCATCCTATTTCAATATCTATACCAGACCCAGGGAGAAGGTATCTGAAAAGCACACACAATATATTTATGCATCCAAATGAATAGGATGATTTTGTGATCCTTGGGAGTGGAACCTCTGCTGCAGTGGAGTTCTGCCCTTTCCTGGATATTCAAGAATGGTGAGATACAGCTATAAGAAATTCTATCCCCCGCTCCCACCCCTCCAAGAAAAAAAGAGTTAAAAAAAAGCAACAACATAGAACAACGTAGGTGAGTATATGAGTATAAAGAAAAAAAAAATCATTTAAAATACTCTGTATAAATACATTGTAGAATTTTATCGATTTCATCTTGGTACTAATATTAATTCAAATTCTAGTCCCCTCCTCCAGCAAGAAAGCATTTGATCTCCATCCTCTATAGTATAGTTCACTTTTGAAGGTGTCTATGCACACTGTGCAGAGTTTAGTGGACTTAATGTGGACCTTCATTTCTATCTTCATTTATGAGTTTCTTTCAAGCAGTTGTCAAAACTGACAGGACAAACATGTAAAGCAGTGTTCCTGCTGTGATGTCTTCACAGGTCAAATGTGGATTTCCCTGTTTGGTGAAGGCATACCTAAGTTCAGAAATTAAATTCCTAGATAAGAGTGATTTAATATTTTTTTAGTGGCTACATCTATACTTTAGAATTATATACTTGCTCTCTGTGCCATCTCTATAACTTTAGATATTGGGGTGGGAGAGTAGAGGGGGCAGTGCGGATGAATGTATAATGTCATATTTTATAGCTTAAATCTAAACCTACTCCTACAAAGGACAACTTTTCTATTCATTTTGCTCAGTTTATGATCAGTCCCTTACAGTTCTTCTTCATTAGCTAGAAAATATGATCAGTCTTTAATCTTGGAAATTGATACATATCTTGAGCAGGTACAAAGGGTGGCTGCTAGATTTGATTTGTATCACATAGTACTACAGAGATGGTGTTTAAATATGTCATCACTCTTAATGAAGCTTGGTAGTGGGAAGGTCGAGTAAACACAGTCCTAGTGTGCTCTGCTGCTTGGAGGCAACACCATCAGTGTTTGTTGATGTGTTTGTCCAGTGTCAAAACTTGCCAACACTGGATTTCTTTTTAAGAATGATGAGAGTCTTAGAGATCTGTCTGGCAGAAGTTTGCTAAACCATTGCCAGTATGAGGAGAAGAATAAAGAAGAGCAGGGAAGTGACACCGAGAGGGAAAGTTTTGAATTCTAATATTTAGTTTCTAAGTTGTAATTGAAAGTTTGCTTTTAAAAACAGAAATACAAAAGGACAACTGAGCTCCTTTAACAAAAAATTAACTTCTTTCTCATCAGTTCATTCCTAGCTCCAAAAAGATGAAGATGGCAGGTATCCACAAGTTTACAACAAATTCTGCCATTATTTGGAAGAGACAGAGAATTCTTGAGAGCTGCTCAGGGCTGACTACTGCTTAGCGCATGCCATAGGTTACCTGCTATAGGTTATCTGAGGCTTTTTTTTTTTTTTTTTTTTGTATGGGTGTGTGTTATCTACAGAAGGAGACTGAATTTTAAAATGGATTTTCAAATGGACCGTTGAGAAATCTTTGTGAGAAAATGCACCCTGGTGGTGCATGTATGTATATAATTTTTATGTGTTCAGATTACAAAACTATATTGGCAAACAGATTCTGCCAGGAAGAACACTCTTGAATACTGAATTCCACCACAAATGTTTGAAAGTTGCTAGTCAACAGAAATGCAGATTTGGCCTTTATAATTTATTTTCCTTTTTGCAAAGGAATGAAGCACATTCTTTCAGACAGTTTAAAACTACAAGGAAGTCATTCAGGGATCAGAAAGAATGATATATAATTGGAGTTGATAAGATTCAAATTTAATTAATTAATAAATTAATTGTATCCCATAGTAACTAACGTTTTCTCTTCTAGACACACTAGTTGCAATATCTGACCATTTCAGGTTCCTCACCTCCAGCCTCACTTCCATCTATTTTTTTCCAGATAATTTTGATCTTTCCATCCTCCCAACACTTCTGAACTCTCTTTCCCAAAATTATAGGACTGTATCTATTCTCCAGGCCCACCTATCACTGCTTATCAGTCAAACTCTTCTCTTCTTGCTGCCCTTGTATAACAGGTTTACTTATGTCTCTTTAGATATGCAATATGGCCACAGCCGTCCCACTGATTTCTTCCTTAAAATAATGAATAAGTTCAGATTTTCTCCATAGGTCACTGTTACCTCTTCACAAAATTTCATGGCTTCTCTACTAAAGAAAGCAATGTGATCTTTGTTTATAAATTTGTCTTGTTTTGCTCCTTGTCCGCTCACCTGCAGTGCTGTCTAACACAAATTTAGTATAAATCCATATTTACACAAAATACAATGCACAGAACAAGAATTGATTGTTTCATTACAATATTTAAATACTTCCTAAGTAATGTTTTAGGACTTCCAGGAAAGTTCCAGGATGATTTCCACTCTGATAGCTGCCTGTTGTTCTGATATATTGTCCAGCTTTTTTAATCAGCCAAATCTGCGTAATAGTTTAACTAAGACAATTACTTTTCTACAACAGAATAGCAGAAAGGGATCTTTTTTTAACTAGTAATTATTATTATTATGTGCATGGCTTAGACAAAGACGAGAGTTGCATTGTGATAAATGGCCACAACATGCATTTCATAAACATGTTGTAGATGAGGCCGTTGACATTGTTCATGACCGTAGGAAATTAAAAAGCTAAAACTCAGGCTGCCAACTGAGATCAATGGAGATAGCCTGTGAGTTTTGTATGTTTTTTTTTTTTTTATTTGCTCAATGTTGACCACAGGCTGTCAAAGGCCTGGTCCAGTGGGTTAAAAGTCATGTAAGAATTGAAGAAAACTACAACCTCTGTCCTGAGAGTCTGAGCTGAAGAGGGAATGATATATTTCCAGATACAAACAAGAAGGCATTTTCATTAGAAACATCTAGGATTTGGTTTATAGTGTCTTATTTTCATAAGCAGTTTCCTGTTCCTTGTTGATGTCAATGTATATCAGGTGTTGTGTCATCAATTGCTATCCACTCTGGCTACAAGGTTGCTTGCTTGCTCTATAATCATTCCTTTCCTGCCTACTGGAAAAAGATTATAAAAAAGTGATCAAGTCTTTGTTTTCCAGCATGGAAACAGGTACTTCAAGACACTTATGGAGTGATTTTCTCCATAGTTAAAGATTATAACAGACTGCCCCAGAGGAACAAAAAAAAAAAGTGCTTACATATAATACGTGTAATAATTTCCCAGGCATTATGCTATCCTGATAATAGAGGGATTAACACCCTCAACATGACCTTAAAAAAGCACGGCACAATCAGGCTCACAGTCAAGCTCATAAATTTATATGGTTGCTTGGAACTGTCAAAGACTAAAGTTTGAATTCATATTCATAGGTATTACACTAGACTCATTTATATTTGTCACAATATTCAGTTTTAGAATTCAGTTTTTTTCTGCAGGCCCATGAAAGGAAAACATTTCTCATTTCCTTATTCTCATAGTTATTTAACATAAGAGAAATTAAACTTTTAGGCATGCTCAAGTCATTTTTAAAAGTGAGAATTTTACTTAGAATGAATTCAGTGTCAAAAAGGAAGGACAAATGAGAAAACAGAAGAAAAAGAAAACCCCAACAGTTTGCTTGACCTTGCAGTTTTCCATCACCTCTAAGCCTAAAAATAATAATTCTCAGCAAAGACACTCACAGAATTTGAAGTTAGAGACAAGGACAAAGCCTTCACACTTTTTCATTAGCCAATACATGCCTGATTCCAGACTGCATGTGTGTTCAGTCTTATTCTAAATTTTCTAAGTGATGGTACTTTATCTATCTTGAAGCAGTTAGTCCACACTTTCTCTTTGGTGTCAAATATATATATACATATATATTTTTTTTATTTGTTTTTTTGACAACTTTCTATTATTTTAATCCAATCTCTTCTATTTTCATCTTCTATTGCAACTACTTTTGTCCTTGCTTTTACTTGTTAGGTAGTTCCAGACAATTATCATGTCCTCATCACTCCTTCCTTACTACTGAACCAAGTTAGACATATTCAGGTTATGTGAAGTATTCTCATAAATCATTCCTTCCTGTGACTTAATATTCTTTGTTGCTCATCTCTGAGCACCATCTAGGTTGATGACATAATTTGAATGAGATGTCTCAAGTCGAAAACACTTATCTCAGGGACAGCTCAGCAGTACATATCTTGCTTGGCAGTTCATACTAGAAGCCAAATATTTAGCTATGTTAGCTTCTCATAGTTGCTGTGCACATTTGTGGTAACTTCTGACAAAAAAAAAAAAAAAAAAAGGAAAAGAAGGAACAGGACAGTTTATGGATGAGCAGAAGAAGTGAGTTTTGCTATTTCTGATGATCTTCTGGTGGTAGTTGAGAGAAAAAGAGAAAATTGAGCACTGCCACTTATGAGACATACTTCGTGATGTATTGTGTTTTCTGATGAATTTTGCAGTGAATTGCATTCATCTACCTTGTTTATCTAGTGTATCTAGTGTAGCTGGCTGGCTGTAAAAGCTCTCCTCTGTGTCAAACTACATTAGCATGATTGTCTGTGTAAACTTAATTGACAAGCCTGGCAACTGGCAGAGCTATCCCTTCAGGGCTCAGAGGTTAAACATCTGTCTGAAGTGATGTTTCCTAAAAAGCTTTACATAACTGGAGCAATATTTCAGGCAAGCACTTAATGTTTCAGCTGACGGAAGTCAGCAATGAAGAAAGGACAAGACACAGACATTTGGAGGGGCGTGCTGGGTTATAGCTTGCTGACAGCCTCACCACTGTACCAAAAGGTTACAATGCTCTGGACAGGCTTTTAAGCTCTCTCTCTGCATCTGTATATGATTGCATTTGGTAAAAGGTGCTAGTGACCTAGCTGATTTGTGGCATTTTCTACTGGATGAATGTTTATCTTGAAATCCTCATTTCTTACACATGGGTAAAAAGGTTATATCAAACTCTTAATCAGAAGTTTTTATCAGAGAAGAATGGTGAGAGAGAGAAATCATGAGTCTTGATTCTTTTGAAAATTTATTATCAGCTTACTGTAAAGGTAGCCCAGTCATCTTTGCCAGAAAGCGATGGTTTCTTCATCTGAACTAATTACACAGAGATTACTTTCCTTTCTTCCACTAAGACTAGTTTTTTTTTCACGTTGTTACCTGTTTAAATAGAATGCACAACATGTATACATATGTATAACATAAATAACAAGTTTGGATTGATAATGCCTTGGAAATTCTTGTTTCTCTTCACTAACTTCCATTACCGTTTAAACCCAATGAGATCATAAGGCAAATCACCATCCTCAATTTTGTTTGATGTTGTGTTATTGCCAATTCATCCCGTATCCACTTTGAGTTAATAAAAATAAATAAATAAATATATTCCCTTCTGAAAGAGTTTTAGTTCAGAAGCCTAGATAAAGACCAGAAACCAGACATACTTCAGGTTTTCACTCTTCAGTCCTACTGAAGGCCCCTTCTAGAATGACAAAAGAAGATGCCGGACTTCACAAGTTTTACAACCTTTATTATTCTATGGTTCTATGTACGCTACCAAATCCTGAACATCCAGCTAAACAGAGAATCATAGAATGGTTTGTATAGGAAGGAAGCTTAAGTGTCATCTAATTCCAAACCCCCTGCCATGGGCACAGACACATTCCACTAGACCAGGTTGCTCAAAGCCCCTTCCAACCTGGCCTTGAACACTCCCAGGGATGGGATGTCTACAGTAATACTCTTGTGTTTGCATCTGTATTCATGCAGTATGTCAGTGCAACAAGGTATGTGAAGCAGCAGCTCCAGTGTATTTCCAACTAACTCAAGTTAGAGAACACATACAGCAAAATAATGAAAATAATGAAAATAATGAAAAGTTAAAAATAATGCACTAAATAACTTCTTTTCATTGCAATAATACTTGAGATGTCAGAAACTGATGTTTTAAATTGTGTTCACAAAGAGTCAGTTAGAATCTTTTTAAAACATATTTTAATTCTAGGAAGACAGAGAGGGAGAGAGAGAAAAAATAATAATAATAAAAAAAAAAGGTGTTGAGTTTTGGAAACTTCCAAATTATATTCCAGTAAAGTAGTGAAGATTCAGGGACTTTATGGATAAACAACCAAACTTGAGTATGTCAGGTTTTGTATTTTGTATTTTTTATTTTATAATCATACTTACTTGTGTATATATATATATATATATATGTATATATAATCACTTACTTACATATTTACTTATTTACTTACTTACTGTGATGGTCTGTGATGGTCTCTCCCTAAAGGAAGACTTTAAATGTCTGAAGTCTCATACTTCTCTTTTTGAGAAAGTCTTGACCTGCTCTTTCCAAGTCTGACATGCCTTTCTCATTTTTTGAAATTCATCCATTGCAACTTGCAGTTTATTCAGCACTCCATCTTCCCTGAAGGAAGCCTTATAAGGTGAATTCACATGGGACAGGAAATCTTCCCATCATTATAATGCATGTCCTTATGAAGAAAAAACAGATCGTCGGTTGATGTCCAAGTCCTAAAGTCTTAAGTGAATTGCCTATGGGAATGCACAGTAGGGCATAGTAATCCAAAACCCAGTCTGGCCAACAAGCTTGCTTTATTCATTTATTTATAATGTTAAGTTCTCACTGTAAGGACAAGCTCAGATAAATAAATAAATAAATAAATAAATAAAATGGTAGTCATGGGTATGAGATGATAGAGTGCTTTCTTTTTAAATTATTCTTACCTTGAGGCTTAGCATTTCTGCTGGTTTCTGTGTTTACAAAGTTTTCTTAATTGTAACCCCCTGAGCATATTGGCAATAACAATGGAGAGAACTGTTAGATTTAAGCATGAAGTAGCAACTACACAAGGAAACACAGCAAGAAAAGTTAGCTTTTTAGTTCATGCACATGGTGGTTTCCTTTTCTTTTTTTAATATAAATTCATCATATTGTGGTGGTTTAACCCGGCTGGCAGCTAAACACCACACAGCCGTTCGCTCACCCTCCCCCCTCCCTCTCTGGGATGGGGGGAGAGAAACGGGAAAGTGAAGCCTGTGAGTTGAGATAAAGACAGTTTATTAAGACAGGAAAATAATAATAACAATAATAATAATAATAGTGATAATGGTAATAGTATTAACAATAATAATGTGTAAGAAAACAAGTGATGCACAATGCAATTGCTCACCACCCGCTGACCGATGCCCAGCCTATTCCCGAGCAGCCGGCCCCCCCACCCCGGCCAGCCACCCCTATATATTGTTTAGCATGACGTCAGATGGTATGGAATACCCCTTTGGCCAGTTTGGGTCAGCTGTCCTGGGTCTGTCCCCTCCCAGCTCCTGCTGCACCCCCAGCCTGCTCGCTGGCAGGACAGAGCGAGAAGCCGAAAAGTCCTTGGCCTGGTGTAAACACTGCTCTGCAACAATTAAAACATCAGCATGTTATCAGCGCTCTTCTCATCCTAATCCAAAACATAGCACCCTACCAGCTACTATGAGGGAACATTAACTCTGTCCTAACTGGAACCAGGACAGATATCCACCCCTTATTCCATACCATTTATGTCATGCTCAGGTTACACTCTGTCCAATACATTCTAATTAATCACCATTTTCATCTATGATATATAGCAATCATGGTAGTGATGACATACATTATTATATAATAATTAACATACTACAATTCAACTCATGGGCTATTCTCACCCAGTATCAAATCCCCTTGAGGTACACACCGGACCTCCCCATTCTTTTGCATTACCCACCAAGTGCATCCAGGTCCCTGAGCAAAAGCAATTCCACGAATGGGTTTGCCTTTTCCTGAGGCAGGAGTAGCCCAGACTGTTTTACCCAGCATGTTTCTTACGTGCACTACAGGAACTTTATCCCCTTCTACAGTGCGTAACAGGTTTGATTGGGCAGGTCCAGCTCGGTTGGCAGATCCCCTGGTATTGACTAACCAGGTGGCCTTTGCCAAATGTGTATCCCAATTTTTGAATGTCCCAGCACCCATTGCTTTCAGTGTAGTCTTCAACAGTCCATTGTATCGTTCAACTTTTCCAGAGGCTGGTGCATGATAGGGGATGTGATACACCCACTCAATACCATGTTCTTTGGCCCAAGTGTCTATAAGGTTGTTTCGGAAATGAGTCCCGTTGTCTGACTCAATTCTCTCTGGGGTGCCATGTCGCCATAAGACTTGCTTTTCAAGGCCCAGGATAGTGTTCCGGGCGGTGGCATGGGGCACAGGATATGTTTCCAGCCATCCGGTGGTTGCTTCCACCATTGTAAGTACGTGGCGCTTGCCGTTGCGGGTTTGAGGGAGTGTGATGTAATCAATCTGCCAGGCCTCTCCATATTTATATTTCAGCCATCGTCCTCCATACCAAAGAGGTTTTGACCGTTTGGCTTGCTTGATTGCAGCACATGTTTCACAGTCATGAATAACCTGTGCTATAGTGTCCATGGTCAGGTCCACCCCTCGATCACGAGCCCATCTGTAGGTTGCATCTCTACCTTGATGGCCTGAGGTGTCATGGGCCCATCGGGCTATAAATAATTCACCTTTATGTTGCCAGTCCAGGTCCACCTGAGCCACTTCAATCTTAGCAGCCTGATCCACCTGCTGGTTGTTTTGGTGTTCTTCAGTAGCCCGATTCTTGGGCACATGAGCATCTACATGGCGTACCTTTACAACCAGGTTCTCTACCCGGGCAGCAATATCTTGCCACAATGTCGCAGCCCAGATGGGCTTGCCCCTGCGCTGCCAGTTGTTCTGCTTCCATTGCTGTAACCACCCCCACAGGGCATTTGCTACCATCCATGAATCAGTATAGAGATAGAGAACTGGCCACTTTTCTCGTTCAGCAATATCTAAAGCCAGCTGAATGGCTTTTACTTCTGCAAACTGACTCGATTCACCTTCTCCCTCAGCAGCTTCTGCAACTCGTCGTGTAGGACTCCATACAGCAGCTTTCCATCTCCGATGCTTTCCCACAATACGACAGGACCCGTCAGTGAACAAGGCATATTTCTTCTCATTTTCCGGTAGCTTGTTGTACAGGGGGGCTTCTTCAGCACGAACCACCTCCTCCTCTGGTGATATCCCAAAGTATTTGCCTTCTGGCCAGTCCATAATCACCTCCAAGATTCCTGGGCGACTGGGGTTTCCTATTCGAGCCCGCTGAGTAATCAGTGCAACCCACTTGCTCCATGTAGCATCAGTTGCATGATGCGTAGAGGGGACCCTTCCTTTGAACATCCAGCCTAGTACCGGCAGTCGGGGTGCCAGGAGGAGCTGCGCTTCAGTACCGACCACTTCCGAAGCAGATCGAACTCCTTCATATGCTGCCAATATCTCCTTTTCAGTTGGAGTATAGCGGGCTTCAGATCCTCTGTATCCCCGACTCCAAAACCCCAGGGGTCGACCTCGAGTTTCCCCAGGTTCTTTCTGCCAGAGGCTCCAGGTGGGACCATTCTCTCCGGCTGCGGTGTAGAGCACATTCTTTACATCTGGTCCTGTTCGGACTGGCCCGAGGGCTACTGCATGAACTATTTCCTGCTTAATTTGTTCAAAGGCTTGTCGTTGCTCAGGGCCCCATTCAAAAGCATTCTTCTTACGGGTTACTTGGTAGAGCGGGTTTACAATCAGACTGTAATTTGGAATATGCATTCTCCAAAACCCCACGACACCTAGGAAAGTTTGTGTTTCTTTTTTGCTAGTTGGTGGAGACATAGCTGTTATTTTGTTGATCACATCCATTGGGATTTGACGGCGTCCATCTTGCCATTTTATTCCTAAAAACTGGATCTCTCGTGCAGGTCCTTTAACTTTATTCTGTTTTATGGCAAAACCGGCCTTCAGAAGGATTTGGACTATTTTCTTCCCTTTCTCGAAAACTTCTTCTGCAGTGTCACCCCACACAATGATGTCATCGATGTACTGCAGGTGTTCAGGAGCTTCCCCCTGCTCCAGCGCAGACTGGATCAGTCCATGGCAAATGGTAGGGCTGTGTTTCCACCCCTGGGGCAGCCGATTCCAAGTATATTGGACTCCCCTCCAAGTGAAAGCAAACTGTGGCCTGCACTGTGCTGCTAGAGGGATGGAGAAAAATGCATTAGCGATATCAATTGTGGCATACCACTTGGCTGCCTTTGATTCCAGTTCATACTGGAGTTCTAGCATGTCCGGCACTGCAGCACTCAGTGGTGGCGTGACTTCGTTCAGGCCACGATAGTCCACTGTTAGTCTCCACTCACCATTAGACTTTCGCACTGGCCATATGGGATTATTAAAAGGTGAATGAGTCTTGCTGATCACTCCTTGGCTCTCCAGTTGACGAATTAGCTTATGGATGGGACTCAGGGAGTCTCGGTTGGTGCGATATTGCCGCCGGTGCACAGTTGTGGTAGCGATCGGCACTTGCTGTTCTTCAACCCTCAGCAACCCCACAACAGAAGGGTCCTCTGAGAGACCAGGCAAGGTAGACAACTGTTTAATGTCCTCTGTCTCCAAAGCAGCTATGCCAAAAGCCCAGCGGAACCCTTTTGGGTCCTTGAAATATCCTCTTCTAAGATAGTCTATGCCAAGGATGCACGGAGCATCTGGGCCAGTCACAATACGGTGCTTTTGCCACTCATTACCGGTTAGACTCACTTCAGCCTCCAATACAGTTAACTGCTGGGATCCCCCCGTCACACCATAAATACAGATGGGCTCTGGCCCTTTATAGCTTGATGGCATTAGAGTACATTGTGCACCGGTGTCTACCAAAGCCTTATACTTCTGTGCGTCTGACGTGCCAGGCCATCGAATCCACACAGTCCAATAAACTCGATTGTCCCTTTCCTCCCCCTGGCTGGAGGCAGGGCCCCTCTAGTCCTGGTCAGAATCTTCATTTCTGTGTTTAAAGGACTGCCTGCTGGAAGTTGGAGCAGCAAACCTTTCAGAGAACTCCTTTTTCCCAATTGTTTTCCTTTGCAATTCACGTACCCGTGCCTCTAGGGTCGCAGTAGATTTTCCATCCCATTTTCTCATGTCCTCTCCATGGTCACGTAGGTAAAACCACAGGGTGGCGCGGTGTGTGTGCCCACCATATTGTCTTCCTTGCATAGATGAACGTTTACCCCTAATAGCTGAGACACTGGTTTGTACAGGTGGGGAGGAAAATAAACTCTCTTTAAGTTGGTGGATCTCTTCAGAAAGTTTCTCCAAGGTATTCTCTTTTAGCTGGTGGACACTAGTTCGTTCAGGTGAAGGGGAAGATAATCTTTCTTCAAGTTGGTGGATCTTTTCAGAAAGTTTCTCCAAAGCATTCTCTTTTAGCTGGTGGACACTGGTTCGTTCAGGTGAAGGGGAAGATAATCTTTCTTCAAGTTGGTGGATCTTTTCAGAAAGTTTCTCTAAAGCATTCTCTTTTAGCTGGTGGACACTGGTTCGTTCAGGTGGAGGGGAAGATAAATTCTCTTTAAGTTGGTGGACCTCTTCAGAGAGTTTCTCCACAGCTGAGACACAGGCCTTTAGGGAAGAGGAGAGATTTCCTTCGTACTGCCGGAGTATTTTAGTCACTTCATTCACTGTGGGATTCTCCTCCGTTTTCCAGGCTAGTATTGCCAATGAGTTGGCATATGATGATGGGGCACTCCGTACAAACTTCCGCCACATGGGTGGTGTACACTGGACTGCATCTGGATCTGCGGATGTTTGTGCGTCATCTAGGTCCTTATAAATTACTTCCCGTACGGCCAATTCCCTCAGGTACTGAATTCCCTTCTCCATGGTGGTCCATTTGCTTGGTAAACATACAAGTTCTTCCTTGAAGAGATACCTTTCCTTCACAGCTGACAGGAGACGCCTCCAGAGGCTGCGAGATTGTGCTCCATCTCCAATTGCTTTGTCAATGCATGCGTCCCTAGCAAGGGATCCCAGCCGCCTGGCTTCCTTGCCCTCCAATTCCACATAATTGGCTCCCGTGTCCCAGCACCGGAGCAGCCAGGTGACAAGCTGCTCGCCTATACAGCGACCAAAATCTTTTCGCACATCTCGTAGTTCACGCTGGTATAGAGTCCGGGTAATTACTGTTGATTTTTCGACATCCTCATCCTCATCTTCAGTCTCCTGCACCTTTGATGGCTGGTATGGAGTCCGGGTAGTTACTGTTGATTTTTCGCCATCCTCATCCTCATCTTCAGTCTCCTGCACCTTTGATGGCCCAGCCTCGTCTTCACTTCGCCCAGACTTAGCAGAAGACTGTCTGCGTTTTAAACGACCTGAGCCTCTATACCATTTTTTCACCTTGTCTACAGGGGCAACTTGCACTGCTACAGCTCGTTTCTCTGACCCAGCCACAGGGTCTGCCACAGGGGTTGGAATACCCTCTGCGGGGTCAACTTGCACTGCTACAGCTCGTTTCTCTGACCCAGACACAGGGTCTGCCACAGGGCTTGGAATACACTCTGCGGGGTCAACTTGCACTGCTACAGCTCGTTTCTCTGACCCAGACACAGGGTCTGCCACAGGGGTTGGGATACCCTCTGCGGGGTCAACTTGCACTGCTACAGCTCGTTTCTCTGACCCAGCCACAGGAGTGGGAGCAGCTGCACGAGCTGGGGCAGCTGCAGGAGCTGGAGCGGCTGCAGGGGCTGGAGCTGGAGCGGCTGCAGGAGCCGGAACGGCTGCAGGAGCTGGAGCTGGAGCGGCTGCAGGAGCTGGAGCGGCTGCAGGAGCTGGAGCTGGAGTAGCTGCAGGAGCTGGAGCTGGAGCGGCTGCAGGAGCTGGAGCGGCTGCAGGAACTGGAACTGGAACGGCTGCAGGAGCTGGAGCTGGAGTAGCTGCAGGAGCTGGAACTGGAGCGGCTGCAGGAGCTGGAGCGGCTGCAGGAGCTGGAGCTGGAGTAGCTGCAGGAGCTGGAACTGGAGCGGCTGCAGGAGCTGGAGCTGGAGCTGGAGCGGCTGCAGGAGCTGGAGCTGGAGTAGCTGCAGGAGCTGGAACTGGAGCGGCTGCAGGAGCTGGAGCTGGAGTAGCTGCAGGAGCTGGAACTGGAGCGGCTGCAGGCGCTGCAGCTGGAGTAGCTGCAGGAGCTGGAACTGGAGCGGCTGCAGGAGCTGGAGCGGCTGCAGGAGCTGCAGCTGGAGTAGCTGCAGGAGCTGGAACTGGAGCGGCTGCAGGAGCTGGAGCTGGAGTAGCTGCAGGAGCTGGAACTGGAGCGGCTGCAGGAGCTGGAGCGGCTGCAGGAGCTGGAGCTGGAGTGGCTGCAGGAGCTGGAGCTGGAGCGGCTGCAGGAGCTGGAGCGGCTGCAGGAGCTGCAGCTGGAGTGGCTGCAGGAGCTGGAGCTGGAGCGGCTGCAGGAGCTGGAGCTAGGTTGCTAATAACATCAATTGCAGCTCGATAGGCACAAGCCAGACCCCAGCACGCTACAGTGATTTGTGTCACTTTGGAACTGCCAGAGTCATGACACCTTTTTTTCAAGCATTCTGCCAGCTTTTTAGGATTTTGCAGTTGTTCAGGGGTGAATGTCCAAAACACTGGAGGTGACCACTGCTCTAGAAACCTGCCCATATCCTCCCACACTCCCTGCCACTCGCAACTACCCCGCCTCAAGACAGATCTCCGGATGAGATTCCTAAGTAGTTGTTTAACCCTCCACAAAATCTGAAGCGCATTCAGGAGACATAACAACAAGAGCAGGCTGGTCTGAGTATCCCAAGGATATTCAACATCTCGGAGAACCACCGTAACTAACTCGGGGGATAAGAGAGTGGTGGTGAAGGAGAAAGGGAGAGTGAACAGGTAGGGAAACATGTCTTCCCCTGTCCCCTTCACAGATTGGCTCCCTAACGAAAACAGGCAATAGGTGTAATTGCTAATAGTTTCCGAGATATGGGTTCCAAAGTATAGAGTCGACGTCAGTGCTGAGTACAAATACCAGGTTAAAGTCGTGACCAGATATTTCATCATTTCATAAGCCATTGTTACACCGCACAGTACCATAACAATCTTAAACCAGGGCCCGGAAAGGATAAACAGTGCAACAGGGAGCACATACAGAAAGTAACGCACCATAAAACTCAATTTGGAATACAGGTACAGCAGACTGGAGATTAAGGCAATCAACATCGTGACTAGCAACTATTAAGCAGGTCCAATACTTATACCAATTTTAGTTTAACACACTCTGGTCAGATTTGTCGATATCTCAACCCTTCGGGCCCCACGTTGGGCGCCAAAAAGACTGTGGTGGTTTAACCCGGCTGGCAGCTAAACACCACACAGCCGTTCGCTCACCCTCCCCCCTCCCTCTCTGGGATGGGGGGAGAGAAACGGGAAAGTGAAGCCTGTGAGTTGAGATAAAGACAGTTTATTAAGACAGGAAAATAATAATAACAATAATAATAATAATAGTGATAATGGTAATAGTATTAACAATAATAATGTGTAAGAAAACAAGTGATGCACAATGCAATTGCTCACCACCCGCTGACCGATGCCCAGCCTATTCCCGAGCAGCCGGCCCCCCCACCCCGGCCAGCCACCCCTATATATTGTTTAGCATGACGTCAGATGGTATGGAATACCCCTTTGGCCAGTTTGGGTCAGCTGTCCTGGGTCTGTCCCCTCCCAGCTCCTGCTGCACCCCCAGCCTGCTCGCTGGCAGGACAGAGCGAGAAGCCGAAAAGTCCTTGGCCTGGTGTAAACACTGCTCTGCAACAATTAAAACATCAGCATGTTATCAGCGCTCTTCTCATCCTAATCCAAAACATAGCACCCTACCAGCTACTATGAGGGAACATTAACTCTGTCCTAACTGGAACCAGGACATATTTGGTAATCCTGAAGGCACTGCTATAGATTTAATTAACAAAGAAACAGAGTACTTCTGCTCATGATCTTCATCTCTATCTATTAAATATAATACAGGGCTGCAGAGGAAAAAAAGACTATCTAAAAATGAATTTTCAATGCTCAGTGTGATGCCTTATTTCTAGGTGCCTTTACCTAGAATGAAATTCATAGTTTTAATTTATGTCATATGGGAGATTTGAGCACCAGGAGTAAAAATTCACAGTAGCTAGCAAATCAGCCTCCTCCATGTGGTGCCATTTAAGCTGGTTAGCAGATAACTCCATGAAGTACATGGAACAGAGTGAAAGTACACTGGGACATTGTTGAGGGGCTGTTCAGATAGCTCACTCCAAGCTCAAAGAAAGAATCTTTCCACCACCCAGAATGAATAACCTTGAATTCTTCCTCCTTATCTAAACTTTTGCAAGCAAAAAATGCAGAAGTATCACCCTTAATTCTTAGGTGGAGACTACTGAGAAAGCCACTGAAAGATGTGAGGCAGATGGTTCAAAGCATATAATTATTCTTTTTCTGTGATTAACTTCACTTCCTGTAGAGGAAAAATGGTCTTGAATGGCCTTGTTTTTGTTGGAATTGAGGAAGAAAGTAGAATATTTTCATCTTTTTTTCAAAACACATAGATTTATGGAAATTTTTGGCAACAGCTGTTAAGCTGTCAAATCACCAGCAAAATGTAGAACAGAGAATAGAGGCCATTCTGTTTAATGAAGCCTTGCCTGTTGGAAACTCATGAATTTTGGTGCCTGCATACTACTTTTTCAAGAAACCTGTTGCCTCTATAAGGCTTGATTTCCACAATGACCTTTGATGGTGAAATCTAGCCACAGAATGCAGCAGACAGCTTAGGAAATAGCCTGAACTATGACAGTAGATCAATATATGAATCCTGTCTATTTTGGAAACATGATTTGATGAGTGATAGTTGAACTTTTCAATGTTCAGAGGCTTGGAGTAGATAAACATAAGGATTGAAAGAGTGAAGTTCTGGCTGTATTAGTGTCATTTAAATTTTCTGTAGCGCGTCTAAACAAAACAGTGTCTTGGAGCCAAACTCAGACTCTGTGTTTGTGGAACTAATCCCATTGTTTTCATCTGGCTGGTGCTCATTTGTACCAGAGCTGAGTTTAACCCTACAATATCATTAAATTGGTAGGTGTCAGACTTTCTTACTCCCTTTTAACACTAAAACTTTTAACACTCCCTTTTTACACTGGGGTACTCAACTCATAAAAGAGGGCAAAAGGTATTTTCCTCCCTACTTCTGATTCTTTATTGAGAACAGAAGAAGCAGCAAAATTTAGGAAGAATAATAAATTTAGCCAGTGTGTTGGGAGATTTTTTTGCATATTAAATTTGGGAAAAATATTTGCTATTTTAGGTTTGACCTTCTTTGGCCATTTGCCAAGATTTTGTTTATTTGAGTATGTTCTTTGTACATAGAAATAAAAAGTCTTCCTAAATGGTTAGACTCTGGCTGCACACATAGAACTTCAGATCAATCTCCGTTATTAGGCAAGAATGACAAATGAAATTTGACCTTACAAAAAAATTAGGATTCTACCCTTGTTCTAGTCTTCCAAGATATGGCAGAAGAGTAGTTAATATGGCAACAAGGGTTGTTAGTGCAACCCTAAACTTGCCATTTTAGCCCCAATCCACTCAGAGTAGCCCAATACCTTTTAGAAGGAAATAGAGCTAGCAAAGCATTTCTCTTTCAGCAGTGTCAGCATGGGCAGACAATGTACATATGCATATATAATGAATGTATAAAGCATGTTTAAGTCTCATTGTGAAAGGTAAGGAAAAACAACAACAATTTTTATCCAGTATCGATTGCTGATTTCATGACCAGTTATTGCTGCATGTTTCATATATACATATATATATATATTTGGTAGGGCTGAACTGGAGTTTATCTACTAAATACCTACAGATTTCACATAGGTGAGCTCACACCTTGCAGTAGAGCCCTATAGTTTTTGTTCATGCATAGTTTGTTGCCTCTTTATTAGCACAGCATAATTAAAAAGGCTTTATGTGCGTATGTGACATACAAGAAACAATTTTTTCTCTTAGATATCGTGAAGATTAAAGTGAAATTCCTGAGAACAGAGAGTAGAGTAGCCTCCTTTCTGTGCAAAAATGTCTGTGCAGTCTTTTGGAATTATGACTGCTAGAGCATGGCAGTATGTTCAGCAGAAGAAAATTTCCTCCTATAACTGAAAACAAGAATGTTTGTTATGATTTCCTCTGAATAGGCAGTAATGGAAAGGAGACCGATATGGTCACTCAGTTTTACTGTTAGGCCCATACAGACAGATATATTTTCTGGATTATTTTACTTCAATTCTTAATTTTATGTCAGTACCCTCATCTTAAATTTAATTTAGTCAAAGTACTGTCAGAATGTGTCCATCTCAATTGCATGTGGTAACACGTTTTGGTTCCCCTTGGTCTGGGCCAAACACACTTGTTTCCATGAGAGTTTTTCACATGCATTTGAGGGGCACACAGACTTGGTTTTATGACCATTTTTACCTCATTGTAACTGTTTCGATGTGTTTGCTATAGTTTTAATACTTCAAGCTGTAAATTTTAAAAACTTCAGAGAATTCACCTGAATGGAAAGAGTTGTTGATGGTTGAAAAGGACATACACTGTTGTTAATTTAACTAAATACCTGCAGAAATGTTGTCCAGTGTGTTGTTTGTTTCTTTAGCAGAAATAATGGGGTTGGTGATGAATCCAGAGATCATTAAGATTTAAAAAAATCCATTTGCTAAATAGAAAGTGCAAAACCTGCCAGTAAAAGCTTTTTGACAGCCACAAGAATATTCCTTTCAAACTTCTTGAATTTTTAATGCATTTGGGAAGAAGAGAAAGGAATGGAAGAGAATTAATACACGTTTTCAGTGTGAATATTTCAACGTCTTTAATGGAGTCCAAAATCCAAATTTGAAGCTTCTGTGTCTTTTGCAGAAGCAATGCAGTTATGCCATTCAAACAGAGAGACTTTTTTCATTGCCAAGTAATAAGGTCTCAGACTGCATAAATTTAAGGAACATTTTAGGTGGCTAAAGTCTCCATCCAATCTCCTTTTCTTTCTTTCCATTCTTATTTTCTTCCCTTTCCTTTCCTTTTTTTTTTTTTTTTTTTAATGTTCAAGGAGAATTCCTACTTTGTATGTTCTATGTCCTCTGACATGGAGACCATCCTGATAAAACTGTTATATTTGTCAAATACATTTTCTTAAGCACCAGCATACCTTTTCTTTTTGTGCACCAGCAAGATATATTCTGCATGCAAGTTCATGCAAGTCTGGATAGCACAAATCCTAACACTATATTCAAATACCAGAAGCTATATTTACCTTGGTGATCCTTCATTTTCTTCAAGGTTTACTAGTACAAGGATTTCTCCCTTTTTCCTTGTGTACTCACTTCACTTAAGGTATTTTCTTTTGAATGAAGAATCCCTTTTTGCACTGTTTCACTGCAGTTATATCTCATCATCAACTCATTTCCAAATTGTTTTCCATTATAGTCTGTTACAGTATTGATGATTCATATTGATGACATGTCTTATTTAGATCATTGTACGCCAGATTTTACACTTGAGATTTTTCTATGCTTAGTTTTGTTTTATAATGTTTTTTGTTTTATAAAACCCATGCTTCTTTTGCTTTGTCTTTGTCTTTGAGGTATTACTGCATTTTTGCTGGTATTCACAAATTCTTCCAAATTATTATTATTTGTAAATTTTTCTCTTTTATAACTATTTTTATGTATGCTAAACAAGACAGACACTATTACTGATTACTGCGAATGGAAAATATTGAAAACTTGCAGACAAGTGAATTGTTTATAGATTTGCTCAGATGCGTTTGATTTTGGTTCTTCCTACTGTCATGAAAGCAGTCATTTAAACGAACTACATACATATTATATATATTTATGGCTTTCTAAAGTACTCTAAGATGGTATATAGATGTACACATAAAAACATATTTATAGCAGAGTTACCTCATGAAAATGCACTTGTGACAGTTAAGATGGTATAATGAACAGGTGTGATGTTTTAAGAAGTTAACTGTTGGGTGGTCAGTGACACCAGAAAAATAAATAATCTTCATAATTAGATATGCACTGATGTGAACTGAATTACTGTACATACTCTTCAAAAAAACATGCACATGAAATGATCTCTATAATGCAAATCTGTATTTTTGCATATATAAATTGATGCTTGTACATATTTTCTTTACTAAGTACTATATTTTCTTTCATCATATCCCCTGAAATTTAATAATGGATCGACCCATGGGATCAAAATGAAAATGCATTTATTTCGTATTTTTTTCAGATGTGCTAATTGCTTTGTGTGTGTGTGTCTGTATATACACATATAGAGGGAAACGTATAATGAATAAACTTAACACAAATGCAATATTTTTTTTAACTCAGGCCTGCAAAGCAGCTATTATCTTAACCCCAAACACATTCCAGTCATGCTCTGTGAAAAGTAGTCTTAGTATATCTTGCTTTCTGTTATATGAACAAGACCTTCAAAATTTATTTTAAGAGAAAAATGTATTTGTTAAAATTTATTTTCTGAACTATAATGAGAGGGTTTCCTGCAAACAACCATTCCTGCTGCCTACTATTATTCATAAGTAATTCAACGTATCTCCATTCTTCCATCATTTTTGCCCATTGTCACAAATGCTAATCCTTGAAAGGTGTGCTCTGGGGTGCAAAGAAACTCTTTTCCTGATCATCAAAAGAACCATCTGCTGCAGAAGGATTCCCGCGACTAGACCAGGAAGGATCCTTCCTACAAACACTGACATTTATGAAACTGTAGTGATTTATGCCATCAGACAAGCTGGAGCCCAGTCTGCCCAGCAAATGATAAGAAAGAAGTAGTAAAATAAGAGAATTCTTGGTCTTGTAGAAAGTTCATGTTAATCATGCCGTACTCCACAGATGCCTCTGACTACTTTGTTCATGATCAATTTTGTGCACTGGTTTTAAAAACACATATTTCTTGCATGGTCAGCATTGGTTTGGCATCCTGAAAGAGCTTCACCAGAGCGTGTTATAGAATACTGAAGTATTCATCCTGCCCTATCAATCCTACCTAAATCCTGATGGGAAAAAGACATGCCTGATGGTTAAACCTTCAACATAGAGGTACATAACTTCATTGTCAGCTCTCTGTCACACACAGATTAATTTGAGGACTTATATTCTTGGGCCAGTTTAGCATTAAAATGTTCATAGTGTAGCGTATTAAGATAAAATACAACCTAACTGTGGTGATTCATTTTTGTTCCAGCTTAAACTAACTTTTTATTTTTTGTCTCATTTTCACTATTCACCAAGCTATTTGTATAACTCTTTATGTAGAGATATCCAGACTTTTAATTATTGTTATTATTTTTGTTATTATTATTATTATTTATTTAGGCACATTTTAAGGTACATAAGAAAAAATAGGGAGGGAAATTTTTTTTAAAAAATAGATAATTATAATATTTCTTGAATTAAATATACCAAAATTAAGGTAAAATCACTTACAAAATGGTCATAACAAAGGTTACAGATTTAATTAATTTCTCTAGGATGAGAAAAAAATTACAGGTAAATAGGTGATAGGAGGAATGCATAATAATATGTGTGCATGACTGTGTGTGTGTGATTATCGAGAGTTTTGTCTCTTCTCCAAGTTTATGAAGTAGCACAGCACAAAGAGAGGATTGAAGATTGATAGTCAATCTAAATATTTTCTGCTACACTGTCACTTAAAAGTTGGTACTTCATTGTGCTGAAATTCGTTGTAAGGAAATATACTACTACCTGATTTGAAGTGTTCAAGATTGTCAAGTCAGTGAACATTTATGCTAAAATAATCTGCAGAGGTATAAATAAAGGACTAGGAGTTTAAGAAAGAAATCTCATGAAGAGAGAGGCTTTGGAAATCAAAGGAAAATTTAAATCACCAGGATTTGTTTATTCTGCATCATATATATGTCTCAGTTTTTGAATGTCACTAAGTCACTCAAAGTATCCATCTGGAAAATTTTGAGCTTCTCTTGACCTCACCAGCTTTTGTCAGGAATATTCTCTTTTTATGTGTAAACACGCACACAGCAACTACAGCATCAGTATCTGATCTTTATAGTTTCTATCTGCAACTGTAAACAAAAGAATAACAATAATAATTTTTATCCCTGTTTAGCCAATGAAATGGGAAGTATAGAGTAGAGATCTGCCCATTGATATTTGTGGTTACATTTAGCAGTATATTGACAGCAGTTAAGATTCTTACTTAAGTTTGATAAATAAAGTACCTGGTATAGGAGGATCTACAGGAAAAAAAAAAAAAAGTTTAAAAAGATGTTTTTTTTTTTTAATTTAAATTGATCTTCTTGGAAATTAAAGTTTAAATACTTTATTTATTTTAAAGAATTATCTTTGGCTCCAGTTAAGGTCCTATTTTATTTCTCATCTGTTGTTAAAAGTGTTATTTCTGTGGAGCTGGACTAATCTATTGCTACAGTTACACAGTGGTGAATTAATCCTTAATCTGCATCTGATTCAGAACCAACATTAATAAAATGCTTGTACTCAGGACTGAAGTTGTGCAGACTTCAAAATGTCAAAGAAATTAACATTGCATTTCACAAATATTATATGTATTTTTATATATATACATGCAGTGAATTCATTTGGGTTGAATTTTAATAACAGAACATGAAGTAACTATGGAAACTATCTTTTTAGAGACAATTTGTGGAGAGTCATTTTCAGATAACAAGTGTAATTGAAAAATTTTGGCTGAGATGCCAATTTATGGCAGACTTAATTGTCTTCACATTGATCCCATTTCTATACACATATTTTCATATCTTACTCTCTAATCAAGGCATTGTTTACGTCTCTGTGGGTTATTTATGATGTAGGAAAAGACACAAGCAGGAGAAAGTAGGGTTAATCACAGCGTTAGAGTGCTGTTCTGAATGTCCTCAGAAATAATGAATCCTGAAAAATAGATATTAATGCTTCCTATCTTTAATGATCCATGGAGTTGCACTATCATTGCACATCCCCTGCTCCCCTTCTCCGCCACACCCCTCTCCCACCCCCCCAAAAAAAGCAGCTGTTTGCAGTACCTTCAATTTTTGCTAATATTAAGACATCACTAGTAATTTAAAAAGCAACCATAAGAATGTAAAATCCCAGAATAAGAGGCCATATGGAGAAGAATTCTTACACTCTTTCTTCATCTTACTCTGCAGTGACTCCTGATAAATAACCCTATCATATAGGGATGAGTTCAATATTTTTTGTCTAAAACTGGGGGAAAAATATGGAAATACTGAACTTTCAGGTCCTGACATTTTGGAATTTGGAAAGGCAGATATGTTTTGACATTCTTGAGCCATAATATTTAACTAAGTGCCTTGTTTTTCAGATAATTCACCTTTACAATTGCTCTTCAAGAGAAGTTTACTGCTGGATTGTTTCTCTGGTATCATATTCCTGTTTAGATAAGCTGCCATAATGTATTAGTAAAAAAATGTTTAAAATACGATGGTAATTAAAAAAAAAAAAAAAGTTAAGTGAGAAGACGTTGCCCATTTTTTCTATTCCTCAGCCATTCAGACAAAGTCTGCCAAGTATGCCGCAACTAATACAGACAAAAAGGAAACAAAACATATGGACTCTAGATATTACAGATGAAACCTGAAAATTGACAGATTTGACAAATCTGTACAGTCTAGATCAACATCTGCAGATATCAATAACTGCAGAAAACTGTGGTGCCAAGAGAAATGTCAAAAACATGGACAAAGAATCTAAGAAGTCCCATACACAGGAAAATGATTTTTCTTAAGAGTATTTTCAAAACCTGACAAAACATTTCACACAGTAACAGAAAGAGACATCAAAGAAACTCTGGAACTATGGATTGAATCGTCACGTTTCTCTGCATTTCTCAAAACTAATTTTAGAGATTAAAAATTCAGTGTGTTTGTGTGTGTGTTTCTTTCTGGAAGCTAACCTAAGGTCCTTTCTCTTAATTTAATCCAGTATTTTATGTACTTGCAAATGTTCAATGGTTCCATTCTGTATCACTATCATGCAGTGAATCTCCACCCTTAGCTACATCCAATATTCTGCCTGTAGCAGATCTCAGTAAACCCAAATGAAATTACAACCGTCACAGGTTATATCTATGCTTGAGTACTTTTGTTCTCTTAGCTGCAGAGTGCCTGAGCCACGGAAACTGTTTAACAGGGTTGGCATCCAGCAAGTGTTAAGCTGCAATTAGTCGGTTTAGCATTTTTTCTCATGAAGTGTGACTTCCCTTTAACATGACAGTCTGCTCGGGAATGAACTTTAATGAAGAATAGGATAGACTGCTGAAAGATATGTAGATAGATACATGGACCGTGGAAAACTGTAATTTTCCAATCTGTTTTAGGAAAAAAAAAAAAAAGTCCAATGCAATAAAAAAAAATGCACTTGATTGTGGCCATTTATTTTGAAGTTTTCAGATCCAAAGAAAAAATAATTATAATAAAGGATGACACAAAATTAAAATCACAGTCCTTATTGGTGCAATGCCTGAGAAGGCTGGATTTCAAGGAATATGGACTCAAATGTTCAAGTATGACATGTTCAGTTTTGCCTAGCAACAAATACAGTAACAAAGAGCAAGGTGTTTTTGTTTTGTTTGTTTATTTGTTTGTTTTTTAAGAATTGTTAAAATAACAATTGAGTATATGCATTCTGGAGTATCTTCTGTATTTAAATAGTGTTGAAATAAAGAAATGAAAGATGCATGAAATCTCAAAATATTCTGATTTTGAGATGACAAAGATGGCAGCTGCAAGATCCATAACTAATGAAAAATACCTTGGACCAGATTTCCAAAGATACTTAACTCAAAGTACAGATGTTCTGTTAAATGAGATTAGTTAAAGTACTTCAGTAGTAACAGAAGCAGACTGTCATTAAAGATAAGGTTGTCAGTTCCTCTTCAAATTCTACTGCATATACATTTGAGACACATACAATCCTCAGAAATATGCACCTTCACTTGTTTTGCTGGTAGCATAAAGAGCACCCAAAACCTCTAGAATCTGCTATTATGAGTGCATTTCTAATATTTCAGCAGTACATTAAAGATCTATTTTTTTTAATATATATATTATTATTATTTTGTTTGTTTGTCTGTTTGTTTCTAAAGATTTTTGTCTGTTTCTGGGTACTTATTACCCTGGATGTGAAATAATTGATATGTCCTCAGCAGTGTGTTTTTCCAAGGTGTCTGCTTGTCTGATGGTGTAATTTCATAAGAGACTTCATTAAAAACAAAAACAAAAACACTTTTCTCTCGTATTTCATATAATCTCAATGAACACTTGACTATCTAATTTTATATGCTGTCATTCTGATCCTTTTCTAAAGATGAAATATTTGTTGGCTTACAAAAAAAGAAGTAATGGTAGGGTCTTTATTGGGCAAGCTATGGACCTGCTACTTCAAAAGCAGAAATCCAAAAGGAATTTCCTTCTCTTTTATACATATTTTTAATATTCTTCTACAATTTTAAAATATGAATTCATGCTTTATCTTGAACCACTCTTGGGGAAAAAAAATAAAATAAAAGAGGGAAAGAAGGTTCTGGATTTATCATGTGTTAGATAACTAAGCATCTCTGAAAGAGAAATGTAATTACAAATGAAAAAGTAATCACAAGGAACCTGTTAATGACTTCTGTAAATTCTGTGTGGCAACTGTCTCTACATTTATTTATTTATTCAAGGTGAATTACTAAAAACACTAAGCAATAGAATTTCAGTGGGACTAATTTAATAACTTGTCAATATTGGCATGAAACTATTCTTCCTAGAGTTTTGATATGTAGTCAAATTGAGTACAGTTATCCCACTTTCACGCTCCTTGACTGGTGTTTTTAACTAAGATCTTCCTGAAAATTTTCATGCTTTTGTTTTTTTGCCTCTGTCCTTTTTTGGTTACACTTTGTTTAATAGTTTGTCTTTTAAAGATCAAGTTATGTCCTTCTCTTTCCTATCACCCTCAGCTTCCCATTCCTTACTAATTATGTTCTTTCAGGGTGTTTTCTACAGAAAATATTATGCAAAAGCAGAATTCACAGTAAGATGATACTTTCATTGTTTACTGTTTACAACTTTCTTATCTAGCAAATGCAAATCATTCCTGTTACATCATCTCAGGGTAATAGTACCAGCAGAGGCTCTAAAGCAGAGCTACAACTATAATGCCCTTTTTCCAAAATAACACCGTGCTTCTTAAATGCCGTATTTTATCTTTGATTTCACTCTGGCTCTTTGGAGCCTAATTTTCTTTGCACATGTCTAAGGTGTAGTTTCTTACAAATTACACAGCTAAAACTCTTGCCTAGATTCTATCTTCTAGGGTTTTTTTTAATTAATGCAATGATTTCTCTCTGATTTGACATCCACTGATAAGTGCTGATCCACTCATATTCATCTGCTATTCTTTCTTCATCGCTTTTTCCCTCCCTTTTTAAACTCTTCCATCAGCTACTTGATCTCTTTCAAATCAAGCATAATCCACTTCCCTTCATTTTCAAGGACCTTCAAAACCTTGAAACACCCAATTATCATATCTTATTTATGATAAAATGTCAGCTCACACCTTGGCTGGATGTACCACTATTTGTTATATTTTCAAGTAAGCTTCATGCCGCCTCACAGACATAGGAGGAGTTTCTCAGAAATATTTTCAGAGCAGCTAACTGTTCCCATATTTCATGTCTCTCCTTAAAATTCTGCATCATGATGCTTATGAAATATATCAGTATCAAACTGGCTGCTGATGCAGTCATTCCTAGCCAATATTCTCTCATATTGTCTCATATTTTTTGTTTTCCACCTCTTACTACTGTTTTTTATGCATAAAACACAAGTTAATTGTGGCAGAGATTGTTTTTTTTATTTATGTTTGAAATATTTCATAGCTTAGAGTATGGGTCCATTGCAAAAGCCAGATGTGCTTTTAGTATGACGTAAGAGAATATTATGCTTTGAGTGATTGCATTAGATCTTTGCATTTTGATATTTTTGGCCATATAAAAGTAGAAATTGAATGAATTTAGAAAAAGCTGAATCTCAGCTTTGCTCTCATCCTTTTTCACAGCCATTGGTAGTGTTTTCTTCTTAGTCATTCCCTTTCTTCAAAAAGCATACTGAATCATTTTTTCTTTTTAGAAACTTTGTCTGTATGGCAAACAACAACAACAACAAAAAGATAACAGAAGGTACAGTGACTTGTTTGGAGCTACACAGCAGGTCAGTGGATGAACAAGCAACAGGGGTCAGAAATGACATCCAGAATTCCTACTTTGGTTCCTTTTTTTTTTTTTTTTTGTGGAATTCAATTGCTTTATACCAATAAATCCATCTATGATACCCATATTTAAAGGGCACACTAATTCTCTGGGGACTGAATACCAGGAACATATACTGTCTGGGAATAAAGCTTCTACTTTAGCAGTATACTTTCTTGTCATTTAGAGGTTAACTTAAACCTGCTTAATATCTCTATAAGTGTTCTGAAGACCTATAATCAGAGTCCAATATAGTGCATAACTATAGGCTTGCATCTTTTGTATAACAATGTTAGATAAAATATATACTTATATTGTAGGTGTCTTGTTTTTCAGCCTGAAAGGTCCCAACCCTACATCTCATACAATCTGAAAACATAATTTAAGTGCTTGTTAAAACTAGTCTGAATGAAAATATCTCATACCTCTTTTTGTATCTGAGTAAATGTGGATCCAAGAATGCCAGAGCCAGGGTCCAGAAAGAGTGATGTAGCCCTGAGCATGGCATGTAGGGCTTGCTAGTTTGAACAGTCCTCTGGGCAGTAGTCAGTCTCAGTTCCTGCCTTACTCCTGGAATTATTACTATCTAAGATAAAAGACAGATAAACCTGAGTTGTTTTCTTTCAGATCAGAAGTAAATAGAAGAAAAGAAAAAGTGTAGTAACAGTAATGCTTTGCATGAGAATAAACAAGAGCATGATATGCAAGATTTGGGGGATTGGACTAGATGATCTTTCAAGGTCCCTTCCAATCCCTAACATTCTGTGATTCTGTGATCTGCTATTACTTTCCACAGAGCCCTTCTTCCTAGCAAGCACATACTTAAATCCTGTAGTGGCAGAGAACAGAAGCATGTATATTAATAAACAACTATTGCTGGTGCCATCAACTAACAGTCACTAGAAAACTGGTATGCTTCAACAGGGACTCAGTAGGGTCTCAATAGGACCTCAATAGTTGTAGGAAAGAAAGAATACTGAAGACAAACTTTTGTGCACACATATTTGCATGTACAATAATTCAGAAAATGGAGCTCATTATAGTTAAACAAGAGAGACTTTATGGTAAGTGGTGTAGATGGAATCAGGGCAGGCAAGAAATTGTTAGTAGCACTATAGTCTATAGGCTTCTGCTATCCTTATTGTTCTTTATTTGCTACATACATCAACTGGGGGTACATATATGTATCTCAGAAAACAGACATTCTCTGGTTCTATATTGCATTTTAGAAATAAATAAAAAATAAAATGAAATCTAGAATTACTGGGTGTAGTCTGGCATTATCTTTATTAAGCATATAATAGCTGCTTGCCTATCTTATCCAAGTTCTCTGCCCTACAATGGTAATGATAACCTTTTCACAGCAGGCATCCCTTTATTTCACGCTCTCCTCAGTGCCCTGGCATTTGATTCTTATGATAGTCTCCTGTTGAACACTGAGACACATAACAAGCATTATACCATATTCTGCCAGAACAGCAAGGCTACTGTGGTTTTGTGTCTAAAATTCAGATCGTGTTTGCAGCAGTTGGAAGTGATATGACAGTGACATTTCTGTCAACATATGGCTGTGTTTTGATGCATTTGTTTTGTCAAAGCAGATACAGGACACTTGTTAGGGCACTTTTATTTCACTTTGCTTTTTTTTTTTTCTGAGAAGAAATATATTTTTCTTCAAGCTCTTTCCACATTTTCAAGAATATTGACAATTCTCCACCTGGGCCATGCGTTTTTAGGTTATCCAAGTACTAATATAAAAATATTTTCTTTTTGGCTTGTTTGTTTCAGATTCACACCTATACATTTAAGAAGCACAAATGTGTACACAGTAAAATAAAGGGTATTTCTGAATCTTCTGTTCTTGTAATCCTTTCACTTCTCCCACAACAATCTTTTTTTCTTTATTAGTTGAGATTCCCAACTATTAGGTTTCTGGCAAAACTCTATTCATGCCAGGGAAGGTGTGTTAATTTATACTGTCTGAAAAATTAAAGCTTTGTTTTCCAGTGACTTTATTCTGTGGGTAGATTGTTTTCCTTTTCTTCTCTTTTTCCACCCTTAGTGAACATTTATGAACTCTTTTTATTCTTTCCCTGAACAGCCTTTTCCTATACTGCAAATGCTGGCTGTTGTAGTTTTATTAATTGCATTGATAATGACACCCTGTGTTCCTTTATGAAAAAAGATCATGGTGTATTTTGTAGAGAGAGGTTTCTACAGCTTCCAAGCGAGCTCTGAGGGCTGGGGTTTGGTGGTGGTGGTGTGGTACTTTATTGGAGTTATTTCTTCAGATGCTTAGACCTTTTGCTGTGTGAAGCCAGTTTAATAGGCTTTTTAATTCTTCAGGCCTAAATCACCATGACTTTACTCCAATATAAAATAGATGTGATTCTGTTGGCATCTTTAGTATTATTCCAGCATAAACTTCTAGCTATTATGTAGTGAGTGGATTAGGTCTTTTATATTTAGAGATCTTTGGAAAGCAAGGATATTGTGAACTGGCTGAGTTTGTGTCATTTAATTGAATATTCATGAAGAGTATTTAAAGTATCAACATTCAGTGCTAATCTGTAGTTTTCATTTAAAGTGATCTACATGTTTGAAATACACACTCCTCAGTTACTTAAATATATATTTAATTGGGATTTCTAAAATAATGTGGGTAGAAGCCCATCATCTTGAGTCCAGTGCCTACTGAAAAATACATGTGCATCAGATACCTTACATTATGTTTTCATAAAAATAAGTTATGAACTTTGTTAACACATGCTAAACCTAAATTATCAAAATTAACATATGAAAATTAAGATTCTTGGGCATAGGCCAACTTGGAGTCAACAGAACTGAAGAACTACTTAGTAAATGGCAGTTTCTGACAAAGATCAAGTCATGTTTCTCTATTAACTTTGATGGAAACTACTCTAGATATCAGGCAATAGTTTAAAACATGGGTAAAATGGTTAAATATCTCACTGAATAGGAAGCTATTTTATTCCTTAAACACTGCCTGTCATGCTATCCCACAGTTAAAGTATCATCTTAGAAGATGGATCAAAAATATTTCGTATTCTTTTCTGCAACTTGCTGACAATAACACACTAGTACCCAGCAAGGTGGGTTCTCTTTACCATACAATGATTTCTGCAAGAAAGAAAGTTTCCATGTAGGAGACTAAAAATGTATTGAAGATAGTGGTGCTGGCTAACATACTCAGCAAAAACTTCAAAAATGATAACAACAACAACAACCATAAAGGAGATGTAAAACAGTGACACAGAGGGAAAGCTTATTTTCATTCTGTTATGGCTATAATATCTGAACGAAAATCATACTTTCAGCTTTGTCATGTGTGGCAGCATCCAAACACAAAGTTTGTATCAAAGCATAGAATTACCTTTTTTGTGCCATTTTATTTAACCAGTGGTACTATTTAGGCATTACATTCCCCATATCTCTCTTCCTATCTCTCTTTCTGATGAAGTTATGCATTTATGAGGGTTTATACTACCATCTAGTGTAATCTTCTTTCATTTAAAGAAAATATTGTCACATTTAAAAAAATAAAAATAAAAATAAATAATTGCTGATATTACTGAATAAACTCTGCTGAAAATACATTTGTCCATGTATTAGAAATAATGATCTTTCCCTAAGCTGAAATATTAGTTAAGGTTATGATTTTAACTGGTCAGTATCAGAGATGTATTTTATTAATTACAGAAGCAAATTTGGATTATAGTGAAATGGCTGCCTTCCACAATCCTTAATTCAATTAATGAAGAAATTGCCTGCTTTTCCCAAGATAACAGGCTTAATTGGTGCCCCTTCCTTCCTTCCTTCCTTCTTTCCTTCCTTCCTTCCTTCCCTCCTTCCTTCATTTTATATTAAAGAGTGTAAGATTAATGTCTACCAAAAAAGGTTGAAACAATCACAAGAAATATCAACAAACTGTTTTAAATGCAGAGACCTGCTATTTGAGGCTTGAATATGGAAGCTTTTGAGCACGTTCTACTGTTTTAATTTTAAGGCAAAGAAAAGAAGTCTAGTTCAGCCAAGATACTTGAGCAAGTTCCAGCGGGACTATTTAGAGTTTAGTTTGCCCCTGAGCTTAGGTAAAATGCTTGAACAGTGTCTGTATGAAGAAGCAAGACAGATTTTGTAACTAATGTACAACCTAGTACTGTGGGCAAATAAAGGGTCTGGAAATTAAGATTTTATCTTCCCAATTGATGCACAGCCAGACTGGACCTCTATATTCCCTTGAGAAATTCAAGTTAAATCAGTCCTGTAAAGTAAGATGCAAACAGAGGGATGGTCTGAGGTTACTTGCTGATAGATTAATTGCTAACATCTCATCCATTTCTCGTAATTGTTATATGAAAAGTAGCGTGGGG
The DNA here is from genome assembly GCF_964034855.1 of Anser brachyrhynchus. Classification (NCBI taxonomy): domain Eukaryota; kingdom Metazoa; phylum Chordata; class Aves; order Anseriformes; family Anatidae; genus Anser; species Anser brachyrhynchus. The sequence goes on from NC_137699.1 coordinate 46,851,300, forward strand.
CTTAATCTAAGCACTAGGTAAGCTTTTTCATTGGCTTGGTAAGCATTTGCATCTATTACTACATGCCACAATTAGATTAACTTAGATCTGTTATACCTAGCATTTAGAGGTAAGGAGAAAACAAACAAACAAACAAATCAAAGCGCAAATGACCCCAAATCAATATTTCTCTTCAAAATAAAGGTATATCATTAATCCTAAATTTCAGATATTTGCCCCTTGACATGTTTTCAGGAATCATGTCATCAAAATTATCATATCTAGTGATCCAGCAATTTTAGTTTATGATGTTAATATCTTAATATCTTTCCAAAAGAAACCCGTCTTTGCTCCATGAGGGGGGTGCTTGCTCATCCCCAGAAATATCTACCTGGTGCTGTTGTTTTTCCTTATAGGCTTTTGACAGAGTTTACTTTGCTACTGGATGTGTTTACTTGTTTGTTGCTCATTATGTTTCTGATTTGTGGAAATCTGGGAAAAACCTGTCCACAGCAATGAAACTGCTCACCATCCTCCTGATTCATCTCAAGGCATATTCTGCCATTGTACTGCTCAAGTGAAGCCACCCAGATTCTCCTTTTCCACCAAAAAGCACACTGTTGTGGTTTAACCCGGCCGGCAGCTAAGCACCACACAGCTGTTCGCTCACCCTCACCCCTCCCTCTCTGGGATGGGGGAGAGAATCAGGAAAATGAAGCCTGTGGGTTGAGATAGAGACAGTTTATTAGGACAGAAAAAAATAATAATAATGATAACAGTACTACTACTACTAATGTGTATGAAACAAGTGATGCACAATGCAATTGCTCACTACCTGCTGACCGATGCCCAACCTACCCCCGAGCAGCTCCCCACCCCTCCCACCCCAACCCCCCCTCTAGCCACCCCTATATATTGTTCAGCATGACGTCAGATGGTATGGAATACCCCTTTGGCCAGTTTGGATCAGCTGTCCTGGGTCTGTCCTCTCCCAGCTCCTGCTGCAGCCCCAGCCTGACCGCTGGCAGGACAGAGAGAGAAGCTGAAAAGACCTTGGTTTAGTGTAAGCACTGTTCTGCAACAATTAAAACATCAGTGTATTATCAACATTCTTCTCATCCTAAATCCAAAACATAGCACCCTACCAGCTACTAGGAGGATAATTAACTCTATCCTAGCTGAAACCAGGACAACACACACTTGTAACATGCATTATTTTCAAAATTTTACATTTTTACTCTAAATTTATCTCATGTAGGAGTTGATGTATTCTGTAGCACCTGAGAAAAGAACTAGAAGCCTACAGTGCAATGGTGAAACTATATAAGATGAAATAATTTGTGAGTGTATAACTGTTAAATTCAGTTTTCCAATAGTTCTGTTTTGTTCCATGCCTCACACACTGAGGCAAGTTCACAGTATTGAGAGGGAGGCACCTGAAAACTACAAAAAGACTTTCTGAAAAATTTGATTAACTTCCTGTGGTGTTGGTCTAAAGTACAGATTATACTTATCTGTATGAAATTAAATTTGCTGTTGTTGCAGAAATGCTTGAAAATTGGGATTTCTAAGCACTGACACAACAGCACAGCAATTTTAACCATGAATATAAATACAGCCTGATTACACTGCATCTCATGGTAGATAACATTAAAGATAATCAGATATTACATATTTCATATTGATGCAAATAAAATTAAATTTGGAAATTCTTTCATCTGACAATTTTCAACAGAACTTGTCCCTGTTAAATATTTTTTTTTTCCTTTTTAACAATGTTCAAAAGAGTAATTTAATGTCATCAAGGTGAATGTTCTGTCTATAAAAAAGATTAATTCTAACTCTTTAATTATTGGAGATTATCTTTTTTTTAGGAGAACTAATTATTGTCAAGGCTTTTCTTCCCATTAAAACTTTAATTGGAAATGCTTTAAAATAAGTGGAAATCATTCCTTATAACATTTGGTATAATACTGACACTGGTTATTACTCCCTCAATGTAGTTTTATAATCTTACTTCTTACACTCTTGCTTTACTTCTTTCTTCTCTATACATCATTGTAATACTTTAAAATTTATCTACTTGCTTAAACACTTGTTCTCTTTATTTTAATTTAGTTTTCAGTATACAAACTCCATACTTATCACTGTAGATATCAGCATGCTCATCTCTAACCCGGACCCCTTAGAAGTGTTTCTGAACATGTGAAGACAACGGTTGCTATTAAAAACTCACATATTAGCACATGATTTCTGTGGGACTTCATAGCAATTTGGCTCAATTCAGCATCATGTTTAAAAGAATAAGACTTTAATTATTTCAGATGATATAGTTTGCTTCTCACATGTTTAAAACTTCAGGACTTTCCTGAATCAAGGTTTTCGAGCTTTTCTGTATCATAGGGATTTAAGTTCCTAGGGCTTTGTGCCAAGCCGTTAAAAGACAAAGTAATGTTTCTTTATGATATGAAGTGATATGTATCAAAGCAGTCTCTTAGAGTGTCATCATTATCACTACTATCAAAATGGAAGAGAACATTTCTAAAAAGATAGATATAACTCCCTGCAATATATTTTACTGTAATTTCAAGTAAAGAGTAAGAGTAAAGAGTAAGAGTAAAGAAAAATAAAGTAAAAGAAATAAAAAAATAAAATAAAGTAAAGAAAAAAGAAAAAAAAGAAAAAAGAAAATTCTTTTCTAAGAGTAAAGAATGCCAAAACTGTAACGTTCTCCTTCTACAATTAATATTGTCAAAATCTTAATTGATATATAACCTTATTTCCGGAAAAAAAAATAGGAAATTTAATTTATAAGTAGTGTTGTCAAAAGCTTAATTGACATATATCTGTATTTCCAGAAAAATGCATATTGGAAATTTAACGTGTGAAGGTGTTAGTGAAAGGAACATGTATGATTTAGACAGCTAGTTCAGTTGCTACAGCATTCTCTAGCTTTAACACAAGAACAGGACACACTAAATTTAGAAAGAGTTAAATTCAAATTCAAAATGACTTTATACTTTATTACCTTTTCCCAGGGAAATTACAGAAACCAATAAATTTACCAGATTGGATTGGATGCTTGTACGGATATTAATGATGTTAAGTTACCAGTCCTGTATCGATCCAAATAACAGAAATATGTTTTCTTGCTATATTGATAGACAATATCTGTATAAAAGAAGTGCGTTTTAAAATATTTCATACTCTTAACTACAGGGAAAACACAGCTAAGTCAATACAATAGTTGTGTCTTTACTTTGCAGGTTCAATAAACAGCCAACAAAAACAAGCTAAAGAATAGGATGTTCTCTGTATGTTGACAACTGTGATATGCATGATGCTACCAAGTACTAAGCATAATTTCTCAGTCAAATCAGTTTTGCTTAGTAATGTGCTTACTAGGTCTCTTGATCCTTTGTTTCCACATTAGTTCGCTTGAAGAGGGTGACACTAAAGCACATGGCATCTAATCTATAATAAAGAAATAAAAGAGAAGATATGGTATTTTTTGCAAAGACATTGTCAGCTTGATACACCAGGACAGTGGAAAGGAGAGGAGAAAAAAAAAAAAAAAAAAAGAGAGAGAGAGAGAGAGAGAGAGAAATATATGCTTCATAGAAATCAGCTAAAAGACAAGGCCAGAATATGTGTATGCTGTAATAGGACAATGATTAACTTGTTTTGTGAGTCTGCTGAGACTGCATGTTGGATTTTAGAAATTTTTAAATTGAATACAGACATTGGGAGAAGGGCTGGAGTGAGCAGCACATAGATGTTCACTGATGAGATTCTGTGGAATGTGTGTTAAGCTGCATATTCTAATAATTAAGGCATCTCTTTGAATAGTTTTCAAAATTTAAGCAGATCCAGAGGACCTAGTAAAAGAATTAAGAACTAATTACATTAAAGCAGCGAAGATCAATTATGTGTATGTTAGTAGCTTCAATTTATAGTTGTCTTAACTTGGTGAAGCCAATCATAATAAGGATAAAAGATAGTTAACTTAATTCTGATTATAGCATCTCTGTTTTCAATGCCAGTTAAAGGTTTGTCAGCATTTCCACAATAAATTTTATTTTGTATTTTTGTACTCTGAATTCTACCAAACTAGAATTAAGCATCCTTGAGACAGCAGTGTGCATTTGCAGCCCAAAAGGCCAACTGCATCCTGGACTGCATCAACAGTGGAGTGGCCATCAGGTCAAGGGAGGGGATTGTCCCCCTTCCACTGTACCCTTGTGAGGCCTTACTTGGAGTACTGCGTCCAGGTCTGGGGCGTCCTGCACAAGAAGGATGTCGATCTGTTAAAACGGGTCCTATAGTCCACTACCTGTGTCCAAAGGAAATAGAAAAGGGGAGTTGTGTTCTGTTGTAGTTCAGATATGGAACTGCATTCATACCTCCAAAAAAAAACAAACACATATATGCTTTGTCTGCCTGGCACAAAGCCATACCTTTCTGAACTGTATGAGAGCTAGCCCACTTATATGTGAAAGAGAAAGGAGAAGGAGAAGGAAAAGGAGAAGGAGAAGGAGAAGGAGAAGGAGAAGGAGAAGGAGAAGGAGAAGGAGAAGGAGAAGGAGAAGGAGAGAAGGAGAAAAGGAAGAGGAAGAGGAAGAGGAAGAGGAAGAGGAAGAGGAAGAGGAAGAGGAAGAGGAAGAGGAAGAGGAAGAGGAAGAGGAAGAGGAAGAGGAAGAGGAAAGGGAAAGGGAAAGGGAAAGGGAAAGGGAAAGGGAAAGGGAAAGGGAAAGGGAAAGGGAAAGGGAAAGGGAAAGGGAAAGGGAAAGGGAAAGGGAAAGGGAAAGGGAAAGGGAAAGGGAAAGGGAAAGGGAAAGGGAAAGGGAAAGGGAAAGGGAAAGCAAGGCAAGGCAAGGAATAGTCAGCAGCCACACTGCTAAAAAGGATTGGCTTAAAGTTTGTGTGCCTTTTTGGCAACCTAACTACCTTATATATTTCTATTCTCAGCTATGTTTACATAACACTTCTTTACATCATACCAGCACACTTCTTATTTCTTTGCACTTAAATCTGTCTGCTTATAAAAGGGATGTTACAAATATAACAGATATGTCATGGTTTTTAATTAATTTCACCAACTATTCTGATTCCCTCTAATGGAAAATCCCTTGTGGCTGGAAAGTTAAAAGGTATTACTATATAAATTGTTACCTTTTATGTAACTTAAAATTCCATAAAAGCCCTCCAGTTTTCAGAAGATTACAAGCTAGTATTTGGACTACTTGTGCAATAGTACATTAATATTTAAGCCTGTTTACAGGTGGTCTCCAGTGAAAAATATTAATTTCTTTCATGTATTTTTTAGGTTTTGGAACAACTTATTAGTAATTCCTGTAAAGAATTTCAGACCTGTAGCTTGTATTGTATAAAAAGTTTTTTACCCCCCCCCCAACACACAAAAATTGTTAGATGGAAGGGAAAATGAAAAAGTTTTGATATGAGATAAGAGTCAGTGGGATATTGGCTAGTGTTTTGTGTGAACCAACTCTTTACTCTTTTTTTCGATGCAGAACTAGCCAGAATATTCTGACTTAATTTTGTTTCACTGCTATATGCTGGAAAGCAAATCTGTATTCAGTACAAAGAGACAGTTATTTTTATTTAATCAAGAAGAAAAGCTTGAAAAGAAGTATCAAACAGAAGTTTAGAAATTGCAGAAACATTTCATTTTCATATGCTTGAGTGGAAACAAATCTTGAATTTCATAATTTGCTTTATGCTTTTTTTTTTCTTTGAAATGCTAAGCTTCTTTTTTAATTCAAGTGATAATATTCTAAATCATTGGAAAACAAATGAACAAACAAAAGTATTCAGAACTCTTTAAAAAAAACAGATTGTAAAGCATTGTCAATATCAATTTTTCATCTCAAATGGAAAAGTGAAAATGCTTATATATCTCAAGCTATAGAAATATAATTCTTTCCACACCATTAAGCTTTCTTCATATATTCTGTATCTGTACCCTACTCAGGTATTTTTTCTCTTAAATCAGATATCCTGTACAAATATGCTTATGCTTTTCCTACTTATTCATCACTACGTATTTTTCTGATTAGTTTCCAAATATACTAACATCTTTCCAAGACCATCCTGCTGGTGAAATCATTGTTGACAAAGACTGAATACAAAAAATAGAATTTACATATTTTATGTCAAAATGTAAATGACAATTTCTGGGATTGTTCAGCAATTTTTCTACCTGAAGAAGGCAACACTGGTAAGTGTTGGGGAGGCAACACTTTATCATGAAGAATAAACAGAAAAGTAAATCACACAGCTACCAGATTTTTTTTCTTTCTTATATTTCTGTATTTTTCATTTCAAAAAAGTGGAAGGTACATTGTTATTTTTATCTTGTTCACAGTGTATCATGCACATACATATTGAAGCACAGTATTTCTATGTTTTCATATTTAAACTTATTACAATTAATATTCTTTCTGATTTTAATAAACAAAAGAGGAAATTTAGTTTCTGACACCTGTAATACAAGACCAGCACATCAGGAACAAACATCTGAAAAATTTAAAGAGGAAAAAAAAAAAAAAAACACTGAAAGATGGAAAATAAGTTTTAACGTTAACATTTTCCAGAGCTGCCACTTTCAGTCTTACAGTTAGGTGGAGAGTTTCTTATCAAGCACACAGCTATTTAAAAATGTAAAAAAATATTAAGTAGACTTCGTTCTTGATTTTGTAAAGTAAATTTATGTTCATAGTGAATAAATACTGTGACATTTACACTGTTTTTTTTTTTCCACCATCAATTATCTCAGACTTGTACATTGTGTTTATACAAATTGTATGTCTCTAAATACAGAAATCAATTTAGTCATGACTGAAATGAAGCCACATTCAGGGTGGAGATATTCAGCTTTTTTTTTAACAACAGTCTACTCAGAAATGTAAGAGAAAAACTGAGTTCTACTGAAGTTGCATAGGAAAATCTATAAGGATATAACTGGGATTTCAGTTTTTAAAAGGTTTAATGCTAGAGTTCAGGACAGAGCAGCTAAAACTTGATACCAGCATGGCTAAGAGCAGCACAAATTTCAGAAGAAAAAGAAAACAAAGCTAAATAATCACATCACCCTCTCTATCCTTTGCCTAAACAGGATAGCTACAGAAAGCATAGTTGATCTCTGATGAGCATATACTGGAAACATTATTAAACTGCCAATACACATATTTATTTGACCAATATGCCAGAAAAAAACTGCAAGCAGTGGTATAATGAACATTAATAAAATCCTCAAACCACACATCCTTTCAGCTTTCAGTGATACAGGCATGAAGATGCCAAGGCAGATCTCACTTTACCTTCTCAGCTTACACTTACATGCCTGGGTTCACCTTCCCATCCCCAACACTGCCTTTTTCCACTGTGTGATTTAAGATCAGAGTGCCAGTCTTAATTCTGAATTTCCTGACTTTTATGGTTTCAGTCAGTTCCTTAATGTTATCTAAACATACTTTCTTGGTATTTAATATAAAGAAGCTTTGGTTCTGAAATAGAAAGACTTTGATCTGTTGGGGCAAGAGGGGGGTTGCTGAGGTAACAGGGTGTGATTTATATTATTTCCCGACTCTTTCCACTGTGCTACTTATGATATAATTTTCCTTTAGTCTTGTTCTAAACAGCTATCAAAGTTTGCCGTGATGACCAAAAAGAACCCTGTCACATGAAGGTTAAATGTGACTTTGCCAGACTGACTTCAATGATGTCTCTGTTGCTTCTTTATATGTAAGTGAAAAGTGTATCTTCATGATTAGTGTGAAAATGTTATATTTAGACAACTCCCCCAAACACACTCCCAGCGCAGTTATGTATAATGATCTCTGCTTTGATTTAATCAGTTTTGACTTAAGCATACTCATACTGACAATAAAATGATCTGTATGTCAACATGGATGCCTAGACTAGAATATGTCTAATCTGACATCCATACAGTACTGTTAAATGACATATAGTTTAAGTCTGCATATTATGGAGCAGCACTGAGAAGGCTAGCAGGATTATCAGCTTGGAGGAGATCGTTAGTGTGTGCAGCACTGAGCAAGCAAAATCTCAATTCTGCATGAGTTGGGGTGTTTTTGCTGGGATTGCAACTGGCAGCTGCACAGTCATTTGGGTGCATCTGCACCTATGAAGCCAAAAGGCCTGAAATGATCCTATTTCAGGCTACAGAAATATGTAACAAAATGATCCAAGAGAGAGAAATGAAACAGGGAGGGCTCCATATAGCATAGCTTCCAAACCCACAAAATGCATCATAAGTAGAGACCTACATGCCATGTTTTCAATTTCTTTGCTGAAAAGAGCTTTCTGAACTCCATGGAAACGTTGAAAAAGATAATGATCAGCCTTAGTGATTGAGTGACATGAGAAGATTAAAAAAAAAAAAATCACTTATTTACATGTCAAAATGTCCATCACAGCTGTTTGATATGGGAACATAATGCCTTTCTTTAGGAAACGAGTAAGTGTTGGGATAAAATATCCATTCACTGAATACTGAATATGTGTTTTCAGAGAAGTTACTCTGAATTTACAGCTATGAGAAAACGGTATCCAGTGTACTGTACATTTCCCTTCTTCTCTTACCATAGATGGAAGGGCACTATTAAAGAACTCAAAGGAGGAAAAAAAAAAAAAAAAAGGATGAAACATTCAAACCATTGGAAAACAGGCCACCATTACCAGCCACAAAATTAGCAAATTAGCAGAGAGATACTGACAAAACAACAAGGGAAAAGGAATAGGAAAGATGAGACCAAATAATAATAATAATAACAATAATAATAATAATAATAATAATAAAGCAACAAAAATGCATGGTTAGAGCCATCAAAACAAAATAGAATCTGTTCCTGTGTTCCTGTAGAAGGTCAGCAATGATGCAAAACACTTTGCAAAAACACTGTATTTGGTTTGCCAGACAGGAATGAGATGTAGGATCATAGATGGCACTATGCCTAATTATAAGGGTTCTTCCATGTATAGCTGCCTTTCTTAAAAGTAAATTTTATGCTTAACTTCAGGGCTCACATTAATATAAGATATAAATAGAAAAAGATCTTTTATTCTGTGAAAATTTTGAAAGCATTTAATGGGCAAAACCACTAACAGAAATCTGGATGCCTTCTGGAAGTACCTAGAAGGAAAATGCAAAGCCCTGTTGTAAATCTAGCCCCTGGGGCCAATGTAAAGATGCCTGTTTCTCACTTTAGTCAGATACATTTGTCCTGAGCACAGGGAACGAAAGTCTTAAGTCATACAGTCACAGCAATGAAAGTTTCAAAGCAAAATACATTAAAAAAAAATAAATCTGAAACAAATGTTCCCAGAAAATGAAAAAAAGTGGTTTTCCATTCTCAAAGATAATTCACAGGTTTTAAAGAAAAGAGTAGCGACAGACACACAGATTTTTATTTTTATTTTTCCCCCTAAACATTCACTGACTTCCGTGTAAGGTGATTTTGGGATTGAAATCAGTTGCAGTCTGGTATCTAGCAGTGTCACATTTTCACTGTGGTAAATTACAGCCAGAAGAAAACACAAAGGTTAATGTGGCATGTACAATGAAGTCAAAAAACATTGTTAGATTTTTGCAATGTACACACATTGCATGTTTACACCCTTAATTTACTACAGTGTGTTCCTGGCCTGCCTTTGTACTGTGTAAGAGTTCCCTCTACTGGCTGAGCCACTGGAGCTATCTTAATTTCACTAGACAGCTTGTTGCCTTATTCAAAAGATTTTGGGATCCAAGTCTGACATTTTTTCTTGTTGCTCTGAAACTCTGCACCAGTTACATTGAATTCCTTTGGAACTGAAGAGCCTTTATAAAAGCAAGTTTATCATCCCATCAGTTTAGGGTTTAAAAAAGCTTAGAGATAGTACAGTTCAGTGACAGAGAGTTCCTAGAAAAAAAGCTGATTGACCAAAATACAATTCAATAAGTAATTGAATATACAGGTAATTGAAATAACAGGAACGATTTAAGAAGCAGACTTCAGTATATTAACTTAATTTTCCAGACCTTTAAATGGGTCAAGTTACAGGACTTACATGATATAATGCATTGCAGACACAGTGTTGTCTTCAAGCTGTTCCAAAAGTTATTCTCATTAGTCCTTTTTATCCCACCATCTTACAGGTGTGCAATAGGTGAAAAGATCTCAAATGTTTATGATATTAGTTTATAAAAACTGATTCTTCTCTATCCTACCGCTTTCCAGATCACGATCTGCTGAAATCTCAGGATTACTTTACTTAGAAAAATTATTTGACCTTTATTCACACTGGGCACAATACTAATGACAATTCCTGAATCCTTCTCAAAGAATACATACCCTTGCTTCCCTTACACTTTGAAGAAGCTGAGCAAATCCATCATGCCTATGCTATTTTTACCTGAGTAAGAAGAAATCTTTCTTGACTCCTCTACAAAGGAGTGACTCCTAAATTTTTTAAAATCTGAACTCTAACAATGACAGTGAGAGAAGGCAGTGGCATTACTAAAGGAAAAATAGGAAGAAAACAGTTTAAGTATTTGAGAGAAACTGAAATTTCTACATTAAAGATTGTGTGGAATATGCAGCCTAGTTACCTAGTCTATACAACCTAAACAGCAGGAACAAGAGGAATCCGCAGTGAAAAAATATCCCAGCTTTCATGGCACATTGGTTTAATTGCACTTTATTATGGTTTCAAAGTAAAGCAATCAAAATTTCACCAAAATATACCTTTCTTTCTTTAAAGGCAAACCAAGGCATACTGTTAGATACAATGAGATTTAATTTCTGAACTGAAATAAAACATGAACTTTAAAGAGTTTCTCACTGATTAAGGTAGACATTAATATTTCATACTGCTTTTTGCTTGTACAAGCATAGTTTATGCAGTAGGAGATGTCTACCACTTCTGGTTAAACTAAACAGTACATAAGACATAATGCATTTGTCATGATGACTTGTCATGGTGCTCCAAACCAGGAACAACTCCCCTACGTCCCTCTCCACCCCCCCCCCCCCCCCCCCCGAAATGAACCATAGAAACATACTGTTGTTTACAATAATCATTACTATTTCACTGTAATATAATGCCTAAAAAGAAAACAGAAATTAGAGTACCATTGTGGTAGTCTAACGTATAACAAAAATGGCAAGTCTTCGACCCAAACATTTTTAAATTTAATTTTAAAGATAACATAAATAATATTCCCATTTTATACAAGGGGAGCATGCAGTGCAAGAAAATAAAGTGAATAGACAGAAGAGCAGTGATGAAGCAAGGAAGAAAACAAACTTGCATATCCTACCCATTAGACCAAAGTCTGTGTGGAAGAAGGCAACTCAGCCAGAACACAGTTGATGAAGACCACTATTTTATCTTCTTTTTCCTTTCCCTTCCATCTCCTTTCCCTTTCTTTGCCTTTCTTTTTCTCCATAGTTTTGAGAAGACATTTGAGGTCAACATAGGAGATGAAGTCAGATTTCTCAGGACACAGTACATTAAGCCTATTCCTTTCTTAAAAATAAACGTTTGGGTCAAATGCTTTTAGCTACATACCCAGACACTAGTTCTGTTTAGACATCCTCAGCTGTAAATGGCAGTAACATTTGGCTACAGATGAAGTATTCTTAAAAAAGCAGAAGGCCAGGATATACTGTACATAGAAACTGTGCAATGATCTATTGCGCATAGCAATCTATGCACATAGCAAAAACCTGAGAATCTGTAAGGGTCACCCAGTCCAGCATTACTGTGACAATGCCCAAGGGCATGGTGTGCACTGTGCTCTGGAGAAGTTGTGCACCTGAGACAGGAAAAATAGTGGGTCCAGTTTGGAGGATTTTTGTGGTTCTCAGCAGGCTATTTAGACATACTGAAGTCATGAGAGCTGTGTATGAAAGCTTGCTGTGATCTAGGAAACTTTTGTTGTTGTTGTTACATAGTTCATATCCAACAGAAATTATTAAATGTGGTTTGGGTGATGCGCAAAATTGGAGGTCAAATAAGGTGAGACGAGAATCAACTATGATTGTCAGTTAAACAGGAAAAAATATTGCAGATCATTTCTTTGCTTAATATTATTCAACCATCTGCAAAGAAGTAAAATAATGAACACAATTCATTTGTGAACAAATGTATTCATCAATTAGTGAGAGAAAAGCAGAAATCAAATAAACAATTCACAAATATTACTTAGCCAGCCCAAGAGCAAAAAAGTACTCTTACGTTGAAGAAATGTACTGTCATTGAATACATTTTTATAAAACAAATAGACACATGGTGAAGATAATTAGAGGATTGTCCTCTGGAAATGGCATTCACTCAGCAGACACAAATCCTTGGTATATTTATTCTTTGAGTAAACTTAGGCAAACACAACAAAATGGGATGAAAGATATTTATGATAAATGAAAGGGAGGACAGGGTAAGAAACCTAAAACAGATGTTACTTTAAACAAATGTATTGTTTGAGACTTTTCCCACTAGATTAATTAATGTAAGAATCCATGATGGTGTACTAGTGATATTAACCACAGCAAACAGATAGAAAATGAAGATCAGTTCTATACCTTTTTGGTAGCAGCAACTGAGTCCTTGGCAGTGTTTGACAGCCTTTGTATTGACCTAGAATCAAAGAATCATAGAAGGGTTTGGGCTGGAAGGGACATTAAAGATCACCTAGTTCCACCCCCCCAGCCTTGGGCAGGGATACCTCCCACTAGACCAGATAGCTCAAAGCCCCACCCAACCTGGCCTTGAACACTTCCAGAGATGCAGCATCCACAACTTGTCTGGGCAACCTGTTCCATTGCCTCACCACCCTCTAACAGTGAAGAATTGCTTCCTTATATCTAATCTAAATCTACCCTCTTTCAGTTCAAAGCCATTATGCCTTGACCTATATCACTACATACTCTTATAAAATGTCCCTCTCCAGATTTCTTGTAGGCCCCCTTTAGGTACTGGAACAATGCTATAAGGTCTCCCTGGAGCCTTCTCTTCTCTTGGTTGAACAACCCCATCTCCCTTAACCTGTTGAAGACAGGAGAGGTACTCCAGCCCTCTCATCATCCTTGTGGTCCTCCTCTGGACTTGCTCCAACATGTCCATATCCTTCTTATGTTGGGGGCCACAGAGCTGAATGCAGTACTCCAGATGGGGTCTCACAAGAGCAGAGGGGGAGAATCACCTCCCTTGGCTTGGTAGTCACACTTCTTTTGATGCAGCCCAGGATATGGTTGGCTTTCTGGGCTGCAAGCGCATGTTGTTGGCTCATATTGAGTTTCTCGCCAACCTACACCCCAAAGTCCTCTTCCTCAGGGTGGCTCTCAATCCATTCTCTGCCCAGCCTTTATTTGTGCTTGGGATTGACCCAACCCAGGTGCAGCACCTTGCACTTGGCCTCGTTGAACTTCAAGAGTTTTGCAAGAGGCAAGAAACAAAAACTGAAACACAGGAGGTTCTTTCGGAAAATCTGGAAGCACTTATGTGAGGGTGACCAGGTGAAAGAACAGATTGCCCAGAATTGTTAAGGAGTCTCCCTCCTTGGAGATATTCAGAAGTCACCTGACCATGGTGTATTGGAGTTACAAACTGGCAAGGTTTTGGTAGCAGAGGGCAGGGGTGGCTTCTGTGAGAGCTGTTCAGAAGCTGCCCCACATTAGATTAGAGTCAGTTTCAGCTGGCTCTTAAAGGGACCCACTGCTGGCCAGAGCCAAGCCAAAAGGTGATATTGTTTGCAACAAAACTCTTTGAGAGCAACAAAACCTCTCTGAGAGCAGATTTAAGAAAAAAAAAAAAAAAAAGTACACCCTGCTGCACAACAGAAGGTGAGATAGCGAGGAGTGAGAACCAGCCCTGCAGCCCCCCAGGTCAGTGCAGAAAGAGGGAAGGAGGTGCTCCAGGTACAGAGCAGAAGTTCCCCTGCAGCCTGTGGAGAGGCCCCTGGTGGATCAGGCTGTCCCCCTGCAGCCCATGGGTCCCACATGGAGCAGATCTCCACGCTGCAGCCCATGGAGGAGCCCCCGGTGCAGCAGGTGGATGTAGCCTGGAGGAGGCTGCGACCCATGGAGAGCCCCCGCAGGGGCAGGGACCAGGCTAGAGCTGCAGCCCATGGAGAAGAGCCCATGCAATACCAGGTGATCTAGGGATAGCTGCTGCCCATGGGGGACCCATGTCCTTGTAACAAATTACATTAATCTCCCAATGCTGTGTCTATTTTTCCCATGGCAATAATTGTTGAGTGATCTCCCTGTCGTTATCTCAACGCTTGAGCCCTTTTCATCATATTTTGTCCCCCTTTTCATCAGAGCTTAGATACTCTGTGGTATTTAAGTGGTAGATTCAAGAACTAGATTTAGCACTCCCTCACTCATAGACTTTTTTTTTTTTCTACATTCTAGAATATTCATTCAGGTTCCCTTTCAGACCTTCAGAAGTTCCACCTAAAGGGAAACATAACTATTTTCCTGTGAACTGAGACCTTTAAAAATATAGCTTTAATTGCTGTAAAAGAGAAGTAAAAAGTATGTTTGGGAAAAAAAAAAAAAAAGAAATGGGCCCTCTTTCATTCAAAGATGGGTGATTTGCAAATAATGTGTTTCTTTCTTTATTTACTGACTGGAGACAGAGTAAACTACCTTTGTGTTACAAATAATTTGAAAGACCATTGGTGACTTACAATTTTCAGTTCCTTCTCTCCCATTGTCGTTATTGGAGTACTAATTATGTGGCCTTAATTCTGAAGTGTTTAAGTGTATGTTTAAATTCATCCATATTCATGCAAGAGCAAAAGCTTATTTTTAAAGATGAAAGTAGGACATTGTATATATAAACATATGCTTGAATAGTCTTCTGATACAGGGTCTGGAACTTGTATGTAAAGGCATGTAGGAGGTTTAAGTAAAAGTTTCTTTCCTTTATATTTTCAGTTTAAATCTGACCTGGGATATTATTTAAAAACAACCAAACCAAAAAAAAAAAAACAGACTAATGAATATAAATATCAAATTCATCAAATAAAAAGAGTTTAAGGATAATAATTGCAATTGGTCAGAGTCTGCAGTGGTGTCCCATGAAACTAATGGATAGAGAGGGATTGCTCAAGGGCAGCCTTGGCTACAGTGACCATGAAATGGTGGAGATCAAGATCCTTAGGACAGTGAGGACTGTGCACAGCAATTTCACTACCCTAGACTTCAGGAGTGCAGAATTTGACCACTTCAGGAATATGCTTGGTAGAGTAGCCTGGGATAAAGCCCTGGAAGGAATAACAGCACAAGAAAGCTAGTTAGGAAACATCTCCAAGCTCAGCAGTGATGCATCCCCTAAAACAGGAATTCAAGCAGAAAGGCCAGGAGACCTGCATGGGTAGGAATATAGAGAAATCGTCCAAGCAGCATGAGATCAAGTTAGGAAAGCAAAAGCCCTGATAGAATTAAATCTCTCCAGGGATGTCAAGGGCAACAAGAAAAGCTTCTGTAGGTATGTCAGCAATAAAGAAACACTAGGGAAAACGTGTGCACCCTCCAGAAGGAAATGGGAGACCTGGTTACCTAAGAATATGGAGAAGGCTGAGGTACAAGTTTTTTGTCTCTGTCTTCACCAGCAAGTGCTCTAGCCACACCACCCAAGTCACAGAAAGCAAAGGCAGGGACCAAGAGAATGAAAAACTGCCTGCTGAAGGAGAAGCAGGTTCAAGATTACCTAATGAACCTGAAGGTGCACAAGGGATCTGATGAGCATCTGCAGGCGCGAGGGAACTTGTGGATAAAGACGTTAATCCACTATCCACAATGTGATTCTGTGATATTTGAGAGGTCATGGAAGTCCACTGAAGTCCCACTGACTGGAAGAGGGGAAATATAACTCCCATTTTTAAAAAGGAGGCCCTACAGGCCAGTCAGTCTCACCTCTGTGCCCAGAAACATCATGGAGCAAATCCTCCTGGAAACTATGCTAAGGCACATAGAAAATAAGGAGGTGAGAGGTGACAGACAACATGACTCCACCAAGGGCAAATTGTGCCTGACAAATCCGGTGGCCTTCTACAATAGCATTACAGCATTGGTGGATAAGGGAACAACAACTTATGTCATCTACCTGGACATACAGAAAGTATTTGATACAGTCCTGCATGACATCCTTGTCTGCATGTCCCCATGAGAGACATTCATTTGATGGATGGACCACTCACTGGAAAAGGAATTGGCTGGATGGTTGCACTCAAAAAGTTGGGCTCAATGGCTCAATGTCCAGGTGGAGACTGCTGACAACTGGCATTCCTCAACAATCAGTACTGGGTCCAGCATTGTTTAACATCTTTGTTGCGGACAAGGACAGCGGGGCTGAGTACAACCTTAATGACTTTGCCAACACACCAAGCTGTGTGGTGCAGACAAGGCCAAGTGCAAGGTGCTGCACCTGAGTCAGGGTAATCCCAAGCACAAATATGGGCTGGTCAGCCAACAATCTGCACTTGAAGCCCAGAAAGCCAACCAAACCCTGGGCTGCATTAAAAGAAGCATGACAATGAGGTCGAGGGAGGTGATTCTCCCCTTTTACTCTGCCTTCATGAGACCTCACCTGGAGTACTACATTCAGCTTTAGGACACACAACAAAAGGACATGAACATGTTGGAGCAAGTCCAGAGGAATGCCACAAGAATGATCAGAGGACTGGGACAACTCTCATAAGAAGACAAGCTGAGAACATTGAGGTTATTTAGCCTAAAGTAGAGAAACTTTTTTTTTCCCTTCTCTATAAGGGGATACTTTATAGAAGCCTTCCAGTACTTAAAGGAAGCTTACAGGAAAAGCTCTTTATCAGGAATTGTACTGATAGGACAAGGGGTAATGACTTTGAACTGAAACAGGGTAGATTTAGATTAAATATAAGGAAGAAATTCTTTACTCTGAAGGTGGTGGGGCACCAGAACAGGCTGCCCAGTGAAGTTGTGGATGCCTCACCCCTGGAAACGTTCAAGTCCAGGTTGGACTGGGCTTTGGGAAACCTTGCCTAGTGGAAAGTATCCTTGCCCAAGTCAGAAGCATTGGAAATAGATGATCTTTAAGGTCCCCTCCAACCCAACCCATTCTATGATTCTATGGCTCTGTAGTAACTTTACACTGCTGGGCAGCTGAATTCCACCAAAGCCACTCCCTCACTTCCCCTACTCAAAGGAAAATGGGGAGAAAATACAATGGAAGGGGCTCAAGGATTGAGACAAGGACAAGAAGATCACTCACCAATTATTGTCCTGGGCAAAACAGACTCAGCATAGGGAGATTAATGTAATTTATTACCTATTACTGACAGGCTAGAGCAGTGAGAAACTAAAAGCAAATTAAAACCACCTTCCCCCCATCCATCCCCCTATACCTCCTCCCCTCAAATGGTGCAGGGGAACAGAGAATGGGGGCTGCGGTCAATCCATGATGCATTGTCTCTGCCGCTCTGTTACAGTCACTCTCTGCCCCAGCTCCACGTGGGGTCCCTCCCACAGGATGTCATCCTTCCCAAACTGAGTCTGCGGGGGCTGCCCATAGGCAGCAGCTCTTCAAGAACTGCTCCAACATAGGCCCACACCACAGGATCCATCCGTCAAGAGCAAACTGCTCCAACCTGGGTCCCCCACAGGCAGAAGCTCCCCCAGATCACCTCCTCCTGCGTGGGCTCCTCTCCACAGGCTGCAGCTCCGGCCCTAGATCTGCTCCTGTGGGGGTTCACCATGGGCTGCAGCCTCCTCCAGGCCACATCCACCTTCTCCACCGGGGGCTCCTCCACAGACCACAGTGTGGAGATCTGCTCCATGTGGTACCCATGGGCTGCAGGGGGACAGCCTGCTCCACCAGGGGCCTCTCCATAGGGGAACATTTCTTCACTCTCCCAACAACTGTCACGCAGCAGTTTTTTTTTTGTTCCCCTCCCCTCCCCCCCTTCTTAAATCTGCTCTCACAAAGGCACAATCAACATTGCTCGCTGGCTTAGCTCTGGCCAGCAGTGACTCTGATCTAACATCAGGCAACTTCTTGGCTGTTTTCACAAAGGGCACTCTGTGAGCCCCACTGCTATCAAGTCCTTGCCACATAAATCCAGTATAGATTCTAAAATTGTGACTCCTCAGGAGAAAGATTCATGAGGTTTGGAGAAGGAATTAGCACACACACTTAAGCAAAATCAAATCCTTCTTGCCCTCAGATACAGGTAAAGAGCTGCCCGTTTGGCCCACGTATACCTCTAAAATCCTGTCTAACCCCTTTACAGAAAGCTCTGCTCTGACCTACCCAGACAAATACCTCAGGGCAGGCCAAATCTGCCATATAGCAGAGGGACTGCAGGAATGGCCTATAGGAGTAGAGGCTAAGCCTGCCCTGTGACTTATACAGACACTTCCAGCTGGCTTGAGTTGCCCCACCAACAGGGCACAGCTAAACCCATCAGCCAAACTGGTTGCACTTCTGGGAAATACATATTTAAGACAGGGCAGAAATACTTGAAATCAAAATGAGAAAGAGGAAAAAAAGAGTGAGAAAAAGCAGAAGGAACACCAAGGGGAGGATGAGGTGGTCCATGACAGAGCAGATCTTCCTAGAGGGACTGTAACCCATGGAGGAGCTGCTCTAGAGCAGAGGAAAAGTATGAGAAGGAGGGAGCAGCAAAGATAAACATCCTGACCCCAATCTCTTTTGCTGCTTGTTGTCATGCTGATAGACTAAGTATGACCTGCAGCGGTGGAAGTGGGATGGAGAGGTGTCTGGAGTGAGGAGCTGAAGCAGAGAATAGAAATGTATTTGAAGCGAAGCAAGTCTGGGAATGATATGGAGCCTGGGAAAGGTAGTAAGGGAAGGTTTGTTTGTTTGATTTTTTCCCTGGGTGTTTTAATGTTTGTCTTTTTTGTTTGTTCATTTCCCAATATCCAAATGAGTAATTAATAAATAATTACTTGTCAATATATTCATTTAGTCTCGAAGTCAAGTCTGTTTTGCCCGTGATAGTACTTCGTGAGCAATTTCTGACTTTCAATTGACAAGTGTTTTCACGCTCCTCTTCCTGTTATTTTCTCAATCTCACTGGAGAGAAGGGAGTGAGTGAGCAGATGCCATCTGGGGCCAACCCACTACAAGCACTGATATCAGCTGATCATCATATGCCTAGATGGCACATGAAGAGTAAATACATATGTTTAATGCTATTTTATCCCTTAGTAACTACAGAATGGTATATCATCGGCCTTACCACTTGCAAGATCATATAAATTACATTAAGGAAATGGAGCATAATTACTCCACAATGCCTTTCTTCTGCCTCCCTTGGTGGCTCCGGTCCAGCCATTTCATTGTGGTATTTGTGTCTTAACACAATTCTGGGAAACATGGCATGGAGGACAATATCTGTCTAATTAGCCTGATTTTGGTATCAGCCATGATCTTGTGGGCAAGACAGACAAGATGTCCTGGCAGATAGCCCAGTCACTATCTTGGTGCAGCCATCAAACCTGAACATCAAAATATTGCTCCATTTCAATGTTTCATGGCTAGCTGAGGGAAATAGCTTAAACTTTTCCCTTTTATCTTGTAAAACAGAGGTTACAGAAGATATCTTCACATAAAATAGGTTGCCTGCAATAACAAATTCCTTAGGCATAAAATTGCATATTTGTCTTAGTCTCTGATGTGTATGCTATACTTTGTGTGGTATACAAATAAATGCAACTAAGATCGTGTTGTTCTACTGCATCCTATATGAAAACTAAGTACTGAACCTTAAATTGAATGGCTTGCTGATGAGGTTTAAATGAAGTCTAATGCCAGTTTGTCAGTGAGCTGAAATGGTTCTAATGGGCTGGCATGGACTTCAAATTTGTGTTGTATTTGCTTTGATAATCATAATATAAGCATACTGGCTTTCTGTCATTTGCTTTCACGCTGAGAGTTGCTTCATCCAAACTTAGTAGCAGCGTTTAAGTATTCAAAGCCAAATATGCTGGACAGTTTTAGAGGCCTTTTGTGAATGATTTAAAGATTACAAATAGAGGCAGAAAAATACTGTTTCATCACCAAATCACCAGTAACAAAATAGCACAAGAATGGAGCACAGGAAATCTGTCCTGAAGCAATCTGAGCTGGTTGATGCTAAGCCTCAGGCAGTGGCTGACAGTGCGTGCATATACGTATTTGTGTGTTCACATGTTTTCCCCCAAGGGGAAACTAAATTTCACCCTGAAGCTCTGCCTAGTCATTACTTCAAGCAACTGTGATATATTTTTGGCAGGAAGATGTGAAATAGAAAAGGACAGATTGTTTACTAAAAGAAAGCAAGCAGAAACAAGATACATTTATACAGGGCTGAAAATGACTTGCTGATACATGAGGTCCTCACTTTGTAAAAGTAGCTCATGGTATGATATCTTAATGAACTGTGCAAATAAACAACCAATTGAGTGGTAACCACAGGGTATGATCTGAAAAGGTTAGATTTGACTTGAGGATACTGACTTATTTGTGCGAATATTGAAATCTTTCTGTACAGCATGTCTAAATAACTTTTGCCCTAAAACAGATTATTTTTCCCACATGCACCTGTGGACTTTTTAAATAAAAAGTAAATCTTGCAATTGCTTTATGAGTTCTCTCCTGCACCTTATGCGATGTGGATAAGGGTGAGAGCCAAGGTGAAAGTAACAATCCAGCGGTGTGATTCATCACAGAGGTAAGCAAAACTCTCAGGCTGCTGGGTTTCTCAGAATCTTTTAATTTCTATGATTGTTTCATAATTCTTATAAATCCCACACAATAGCACACTTTCTTCACTTGTTTTCATGGCTTTTCCATTCTCTAACCTTCATGCTCTAAATTGTTTTCTTTGATAAATGTCAGTTCTATTTGTACCTTTATATGCGGGCAAAAACTTTTGACTGAAGCTGTGTGAGTCAAGATCTGTGCTAATCTAGCTTAGACCAACAACATGATTTTAGCTGCTTTATTCAATACCTTTTGTTCTCCACTGTCCACCTCTGTTGACAGTCCCATCAACATGTCACTTTACATTCTTTATATTCTGTGAGTCACAGTCTCGCTCCCTCAGGAGAAAAGCCATATGAGCCAAACCCTAAATGGTTCTAGTTCCACAAACTGGACCTTGAAATTAGTTTATCTTAAGAGTATAGGCTGTCTCTGTATATGTCTTTGTGCAACAGACATCACAAGAAGATCTTTATTCTATTAAAGGTAATACTAGTATTAAACACATGAGAAGCCTTTTTTACCATTTTTAACACATGAAAATCTGACCAGTAGAGAGGAATGAATGGTGGCAATATAGATAAGTTATCAGAGAAATATTTGTCACTGATTCAGTGATTTAAGGAAACTTTGTCAAGACAGCAACAGTAAGCAGCATTTGTTACTAACTGAAAATCACAGAAAAAGTTAGTTTGGAAGGAGCCTCTCGGACGCATGTAGGCCAGCCTCATGCTGGAATCAGATATAGTCCTCATCTTAGATCTTAATACTTTCTTTCAACTTAACAGTTGTGTGTACATACATGTGTATATCTACGTGTACATTTATGTCTATGTGTAAGGAAGATTTTGACTAAAGAACTACAGAAAAGATACTAATTTGAATTTTTCTGGTGCACCAAGTAGAACAGACTGCTTAGACAGAGCTTAATCCCATGTTGTGATTATCCTAGACACTGACTAAGGTACAATAATGAGATCAGTTGAAAGCTTTAGTTGTGTCTTTGCTGGAGGCGATTAAATGATTTGGTGTCTGTAATTGCTAAATAAGGCATTTTTACACATGCATAAAGCTACAAAAAACATATAGCATTTAACAATACAGTATGAAAAAAACTGCTGAGAAAGACAAGAATCACAACTAAACGTGCTTGTATTGCAAAATCTTGGGCAATGTGCTGCAGCAAATAACTCAGGTTTCTGTATTTACTGAGAAAATGATGGGGCACTGAAAAACAAAAGGCATGCATAATCTAGTTACAGTTGATTTAGTCTGCAATGTCAATGGTAGAAAGTGTGAAAACTGTAGCAGACTAGCAAGAAATTAGAGACATTCATGAATAGAGCTGACTGCTGACACCCACTGCTGTCTTTGAAAGAAATATTACTATTTAGCAGTGGGAAAATGATTTTTGGTCATGTATAAGGAAGAGGTTGTTGGATTCAGGAAGAATGCAGCAAGGGTCATGACGAAAAAGTAGAGACCGAATTCATTTCTCCTCAGGCAAATCACAGTTTGGACTGACCAGTTAATTACCCTAACCTTATCCCAGAGGGGAAGTCTGACTTCTCAATAACTTACAGGTGATTCACTCTTTTCCACTAGTTGAGCTGTGTGTTTTGCCTCCTGAAATTAAAGCAATCCATTTGGATCAAATTATGCATGACAATTTTGGGATGTAAGTTAAGAAATGAATAGGAGCCAAGTTAAACCTCTTTCTTTTTAACAACACAGACTGAGGTTTCACAGGTGAAAGAGTTTATTTCCCCACTTTATTTTTTTTCTCTTCAAGATTATCCTTTGCATTTTTGTTTACACAGTTGCTAGGAATCAAGAGAAGTTGAGATTACAAATGTTTATTAAAGTGGAGTGATGACATACAACATCCGCACAAATGATGAGATATGAGATGTGATTCTGAATGCCAAGCAGGTACTAACTGAGGACTGGATAAATCAGTTACTAAAAATAAAAAATAAAAAAATCTGAGTATCCATCCTGATTGCAAGCTGACCCCACCAGCAGTTCACTTAAGTATTTTTAAAATAGCTACACCTTGGTAGCCTGCTTAGTTTCTGCCTACAGCATTAATGAGATTTCCAAAATGAGGGACTCTTGCCTGAGGAAAGATTATTAGTAGGAAATTTAGTTGTTCTAATTAAAACACTTAGGAAAGTTGGAAGACCTTAAAAAATAATAATAATAAATAAAAGACTATAGGCATTTAAGTTCTTCAAAGGACTCAGAAATGCTTTTAATTTAAAGAATACATTCTGTCTGTATCTGGTGAATTTTGATAAAAGCAATAACTTATCAGCAGTGCTTTGCCCATTAAATGTTCAGAAATTATTTTGTTGAATTACTGCTTAATTTGCAAAAGTTTGATGAAATATATCTAAACATGGACATTGCAAAAATGTGTTGCAGAAAATCTGAAAAAAAAGTCTGTATTTTTACAGCAAAAAGTAATCTTAACCTTAGCAACTATCATCTTATGGTTGGATGTTACCTAGTAATGAACTAAGTGCACAATTAATCCCATCCTTTAGGCAAATTCAATTTTTTTTATTATTTCTTGATAGGTGATTTCTTTTACGTCTAAGAAATTATTAAATTGATTTCACTTTTGTGCCACATATATGATGGCTATTTTATATTTATATACTCCAGTATGAGATAAACATGAATAAAGGAAAAAAAAAAAGAAAAAGAATGACTATGGTGTCCTGAGAGCTCTACATGAATATTTTATGTTGAAAATTTGCAGATCAGGTATGATGGCCGGACGTTTTTAGCTTGGGCACAAAGCATTCCAAGAATGACTATATTTTTTAAAGAAGGAATAAAAACACCACCACTATTTAGTGTTTAGTGTTGTTTTGGTCTGTTGTGATCTTTGTGTCAGGAAGATACTGGAAACTGCAGCGGCTCGTTGCAGTAAGTCTATCAATAGGCTATATCTAAACTCATCTACATGCTTTTACTGAAAGACATGGCAGCAACTCTTCCTCATTTCTGCAAGAAACAAACATTCCTTAATTTTGCTTTGGGTATACAGTATACCTATAGTCAGGTATACTGAAAACTGGCAGGTCTGTTGAATCAATTTAGTGTAGAAACATAGTCAAAGCACAAATTCACATTTTAGCAAGGGCAATTCAGAATAGTAGTGCAGCTGAGATTCCAGTGGAGACGTTGGCTCCAAGTCTATGACACTCACAAGTGAGCAAAACTCAAGAAGAACCTTCTCATTTAAAATAAGGTAGTGCTCATACTTTTCTTTGTTTCCAGTTAAATCTCAACATATCAACCTAAGCAGAATCAAAATTTTTATTTTATTAAACTGTCTCTGTGCATTGCATTTTAAACTGTGTATTTTATTTACTTTGTTACACAGAAAAGAGAAAACAAACAAAAAACACCATATGATGCAATATTTGTTAATCCACTGTTTGTTGTTTTAGGAATCAAAACTCTTAAATCAGGCTGATGATATTTACTTTCTTCCTTTACCGTGAAGTATATTAGTTAAAGGATCTTTGCACTGTCCTCTTGAAATATCTAAGATATTGCAGTTTTTATTTTTTGAAAATCACCCTCTAGCTTCAATGTAGCAAATTTCAGTCTCTTTTGTGTTTTCATTAACCTCGTTAGGCCATTTAAATGATTCAACTGACTAAATGTTCCTTGAATGTTAATTTACTGTAGATGCTGCAACATTTGAGCACTTTTATTTTGTAGATTTAAGATGCAGGGAGGCATGGGGGTAAATTACAAATCTTTTGTTTTGCTGTCTATAGTACTTCCTAGTGATTAGGCAGCACTAGAGGTACTGGATGTCAGCTGTTTTGCCTAACTAGGGATCTAGGCAAAGTATAATTTTGCTTTTTAGATGAATTAAAAACAAGAAAATAATCAAACAAAAACAGGTTTGCTCTAGGTCATAAAATGAACAAGCTCAGCTTTGGGCTAGATCATCAGTTTGTACAAATCAGCATAACGCTAAAGTCAGTTGAACAACATTGATTTACTTCATCTGAGAAGCTATCCCTTTATGGAAAGCTATATCTTCCCATCAGAATGCAAAAATCAATATGGGTAAACTAAAATCAGATCTACCTGGAAGTCAAGCCAAATGCAAGTTTAAACTGCCGAGACCTAAATAAAAAATAAAAAAATAAAAAAAAATAATAAAAAAAAAAGAAATCCCAAAACTATCTGCCCTAACTACTTTTGATTTTTGAGGATTCTAGATGGAAGTCAAAAATAATATCAGAAAAGGTTTTTTTGAAACTTTTACTGACCGCAATCCCCACCCCCCCGCAAAAAAAAAAAAAAAAAAAGAACAAATAGGACTTCCAGAAATATCACAAGGAAGCCTGAGGTAATACATAGGATACAAGTACAGTTTATATATCATCACAGAAATGAGTGATTCTTTAAAAAAAAAAAAAAAAGATAATATGAAACCTTCTAAAAATATTCATTTTAAGTTCAAGAGCTTTCATTACTCCTTTGTGGAAAAAAAAATACATAAAATATACATATATGTACATATTTAAATCCAGAACTTTCACTTTTCTCTGACTCATTGCTCACTGAATAAATATTCTCTGCAATGCTTTAACAACAGTTTAGACGTATAAGGAGCAGGTAAAGTCACCTGGGTTGTTCAGCCTGCAGAAGAGGAGACTGAGGGGAGACCTCATCGCAGTCTACAGCTTCCTCATAAAGGGGAGTGGAGAGGCAAGCACTGATCTCTGCTGACAGCAACAGCACTGGAGGGAACATCTCAAAGCTGTGACAGGGAAGGTTCAGGCTGGATATTAGGAAGAGGTTCTTCACTGAGAGGGTGGTCAGGCACTGGAACAGGCTCTTCAGGGAAGTGGTCACGACACTGAGTCTGCTGGAGTTCAAGACACATGATCTGGTTTTTTGTTTGTTTGTTTTTTGAGTAGTCCTTTGGGGACTCAGGAGTTGGACTCGATCCTTGTGGGTCACTTCCAACTCGGATATTCTATGATTCTATGATGTACATATATGTAAGAGTTGCAGCCTCAGGTTCCAAAAGAGATAGAAATCTCTGATCCTCATAACCAAATCTGCATTCCTTGAATGAATTACCTGGGATTCCCCATTAACCCATACTGTGAATGGGGTCCAAAAACACATAGCTTAGGAAACTTGCTAAACCAGCATACAGAGAAACCTAAGGAGAGATTGTGTTAAATGTACTCAGTGTTACTGAGAAGCATTTTTGTTCACCAGGCCCTCTTGCTGTACTAGGCATTTTTCACATCTTTTTCTAAATGGAACATGAGTCACTGCTTGCTGTAAGAGACAGCTGGAGGAGGATCTGTTACTGTGATGCTTTCATTTCCTACTGGAGCATCAGATAAAGAGAACATCCTTATATAGGATGTGGGAGTCCAGGGCACCAAAACCAGCATTTCACCTCCCACAAGAATGCCTTAATCAGCAGACTAAAGACAAGGATGTAGGGAGGAGCACTCTAACTCCCACTCCCTTCTCGTGATGCTGTTCTGCTTCACGACTCATAGTGCCCAGAACTGAGAGCCTATCTGTCTGGCTTAGCTTTTCGTACCATTCCTCCTGCTGCCTCCCACACACACCTCATTTCCTCTGAAAGGAGCGGATATATATTTTGCAGGAAACCTTTTCTGTAATTATTTCACCTTTGCAACAACTGCATTCATCACTCAAACCAGTGACTTTGAGCTAGTGACTGCAGAGTTCTTTACAAGAATGGTGGATGATCCATTCCAAAATAGCTTAATACCTCATGGTTATGATGATCTTCTAGCTGAACCTTGAATTCAAAAATTCAGACTTGAGCCCATCTCTCTCAAATTAACATCTAAACTAAATGCCAGGGAGAAGATAGAAATATGTTCTCTTCTATTCCTCTTTTACATAATACATTTGCATAAAAATCCATAGTACAAATACATGCCATAATTTCTGTCCATCTGTAAAATCTCAATTTTTTGGAGGGCACAAGGTTTAAGTACAAAGTAAGTGCCACATTACTTGGTATTGTCAGTCTTCCTTCGTAATATCTTGAAGAAAACCTTAAACTTCCCCTGGTGTTTGAATAAGAGTTAACTGCTGTCACTGAATCTGTGCACTTGTGCTTTGTGGAACTTTAGCAGTAGTTTTAAGAATTGTAGCTTGGCGTTTAACCTCTAATCCCTGCTGATGATCCACTGTAAGTGTCACCAACCATCCTCCAAAATCCTTGTTCCTTCTATATGACGTAAGAAGAAATTTGGCTTAGGGAGGAATGGAAAGCCTATCTTGGACCTGTGTGTAAGTAAAAGTCTGCAGGTGTCTTTCTGGAGCTTCTAATTCTGATTGACTAAGAAAAATTAGATGAGCCTTTTCTGTTAGCTGTCTTGCCTCTAAACAATACTACAATGACACCTTGCCATGCTACCTTAATTCAATTCTTTTCATTCAAATAGTTGCTTATACCAACTCTACCAACTAGCTGGAGTAAAGCCAATCCAGAGTCATTGCCAAATTTCCCCACCAGCATTTTTCTAATCAGAATACCCCATAGAGCTTCTTCATACATAAAAGGGCAAACAACATGTAACAGAAAGTAATACACTGTATAAATATATATTATAGATACTTGCTTGGTATGCTCACCATTCCCATCAAAGAATTTTATTCATGAAAAACAGCGTGCCAGAAATTGTTAAAACAGAGCTGGGACTGATCATTTCAAACAAATACAACTTGTTTACTGAGGACTCTGTGGCTGAGACCTGCTAAGGGCAGTTTGTAGACATGCAAACAGCCTTGACTTTAATTTCACTCTGGAGACACAAGCAGCCTTCAAAACCCTGCAAACAAGCTATGAAGTATCTTCTCATCAGATCAATACTGAAATTGTGATAGAAATCAGTGTGAGCTGTATCATTTCAGAAATAGATCCTGCCCTGGTCTCAAGTGTGTATTGATCTTGTATAATGGTAGATGATGTCCTTTAATTACTTTGCAGCATGCAAGCTTATAGTGTTATCTACTTAAAACAGCACTTTCCCATTTATTCAATCTTAAGGTACATTTATTTTGTAGATGAAAATTGTACATGGGATAAAAACTATATTATTATGCAAACCTTTAGTGATAGCTATTGCATGTTGTTTGTTTGTTTGGTTTGGTTTGTTTTTTAAATACGGTTAGCAGATCAAGCCTTTGTGATGAAATCACTAGAGATGAATTCAGGGATTTATTTTAGTGACTTGCCCTTTACATTTTCTTCTACACAGTACATTTTCAATATTTTCATCTGGCAGACACCTTTGGGGTCTGGTAGATATGAAAGTGTTCAAGTTTACAAAGTTGCAAATGCCAGACAGCAGTTTATCTAGCTCTTGATAATTGTTCAATCACAAATCAGACCACGTCCTTGATTCGCACCATTTTATCATACTTACTCAGACTCAGAGCTCTTTTCATTTTTCTTTCTTTCTTTTTTTTTTCTTCTAAAGCTTCACTTTTTTTTTTTTTTTTTTTTTTTTTTTGGCATCCCATCTGATAAAAAGGTAAACAGCACATGAAGTCAACACAATTTTAACCCTTTCTCTACTTCAGGTTTTCTCAACATGTATGTCTGTGGAGCAAATGCACTTTATCAAAAAGCTGAGTAATCCACTTTATTTTTATATCAGTCAGTGGATTACTGGACAATCCTGCCCCATGTAAACTTTAAAGTTTATATATAAACTATAAAGTTTATATAAACTGCACTGGTGACTCTGCAAAAATGGCTACAAGACTAGGTAGCAATGAAAAGCTGTAAAAAAAAACAACAAAAAACAACAATCAAACAAAAAAAAAACAAAAAAAAAAAACAAGCACATTAAAGAATTAGAAATAAGGTTCAGAAACTCCCTTCCACAGTTGCAAGACCCTAATATAGCAAAGCACCTAAAAATATCTTAGTGGCTGCAATGAAACAATGGGCTTTACTCTTAAGTGCAGGTTTCTGCAAAATGTTAGGTGGTAGGGAATGGTCATATATCCATTGCATGTAAGAAATCAAATTAATTGTTTGGAGGAAAAACTCTGATCTGCAGTCTCAAGATAAATAAATAAATAAATAAATAAATAAATCCTCCAATGCAATGCGCAATATGAATACCACCTCACAAAACTAGCTGAGTGAAGAGAAGGACCTGTCTCAGGGTCAGAAGTTATATCATCTAAAACTAGATAGACATTGAGGTTGTGTCCACACACAGGCTTAGTAGGTCTATGAGGAAGCTAGCTTTGACTTAGCTAGGCAGGAATACCCAAAATGTGATTCTGTAATGACATAGACCTGAGTGTAAAACGCTAGCCTAAATACCATTGTCCCAGACAAGTATGCCCAACTCATACCTGTGATCTTACTTTTCCTGATACACAAGATATTAGACTGGAAGGAAGTCAGGTTTATATCATGACTCTGCTTTTAATATATCCAAACACTTGAAGATGAGCTAAAAGTCATGCTCAGTTTTGCATTATTTGTGGTAAACAGGCTGCTACCCAAAGCAAAAACTCAAGAGCCTAAAGATGGTATTTAGTTACAGCCTCAGGCTCTATCTTAACCCAGACACACCAATGTTGACAAGTTGAGACGGAGATGTAGAAAAAGGCAAGTCAAACTGAAGGAGCAACTTAAGTTTTAAACATGCTTTTTGTGTAGGTGAAGAAATGAACTCTCCTTTAATACAGTCATAGAATCATAGAATTATTAAGGTTGAAAAAGACCTCCAAGATCATCTGGTCCAGCCATCCCCTTATCACCAATATCACCCACTAAACCATGTCCCTAAGCACCACGTCCAACTTTTAACACTTCCAGAGACAGTGACTCCACCATCTCCCTGGGCAACCCCATTCCAATGCCTGACTACTCTTTCTGAGAAGAAATTTTTCTTGTATCATTTTATCTAATATAATATTTTGACCATCACTAATGATTAAACAAGCATTTCTTCTGTAGGTAATAACTAGATTTTCTGATGTCAGGTATTTTCATCAAGGTAAAAGGTGAAATTAGCTTAACCCACAAGGCAAATAATTATTATTTTATTTATTTATTTATTTTTGTAGAGCTTTGGCTGTACTAAATAGAGGAACAAATTGAACAGTGACTAAATTAACTATGATAAGTATGATTTAATCTGGTATAAAAGTAAAATCTTTATATTCTTTGAAATGAGGATTACTTTCACACTGCTGAAGTGTCTCAACTCTAAATCTGAACAGCTTAGACATAGTGAATGGGACTGAGTTATAATGACTATGTGAAAAATAACTTTCTACTATAAAATGCAAAGAATTTAGATACTGTCCAACCTTTTCCCCCAAACCTTTGCCAAAATATCTATCATCTGTCTAAACATATAAATTTTGCTTGCAAGTATATAAATGTATATAAACATGTTGCATTCAAAATCCTATTTACGGGCAAGAAGAAACATACTTTATATGTATATGAGTAAAGCCATGAATTTATTTTTGGTATAATGGAACTCTGAAGCCTAAATCAAGAATCATTATTACTACAGATCTAATTATTACATGAAATAACGAATAATAATGCAGACAGAATACTTAGGTAGAGAAAAAATGCAATAATAATAACACAGTTTAAGTTGGAACAACACTTCTCAGTTTCCAGCCCATTTCCTGATGTTATATTCACCTTTACACTGCTCCTCTGGGTCCTAAGGTTGGTGCTTTCATACAGATGTTGGAAGTGGGAAGTGTTATGGCTAGTTGTCAGCAACTGTAGTCCTTCACCATGACAAATGTGATGTTCTGATTGTTTCTTCTTCCTCTCTTCTTCTTACTTTTTCCTTCTTGTTTTTCAATTGACTGCAGATGAGCTCCGGACTCTCCAGTACTAAGTCTGTACCTCAAGTCTCATAATCCCATGTCTCCCCTCTGTGTTACATCGTTTAGCTGTGCTTCTCCAGGCCCATGATATCATACCCAGGTTGGTATTTCTCTACACTACTTTGTGTGTGCCATAAGTATCTCATTCTACCTGGAACAACTACTTGTTTCTGCTACCTATGTAAAACTGTAGTTGTATCACACACAAAAAAAGATAATAATATTATAAATATAAATATAAATGTAAATGTAAATATAAATATAAAGCTAATGATATATAGACACCTGTTCAATTAGAGTAATTGTAGTCACAGTTAAATGAAATACAACAATGCCACAGGCATTGCAACCACATTGCAACCAATTGCAATAAAGTCAACACTGTGATACAGGGCCATATTGTTGCTTATGCACTCCAGTAATGTGCTTGTCAAAGTGACCAACACAAGTGGCTTCAAGAGAATGTGTAGTAAACCTGAATTAGGAAGATGTGAGGTAACTGCATTGCTGCTTCTGCTAGGGTATATTGGCAATTATAATAAATGGGATTATATGCATTTATGGGATTAATGGAAACATATTTCCTATCTACATTTATTGCCTTCCCTTCCTATCATTTGTATGTAAACAGGGCTAGAAATAAAGTAATCTTTTAGAGAAAATCACAGGTTTTTCAACTATAGGTAGTTTTTCAAATATAGGTTGAAGTTCATTTAGGGCTTAATCAAGCATGCTGATTTTAAAAGTTCAGTAGGTTTTGAGTCTGTCCTTCTAATCTAAAATTAATTATCTAGGCTTTCAGAATTAAGACACTAATTGTCTGCCTTAGCGTACTTAAATCACATCCAAAATTGTATCGATTTGTTAATATTCACTACTAAAATTTGATCCAGTAGTCAAACAGGAACACAAGGAGCTGCATTTTGTTTGGCAAGCAAATCTTTGTTGTGTTTTTCAGAAAACATTTCTACAGTAAATTTTGATTTATGACCCAAATCTAAGCTCTATAACATGGTGACTTGGGACAGGTACTGTACTATTTCTAATTTGGCTCTATATATGACTTGAAATGTGTTAGATTAGGAACTTAGTTTGTAGCAACTTGAGTTTTGTTTATAATGTTCATGAACAAATAATCAAAGTCTATACATAAGTGCAATAGCTATTTCATTGAAATTAATTCAGCTCTGTTCTCACAATGAAGTTTGAAACAGAATCCTGTGAACACACAACTGCTCAAAATAATTGCACTAAAATTAAAACCATTTTGTCACAGTATGAAAAACTGATGGACAATTTCTTCGTGAGTGTTCTTTTCATCAAGCTATTGAATTTGGCTTTGAGTCATGCTGATTATTTCTGCAAGTTAAAGCAGTTAAAGAGAAGCAAATCTCTTAAACATATGGCAGGTCAGATTATCATATGAAAGCCAGGCATGCCAAAAATTTGGAGAATGCATTCCTCTAAACAGACTTGAAAATGAAAATTAAATCCCAGTTTTAAAATCCCTACTGGAAGAACATACACCTTTCCTGAGGACATATGCCAAGACTTAGGAATCATGTAAACATTTTGATTTCACATTTATTAAAAACAGAGATTTATTTGAATCTCTGTCCTTGTCATAGATGGCTTATTTGGTAAACTCTGACAGCCATATAAGCTGAAAACAGGGAGACCTGTTCCAGTGCCTCACCACTCTAATAGTGAAGAATTGCTTCTTTACATCTAATCTAAATCTACCTTCTTTCAGTTCAAAGCCATTATGCCTTGTCCTATCACTACATGCTCTTGTAAAATGTCTCTCTCTAGATTTCTTGTAGGCCCCTTTAGGTGCTGGTAGGCTTATAAGGTCTCCCTGGAGCCTTCTTTTCTCTTGACTGAACAACCCTGACTCCCAAAGCCTGTCTTCATAGGAGAGGTGCTCCAGCCCTGTGATCATCCTTGGGGCCCTCCTCTAGACTCACTCCAACAGGTCCATGTCCTTTCTTATGTTGGAGGCCCCAGAGCTGAACACAGTTACTTTGGGCGGGGTCTCATGAGAAGGGAAGGGAAGGCAAAGCCTTAAAGCCAAAACACCACTCTGTAGAAGTACCCAGACTATTGCCCATTGCCTGGAGAACAGCCTGCTTATTTATTTCTACATCTTTTTAGAAATACATTTTTGTCCAGTGCATTAGGTCTGGCTGGGATGGAGTTAACATTTAGAAAGATCTTAATTCTTAATCCCAAGAAATTGTGGATGCCCCATCCATGGAAGTCTTCAAGGCCAGGTTGGATGTGGGCAACCTGATCCAGTGAGAAGTGTCCCTGCCCATGGCAGGGGATTGTTGGAACTAGATGATCTTTAAGGTTCCTTCCAACCTAAACCATTCTATGATTCTATGATTGATTCTATGATTTATTCTCCCATAGGCCAGGAATTATTCAATTATTATTGCCCATAGCAAAGGGTTCTTAATCAACTAGTCTAAATTCTAAATCTTAGAGATACAATATAATTCGTCTATTACTATTTGAGTTATGGGATACTACAAACAGCTGAAATCCCAGTAGCTCAAAAGTACAGAAATGTCCTAGGTCTTCTAAAACAGGTTTTTAAGCTTGCCACAGAAGATACTTGGCCATACGCATATAGGATATTTTGCTTGGAAGATAAAGATAAAAGCAAGTTCAACAACATTTCTAGTGGTGGATGGATTTCTACAAGGAATCTGGATGTACAGATTTGTAGAACTTCAGAAATGAGTTAGTGCAGCAATTATTTGAATACAAGTAGAATTCCAAAATTTAAATAAAAATAATATATGTGGAAGGATCCTTCTATGCCTTTGAATGTTAGTAATAACCAGTACAAATATTGTTGAGAAGTAGGTGGGAGAATTAATCAACATGGCAACGGATTTTTGTTTATTTCCAGAATTACATTGTACCATTGATAGTTTAAATGTTTGAGAACTTATTAAAGAAAGTTTACACGGGAATTAAATCCTCTTTGTGGTAGGTAAATGTCCAATTTAATCTTTGATCATAATCATAACCCTCTCTGCATCAGTTAAATGAAATTCTCTAGATTTCAATTTTGCTCTTCACTGGTCTTGAATTTATTCAAAAAGAGGGTCTTTTGGCATGCCAGGTGCTGTGGAATTTTTTCAAATATTGTTTCATACTGCAAAGACTCAAAAAAAGACAGGCAGAATTGTTGTTATAGAATTAATCATGTTTTGTGTTTCAGAGATTATCTGTTACTGGGTTTTTGTTCTAAGGCATGCATTCTATAAAAAAATGTATTTTTGAATGATTAAAAAACAACAACAACAACAAAAAAGAACAGCATCTTCAAGACAGTATCATTAACAATATTTTGGAACAGGATGTAACAAAGTGTAATATCTCACAAGAAAAACAGCAGGAGGATATCAGGTAGGCAGAATGTAATTATCCATTTTGGAAGATGGCCAATACACCAAACGTAGAGGATGTGTCATCCAAATGACAATACTCTGTACTCTTCATTTTTTTTATTATTATTATTATTTATTTATTTTTAGAACACAGCATAATTTTCTGTAGAAATGTTTCATAATATGACATCCTGATTGTTTATGGTTTGGTCTTTCATTATTTTGAGCCCATTAAAAAAAAAAAAAATTTTTTTTTCACTTTTATTACATCGAAGAATATCTACATTACAAGAAAATATTATAATCACAAAGTGTTGAAATGATTCCTTTTTTAGTTCTTTAAAAGTACTTCCAGAATTGTCCTTTTTTTTTTTTCTACAAAAATGTGTTCCTTTGAAAAGCTGATCAATTCTGATTTATTTACTCTATGCTTATACTACTTTAAGCTGACTGACATCACTAGTTAACATAATTTCAAGTGATTGCAGATATCCTCCTGGAGTTTCTCTGTCCCTAAATTACTGGATCATATTGATTTAAAGTAAGTAAGGTTTTCTATTGTAACACTAATGCTTCTATTTCTTTGAAGGTTCCACTTCTAATCCCAAACTAGATAAATTATGGAGTTCCACTTGAAAAGGTTGTTGCAAACATATACGAATATAATGAGAAATAAATAACTGCAAGCTATCTTTTTTTTTCAAAAAGAGTGGAGAGAGTTGCTGTTCACCAATACAAAGATGTCATTCCAATGACTCAGAAAATTCATTGATGAGCTCAGTTGCTGCTACCTTTCCAGCAACTGCTAACTTCTCATTAAACTATTGAAATCCACAACATCAGGATTGTGTGAGTCATTAGAAGATTGATTTCTCGCACTTACTTTGTCAGTGGTGAAGTCTGTATGAACACAAGTCTATGGCTAAAAAGACATCATGTTTAGCTATAGAACCTAGTATATATGGAAATAAAAAAATATAGTCTCTTGAGCAGGATATCCACTGAACCTGAACGACACCTTTTAAAGGGATTTCAAAGGCAAATAAGATTGTTATAGGCTGATAACTATTTGAGTCATTATTACCACCTCTTTTGAAAACACGGATTAGCTTCAGCAAACAAGTAAATGCTGGGACATGAGGGGATAGCAGACTGAACATAACTCCAGGTTTGTAAATCTGCTTCAGAATGGTAAAGCCTGTATTTTGAAAATAAACATCTAGTGGCAAAAGCTGTGATGTGCTAGTATCCTTTCCTATGACTGATGCTGTTGCTGCTCCTGCTGCTGCTGAGCTTTAGCTTCCATTTCCTTCTGTCAGCTAATCACCCAACTCCTCTTTGAGGAATAAAACAAGCAAGCAAACAAACAAATAAACAAATAAGAAAGACCTCACCTGCATGCATAACTTCCCAATTGTTATTTTATGTAGACAGCATGCTAGAAAGCACTGGATGCGATTGACTATAATCTTCAATACCTTTGCAGGGACAATTATGTGTATGCTGTCTTTATTTTTTGTCTTTGTAGTCTTTCTTTGCTTGTAAACTGCAGAATACTTTGCAAAACTGCCTACCCTTCTGATTCTGGAAAGTTCAAAGATAAAAGTGACAATTGATTTTACTTGTTTTTTTGTTCAATGTAAAAAACTTCCTACTTACGCATGGGTTAAGTACTAGTTTGCAACTTCTGTGGTCATAAGTTTAAGTCTTATAAAGTGTTTCCTGCTGAAATGTCATGCTGGCTAGAATTCAGCAGCAAATAAATACTGCTGTCCTCACTAATTTGAAACAGTGTGAGTTTTAAACCTTTAGCTTCAGGAGATTTATTAAGATTGCAGTTTTCATCACCCTCCCTTCAGTCTAGCAAGATAGGTCAAAACTTCATAAACCATATTTTTCTTAGCATTATTTCAGTTACTGCAAATTCCCTTGCTTTAATTTCTCTTACAATACTGCATCAGAGCAAGAACCCTAAACTAGAAATAAATGCATCCATGAAAATGTTTTAACCTTAAAGTAAACCAACAAATTTTATCAAAAATGTCTCTGAGTTTTGACTTTGTAAAAAGCTGACAGATTCTGATGAACAGCTTTGCTTATTAAATTTTGGGTTACCACTGCATTATTATGATCAATTTCTTTTAAATTGCTGAATATTCTTTGTGTCATATAGAAGAAGGATATGTGCTTTCACTGTGTACAAGAAGATTTTCTGCATAGAAAATGAACTGTATGTGGCTTCAAATTTTTTACTGACTTCCTATCAATTCTGTCTTTCATTAATGTATTTAAAACTTCTCTAATATTGTAAAACACCAGTCTGTGGTTGAAGGCATAAGTTAATGAAATTAGTACTGTTGTTCTAGCAATTTTTAATATTCCTTGTTAAACAGATTTATCACTGCAACCTTATCACTATCACTCACACCTTTTTCCTGTTAAAGAAATACCAGTGAAGTGCTTATGGATAGCAATTCATTTATTCAGGCTATCTATAGATAGTTTGGTCCTAGGCAACTAAAATACTTCTAAATAAAACTGCAAATGTTACAAAAGAGAAGGTCAGTGAAAGAGTTCAGAGAACTTCATTGGAGCCTTTTATCACAGAACATTAGACAGACATTCTGAGATTTTGAAAAGTCATCACTATTTTTTAACGTTTTTAAAAGAACATGAGTTTTATTCTAAAATAAGACAAAAATGTTAAAGGCCAAAATATCTGTAAAACATCCATTCATTGCTTCCTTTTGCCATTATCTAGAGAGGCCCTGCCTAAATGTAATTTTGACTGGATAACTGCAACAAGCATATCAGGACACTTCTAAGTATAGAAGAGTCTTCTTTCAATGGTATATTGATGAAAGAAGAAGGATGAAGAGAGAGAATGACTAGATGTGAGTTTGAATTAGTCAGGATAGGGTGTTCCTTTCTCTAAATTTAGCTCTCAAAGAGAAAAAAATCAATTCACAGAAAAAGTGAACAGAACAAATGCTGAAAAGTAAACACAGGTCTGTTTCATTACCTTATTTATTCTTTCTCACTAATAATTCCAGCTTTTTTATTTTTACAATATTGCACATCCAAGATTTTTGCAATCATGTCATAAATGCAGAGGTCTAGGTCTCCTGCTGCTTGCTTAGCTTTGTATAACATTTCTTTAAGTTATTGTTTGACCATTTATACAATTCTGCTTATACATATTTATATTCATAAACCATTCATATATATTAATTCAATTCCAGTAACATAAGTTTTGTTCAGTTGTTAATGATATCAGTTGTTAAAATGGAGTAATTATTTCACTTAGATATCTAGCCTTTACTGTCAGTGTAGACAACTGACTACTACAAGGGAATTGTTAAAAAAAAAAAAAAAAAAAGGAAAAAAAAAAGGAAAAAAAAAAAAGGATAATGACAGAAGATCATAGGACTAACATGTGACCACTAATTTGGGGAAAAAGAAAAAAAAAAAAGATGCTTTTGCAGTACTTAATAGAATATTTTATATTTAAAATACAGAATATTTGATATGTAGAATACTCATTTTCTGTATTAAAGAAGCAATTACTCGTTCTTAAATTACAATGAAATAGCCATCAGTATTACCCAAAGTTTAAATTCTTGCCTAAAGTCTATTTTAAACCACTGAAAGGCTTGAAAACTTCACTGGTTTTAGACTTGATCACTACAAGAAAAAACTACTAACCTGTGAATTTCAGAACTTATGTATTTTTGTCAGAAGATTTAGGAAGACTTTTAGACACCTTCTGTAAGAGGCCTATTTGAACATGTGAAAAGAAGGAGAATATTAATAGACCCAAATGAAAGTTTTGCACCAAAACTTTGTTTCATTGAAACATCATTTTTTGGATTTTCAAAGACATATTCCTTGACTGAGAATTATTTGCTTCAAAGTTTCTTTTGAAAAGGCAACTGTATGTGAATGAATGCTGTCATGGGTATATCAGCTGTTCTGCAATGAGAAGAGACTGGCATTCAACTGGTTTATAGAAAGTGGTGTGAAGGAAAATTCTCTCCCTATTCAAAGACTTGAAAGTAGAAGTGGGATTCCTCCTGCTGACATTTAATGTCTATAGTTATCCATCTCCTTCTGACACAGAGTTGAGTGTTCCCATTTTACTAAATGGAGACCATGTTAATACAGACAGTGGATTTTAAAGTTATAGCCTTCTGCCTTAGGAAAAGATGAACTTCTATCTAGACTCCACTGACCATATTGACATGATGTCCTCTTAAAATGTGAATTAACTACTGAAAGTCAATCAGTGCTTTGTAAACACCAGACACTTAGTTCAGGCCAGTCTCCTTTGGAGAAAGCTGAGGAGCGTGCTAGGCATCACTGACTGCATTGACTTGCACCCCATAGACATTAGAGCTTACATGGCTGGTTCACATGCAAACACCTAAAATTAAGTATCTTAGCTTCAAAATGAATCCTTCCTTATGAATTTGATTCATTACCCAAACATAGGTGCATAGTACATTTAAGGTGCCCCAGAGCATCCAAATCCAAGAAATCTACGCTCATTTGACAGAAGTGTCAAAAAATCAGGAGGAGTCCTGCATTATTCTGGAACAGCTGGGGGTCAACAAAGGATATTTCAGATGGCACCACACATCCATGAGTGGGCATCTACATTGAATCCCACGTCTTAATTTGGAGATGAAATACATCCTTGAATTTAGACAAACTGAATCCCACAGTACATTTTATATTTCATAGATTACTAACCTTTAGTAATAAAACTGGAGATAACTACATGAAATATTAACTCCCATACTTCTTTTTTAACAAGCATATGATGGACATGACATTTGTTTGAATGAAACATAAAAGCAAATTTTGAAATACCAAAAGTTGTCCTGAAATAGATTTTTCTTTCTCTGCTCCATTCTAGCTAGAAGGAGGATTCAGGCATAGTAAGCACAGAAAGTGGCTTTGTGGCAAGGAGTATACAAACAAGGTCTTTTAGGAAAGCATTGGGCTGCTGCTGTGGTTTATTTTATTGCTGAAAGTTTCTAAACAATGAAGTTGATAGATTTTTCTGTAAGTGTATATTTTATATTCTCACTATAAAGGTTTCTTTCTTACTCCTCATTACTTACTTACCCTGAACTGCAGGCAAATAATTTGGATCTGGAAATAGCAAGCAAAAAACATATAAAAATGTTTTTGATCTGTGTTCCTTAACAATCTCTCCACTCCAATAACTCCTTCTTCAGCCTATGTCACTAAAATGTTACTTTTCTGGTGACAGAACTTATTCCTTTGGATTGTTAGACAATGTATTACAAAAAGTGGTTTTCTTCATATTTGCTCAGACGTTTAAACTTTGCATTTATGCCGTAGTGAATAAGAGTGTTTGATTTTCTGCAGCTAAAAATAAGAAAGTCAATACCAAAACTGAAATCCTATCAAGGAATATAGGTTTATTTTTCACTAACTGAATGATTTAAAATCTAATTAATTATATCTCTATTTATCCTTTAACTGTTTCTTAAAGGACAACCTTGGGTGACAAAGAATGTATTTTTTGTTGGACAGTTAAAATTGTTTTGAATTTCAGGTTATTAGGTGATATTAATTAGAAAACAATTTATTTTATTTTATTTTTTACTTTGAAATTTCTGTTTCCAATTATAACTGTTTCAGAAAAGTGTAGAATAGGAATGTTCACAGATATGTAAAATTTTCTCTCATGTTTGCCAGTTTGGTTATTGTAATAGGAGAGAGAACCCTGGGCTTTGGGGATTGTTTTTTTCTTTTGGTGCTTTTGTTTGTTTGTTTGTTTTTGTTTTTGTTTTTATTGGATTAGTCTCATAGTTAAAAAAAAAAAAAAAGGAAAAAAAAAAGAGCGTGGGGTGGAGGGAGAAATGTGAAAAGTATTAACCTAAGGCCTGATTTTGATCTAATTTAGAACATTTACCTCAAATACAACTTCTTCAACAATGTGAATGAAAAAAGAGTATTCTACTACAACTGAAAGTAGGTCTGAGCACACAGATTTCCATCTGTGATGTTTGATTACTGCAGCATGAATGAAACAAATTCCTTTGAAATACTGCATGCTCCTAACCTTTGGAAAGTTACAACTGAGGGTAGATATGAAATTAATCTCCTCATTTAAGTTCACCATCTAAAGATGCAACAGCCTTAGAAACAACAGCAACAACAACCAGATCAGTTTGTATCTGAGGTGAAGGTCTGTACTTGGATGTAGATAGTTTCAATTAGTTGTTAAAATGTAATGTTGATCTTCATTTCTCTTCACAGTTCATATCTGGATATGCTAGACAGCAAAGTAGAGCTTGAAAATCGAGCTTTGTTTGCTACTTTTGTTTCTGAATGGCAGAATTACTTAGGTTTGTCAGATGATTTTCCAGCAGAGTGAGATGGGACAGTTCATTTAGAATCACAGAATGCCCTGAGTTGGAAGGGACCCACAAGGATCATCAAGTCCAACTCATGGCTGCACACAGGACCACCCAAACATCAAACCATGCATCTGAGAGCATTGTCCAAATGCTTTTTGTACTCTGACAGGCTTGCTGCCATGACAATTTTGTTGAGGAACCCATTCCAGTGCCCAGCCATTCCCTAACCAGCCACTCAGACTTTTTCATCTCTCTTCAGCTCCTCCTGTTACATTCAAATGTTTGTGTTTTGCTGCACTTTCTTTCTTGGTGGGGATTTCCACATATATTCACTATCCCTGTTCTTGGGAGATAAGCCGCTGCAGCCATCACTGACAATAGATCTATTCTATCTTGGTTTGCTGTCTAGACAGGCTCTTACTTGCACAGTACTTTAGCTTTTTCATGGTCTCAAGGCTGCCTGAATGCTGAATATGATACAGGGAATTCTATATTCTTCAACCATTCTGTGTTATCCTTTCACAGCTTGAAAAAACCAGCCATTTCCCTTTTGAAGGATACATATTTTCACCTTCCAACTTTGTTGGAAAAGTCACAGTACTACAGTTGGGGTCTCATGAGAGTGGAATAGAGGAGGAAAAATCACCTCTCATGACCTGGTGGCCACTCTTGATGCAGACCAGGATACAGTTGGCTTTCTGGGCTGCAAGAACACATTGCCAGTTCATGTTCAGCTTCTTGTCAACCAATACCTTCAGGTTCTCCTCATGGCTACTCTCAATCCATTCTCCACCCAGCCTGTATTTGTGCTTGAGATTGCCCTGACCCAGGTTAAGAACGTTGCACTTGGCCTTGCTGAACTTCATAAGGTTCACACAGGTCCACTTCTCAAGCCTGTCAAGGTCCCTCTGAATTGCATCCATTCCCTCCACCGTGTCAACCACACCACACAGCTTGGTGTTACTGTTACAACTAAAGCTTTTGTTCCATTTTAAAGTAGACAGAAAACATATTTGTTTCTTCTTTGCAGTAAAGAGCCTTATACTTGTCTGAGGATCATTAAAAAATATTCCTTCACTTTCTTTGTTACCTTTATATAAATCGAACTCAGCCTTTTTCCATATATCCTGATCTGTTGATTTCTGACAAATCCAATTGCTTTCCTGAATAATCTCTCTAATTGTCTGGCAATATTCTTGCAGAGCTGTTTGTTCCTTGTCCTATATTTCTTCATCTGATTAATCCTATTAAATGCAAAACTTTCCATATCTCTTTACAGAATTGTGCTCTGTTTTTGTTTTTATTTTGTTCTTGTTTTTAATTAGTTTGTGAAGATCATTTGCATTTGAAACCTGTCTTCAGTGTGAATGCACACTTCATGATTTTCAGACAGTGAGTTGTCTCCTGTCTCAGATCTCTTTGGATGACTCATCCTTTCTCAGTAACCAAAATAATGATGCTGGGCTAAGAAGAGCATGGACCTGACTTCCCCCTTACAGCAAGACTCAGAGGTTCATTAACTGCTTCAGACTGGTGGAACAGTCTCAACAGCAAAGGTAGAAAGTGGCATTATACAGCTTTATTACAAACACACATTTCTTCCATTTCACATT
Source organism: Anser brachyrhynchus (assembly GCF_964034855.1). NCBI lineage: Eukaryota > Metazoa > Chordata > Aves > Anseriformes > Anatidae > Anser > Anser brachyrhynchus. The sequence goes on from NC_137699.1 coordinate 46,893,396, forward strand.
TGGTGAATGCTGTTGAGAATTTTTCAATAGAATGTATCTTTTCTGTACAATTTGAGTATTCTATGGAAACTACTTCAATTTTGCTGAATATCTTTCCTAGAAAAAGAAAAGCTTTAGAGGGATCAAAACACTTTATTTTCCTAATTAATCCAATAAGTTTGGGGATTTTTCTGTTTATTTGTTTTGAGTTTTGTTTTCTATGGTACAGTCATGTATGACTATAAATACCACTTGTTTTGTAGCAAAGGATACCAGCTATTAACAAACAAATAAAAATAAAAAATAAACATCTGATATAGTCAAATGCATGTTTGTCTTCTGAAGAATGATTCCCTTCACCTGTGTGGGTGTTCAGAAAATACGTTGCTGATACATTATATTAGTCTTTTCATCCTTTATTGTTCTGCGTAAACAGATTGTTCAGCCTGATTCATTGGGAGATACTGAACTCCCAAAGTAAATAGACTTAGGTATTCAGGCAAGCCAGAGCATTACAATTTCAGAATTCAGAACCATGAACTATACAGTCACAAACAATCAACTATCTGCCAAAATAATATAAAGGTGCTTTTTTGTCTTAAATGCCTCTTCACTATACTGGTCAATAAAAGCAATTTGGGCTGTCCATGGTGACCTTTATGTGGTATTACATGGTTTGCAGAGGAAGTGTATCTGATCAATACTTAGTTCTTAGGGATGACAGCACCTGAATTCTTGGATTCCTATCCTGTTGGAATATAAATATAAGTATAGTAGATGTGGTAAGACTGTACTCTGTGCTGTGGGAACACAACTTATTGCAAATGAATTGGTGATTTTTTTAGAAATTTGCCCTTTTTGCTCTGAATAAATTGTTTACCAGAGCAATTTCTAAATAAACAAATTTTAGCCAATGGCTTGGGTGTTTTTCAGCTAATAGTATTTATGATTAGTTACCAAAACCATGTAATCACTTTCTGGTTCTATTTGGAAAGAGAATTATTGACTGTGAGGAAAAAAGAAAAAAAAAAAAAGATGCAGGTGTACATTCACATATATTTCTTCACTCTCATACATTTCTATCAAGTTTCAAGATTTTATACTGTAGAAATGATTCTGTTTGTAATGAATTGATTCATTTTAATCATCTTTTTCTGGTGAAGTAAGAACTTTAAAGGAGTACTGGAATGTCAGCGATACAGAAAACCTATTCTGAGTTCAACTCAACCTCACTGAGATTTTATAAAAGAAATCTCTTACTTTCCCCAAAATTACCAGGTAGGACCTTTTCACATGAGTTTAGAAGTGACAGATCCTAAAAATTGGATTTCACCACTGACTTTGAGAAAAGTTCTCTTTTTATGACACAATAAACATAACACCAGTCTCTATTTAGCTCATCAAAGAATAAAGCTGTAACCACCTAAACTCCATAATCACTTCAACTCTCTTTTACTGGGGAATTTGGCTTTTTTTCATTGGGAAGGTTTAAGAGGTAAAAGAGAGATAAAATGGTAATTTCTTTAATACAGCAGGAAATATTTCCAAGTTAAAACAAAGTAAAAGCACATTATCAGTAGTTTTCATATAATAGTTCACTATTTGGAAACTTCTGGATTTCCTCACATATGAGGATGTTGATCAAATTACCTATGCATTTGCTGTTACCCTACTGGATGCCTCGTGTTTTCACTTGCTGGGCTACCAAGAAAATGTTCCATTCAACTATTTCAAATTAGGAATTTTGGGGAAAGAGGAAACACAACCCTCCTGTACGCTGCAACTTTTGCTGTATTTCTGTTTGCTTCCAATATCAGTTGGGCTTGACACACTTTGTCATCCAATCATACATTAGAAGTCTAATAATTACCTATCATCTAATCAGACTCCACCTATTTTCCTATGATGTTCAACAACAACAAAAAAAGGAGCTCCCTGATCGGATGCAGTTCACAAAATCTAAGACAAAATGCGTAAGAGTAAGATAGGAATGGTTTACATTGATGGATTCAGATCTGAAGTTATTATAGATTATATTAACTTAGAATTAAATCAGTTGTATTCTCTCTTATCAAAATTTGAGTTTTCTTTTGATACCATATAATTTTTATTTATTTATGTTCACATCTTGTTATAGGAAGAAATCTTTGGAAACATCTTCATGAAGAAATTCCTTTACAGAAATGAGGCAGATCTTAAAAAAAAAAAAAAAAAAAGGCAAATGAAAGAATTAAACTAAAAACAAAACAAAGCAAAACAAAACAAAACAAAAAAGTTTTGTCTACAATTATACTGTTTACTAGAAGAATGGAGAGGGTAAAGGATTAGGATAAATAAAAAAGAACTACTTAATAACTAGCTGAAAAAGAATTATCAAATAAATACCTGATCATTTCAAGGAGAAAAAGGATTACTATTATCATGGTTAAACAGCAAATATTTGAGCTTGGAAACTTAAAAAATCCATTTTTCTATATCTCCTTCTACATTTTAGTATTCATTTGAGCAAACTTTCAATGATAACAGAAAAAACAATGCATTAGACAAAAAGATCTTCATACGTTTTCAAAATTTTTACTCTCTTCCCTTTTAAACTTCAAAGAACATTTTTTGAAATGCATTTACCTTAAGCAACAAACTGCATAGCAGCCCATCCACTGTCCCTGGCATCCTTTTCCACTCGCTGATTCTGTTGGCCAAGCTGATCAGAATCAACCGTAAAAAATATCCCTGCAGATTTTGTATACAGAATTTTTCAAAGCATTTAAACAATTTCAACCATCTTTCTACAAGCATTTAGCACACCCATCATATTTCAGAAATCCTTTCTGAAGCAAAATAGAATGTATGTGATCTTGTCTGATGACATGGTAACAAGAAAATTATGCTGATAAGAGGGGAACCTCATGTAAGGATTCATCCCCCCAATGAAAATTGCTCAGCCTTCATCTTCCAGGTTTCCCATAAATGTTTATCCTCCTTCATATGTTCAGCTCGATATCAAACACCAGAACAATTTTCTTGTAGTTTTCCTTGTTTCATTTCTATATTTTGTTTTTCCTTTTACACATGATTCAGATGAGAGCAGAAATCTGAGGGTAAGTAGAAAGTATAAACTACTGTTTACAAAAGAACTTCATAAAATATTCACCTCTGTTTCAAATCCAGAAAGGGAATGGAGGTTGGGTCTCACTATGTCTGAAATTGCACATATATATTTTCTGATTATTATATGCTTAAACTCTCGAGGTGAAATCATGACTCTCCATATTCAGCAATGTATTTGACATTTCCCATCTGAAAAAGAAGAAAATGATGCTGCTTCCTTTTTTTTGTACTTCTTTGAAAAATATCATCTAAACCCTGCACAGTATCTTATGTTATATTATAAAATACACAGTAAAAAGTAGAGGGCTGTCTGATTTATTTATTTATTTTGTTTCTTACCGATGCTTAGGATATGTATCTGTGCAAAGTAGTTTCTTGAATTTCAGTACAGCAGTATGCCTTTGGGAATGCTGGTTTTTCACTTCTTACTGTAACTCTTCCTGTTACATTAAAGATGCTGTCAAATACACCTGCATATTCCAAAATCTCTTATCTTTTTTTCTATTTTTCTATTCTATTTTTTTCTATTTTTCTTTATTTCTATTTTTCTAGTCTCCAATTAAGTTGTGCATGTAATACATGTAACTACTGCAAATGACTGATTTTTTTAATTATTTCAGCAAATTAAATGTTATTAACTATGTTGTTTGTCACTGAGTGAACTCTCACTTGTTTGGAATTTCAGAACTTTCAATTTCCAAAATTTTTAACTGTACCAGAAACTACACCTGGTTTATAATGGGAAAGGACCACAGAGGATGGGGGTGGAGGGGCAAAGAACAGAATCTCATCCCTCTCCAAACATGAACAGTATTAAATTTCACTGCTGTCTGAAAGAGCTGGTTGACAGACATAAAAGTTTGATATACACAGATAGTAATGTATTTGCTTTTCAGTGAATCACAGAACGTAGAATTCCTGGTAGAGACAATTGCTTTGTTTTCAGTAATTGTTAAAAAATATGCCTTTGTTTGTAGACTGTCTTTTTAAGGAGAGGTTGAAATTTTTGGCTCAGCCATGTACAGAGGGTAATGCCAAAAGTTTCCCAAGGGCTACAAATTTATTGTAGCTGTGAAAAGGACAGAGTTTATTTTTCCTCTGCAGGTTCCTGGTGACAACTCAAGCACACTAATGGAACACAGCCAAACATTTGTCTCCTTTCTGTCCTTTCCTTCATTCCCATATACAACTGTGTTGCAATACAAAGGGCAGGGAGAGACAGGAGGAAGAGAAGGAAAGGGAAAGCAGTTAGTGCCATCTCCCTTCATGATTCTGAACTCAGAAGTAGACAGCTTATGAGACCACGATCTAGGTACGGAATTGTATTTCCAATTCGTGGCCATATAAGGAACATATCAGGGGTCATTTCAATAGCCATGATAGTGTTGCAAACTGCTAATTTACACAGCTAACCACTGTGCCCACTGTACCAGCACATGCTAATGGAGTAAAAATTGCTTTTGTTACTGCCCGATTCCTGATATCCAGTCTCAATGCTTAAGAACAAAACTCCAGTTGTGCAAGCGCTGACAAATTATCTTCCACAGATATATAATTACAATATTCACATGTCATTACAATATTATGTCTTTACCAGAAATATTAAGTCTTTATCAGAAATATTGTATTTAAAGGTCTGTAAGCAGAGGCCAAAATAGTGGAGATGGACAGAGCCGATAACATCTAAAGCTGAAACTTGGATGACAGTTTTCTAAGACAGGTATAATTTATTTTACATTCCTTTAACTGTATATACCTATAAGTTAAGTAAATTTATTTCCAGAGAGAGAAGCTACCTGACAGTTCTGGTGATGTAAATCCCCACAGTGTGGAAGAGATACAGCCTACTCTGCTGGCTGTCCTTGTTGTGTTCCTTAACAATGTGCCTGACCAATCTCAGAGATGAAAAGATATTCTGATATCTATATTAGTCTTCTCACAGCCTCATCAGTGAAACAAGAGGGTGAAAATATCCACGAAATGCTTGACTGAACTCACCAACTGACTGCACATATAGTTCAGAATTAATTATTTTGAGAAGTGTTCTTCTCTGACTTCAGTCATCATAAATATCACTTTGTTGTTACAGCCACTCATTGAAGTGTGTCTGTATCTCATAGGCCTATGTTGGGCTTCCAGTCAAAAGTAAGACTGTTGTAGAGACACACAGTAAGAGACAAATTACAAATACATAAAAAAAAAAAAAAAAAAAGCTGGTGACAAGATAAAGAAAAAAAAAAAAAGTGTTTTATATACAAGGTGTAGAACTGAGGCAAAAAAATGGCAACTGAAGAGTGAAACCAGAATCACTTGACTCTTGCTATGATGCTCTGTCACAAGACTGTTAAAATTTCTGCTGTCCTCTACTCAGAATTTTGAAAATTTAAATTCAAAAAGCACCCAAACATTAGGCAGCCCTCAAAATAAAAGTAAATATATGAATAGAAGTAGTTAGGTTGGTAGACCTAGACTGAACTTGAATACCTGAATTTTTGACTCTACTTTTCAGATGATAAAAAAAGATACAAAAAAGACAAGTATAAAGAACAATTTTAATGGGATCTACCCATATCTAATTTAAAGGAATTGTAGCATGTTATAACTAAGAGATTAAATCAGATTGCATTTAGTCAAAGGTATGAAACGATGTAATACCAGATTTACCAGATCTTAGTTTGAACAACGACTAATTTTTAAAACATTTAGACATTAAGACATGTAGTCTTTGCTATTGCTTGTTTTCCTCTTTTTTTTTTTTTTTTAAGTGTAAACAAACAACATACAAACAAAAATTCCCTTGATATTTCAAGGTACAATGTAAATTTCATAAATGTTTTGGAGTACAAGACTAACATTAGTTGTATATTTTATTATTTATGTTTACTAATTTCAAATTTAACATCCAAAAACTGAAAGCTGGGATTACTCCTACATTATCTCCACTTTGGGATTTCAAGAGGATACTTTAATTATTTTCCTGGATTGGAACACCTGTTACATTTGGACACATTATACTTCTGTGACAGCTCTTCTATAAGCCTCATTTACACTGCACTGAAATTTTGGCCTGGCCTAGCAAGAAGCCATCTATTATTCTCAATCTTCTGTGAAAAGACTTATCATACAGCAGATAATCTGTGAAAGAAACAAGGAGCCAGTCATGACAGAAGATAAATTTCAACAGGTCCCAGTAACCTTGGTGTTAACTGTTACTCTTCTTTAACAGCATCCGATGTGCCTATAATGACCAAAGCGTGGAGTTTGTCACTGTAGAGGACTTACATAACGTGTAGTGTAATTCCTAGATCTCTGTAAGTCATTTCATGTTCTCAGGATGAAATGAAAGATGTCATTACATTGTATTCTAAGCAAAGATCACAGAATCACAGAATCGAAGGGGTTGGAAGGGACCTCAAAAGATCATTGGGTCGAACCCCCCTGCCAAAGCAGGCTCCTTAAAGCAGGCTGCCCAGGTAGGCGTCCAGACGTGCCTTGAATATCTCCAGAGAGGGAGACTCCACAACCTCCCTGGGCAGCCTGTTCCAGTGCTCTGTCACCCTCACCATGAAGAAGTTCTTTTGCATGCTGGTGCGGAACTTCCTGTGCTCTATCTTGTGGCCATTGCCCCTTGTTCTATCCCCACAAACCACTGAGAAGAGGTTGGCCAAATCCCTCTGTCTCCCACACCTTAGGTATTTATACACATTGATAAGATCCCCTCTCAGTCTTCTCTTCTCCATGCTGAACATACCCAGGTCTCGCAGCCTTTCCTCATAGGGAAGATGCTCCAGGCCCCGTATCATATTTGTGGCCCTCCACTGGACTCTTTCCAGGAGATCCCTGTCTTTTTTGTACCGGGGAGCCCAGAACTGGACACAGTACTCCAGGTGAGGCCTGACCAAGGCGGAGTAGAGGGGGACGATCACCTCCCTTGACCTGCTGGCCACGCTCCTTTTAATGCACGCCAGGATCCCTCTTGGCCATGAGGGCACACTGCCGGCTCATGGTCAACTTGTCGTCCACCAGGACCCCCAGGTCCTTCTCCTCAGAGCTCCTCTCCAGCAGGTCGTCCCCCAGCCTGTACTGATACATCCAGTTGTTCCTTCCCAGGTGCAGGACTCTACACTTGCTCTTATTAAACCTCATTTTGTTTATTCCTGCCCATCTCTCCAGCCAGTCCAGGTCTTGCTGAGTGGTGGCACAACCTTCTGGCGTGTCAGCCACTCCTCCCAGCTTTGTGTCATCGGCGTACTTGCTGAGGGCAGACACTATTCCCTCATCAAGGTCATTGATGAAGATGTTGAATAAAACCGGACCCAGCACCGACCCCTGGGGAACGCCGCTAGTCACAGGTCTCCAGCCAGACTCTGCGCCACCGATCACCACCCTCTGACCTCAGCCAGTCAGCCAGTTCTCAACCTAACTGTCCACTCCTCTATCCCACACTTTCTCAGCTTTGCTATCAGGATGTCATGGGAGACAGTATCAAAAGCCTTGCTAAAGTCAAGGTAGATGACATCCACTGATCTGCCCCATCTACCCAGCTGGTGATGTCATCATAGAAGGCAACGAGGTTGGTCGAGCATGACTTCCCCTTGGTAAATCCATGATGACTACTCCTCATAACATTCTTCTCTTCCAATTGCTTGGAGATGACATCCAGAACGAGCTGTTCCAACACCTTTCCAGGGACAGAGGTGAGACTGACTGGCCTGTAGTTTCCCGGATCTTCCTTCTTGCCCTTCTTGAAGACCTGAGTGACATTGGCTATCCTCCAATCTTCAGGTACCTCTCCTGTTCTCCAGGACCTTTCAAAGATGATAGAGTGGTTCGGCAATCACCTCTGCCAACTCCCTTAGCACACGTGGATGTATCCCATCGGGACCCATGGATTTGTGTGCGTTGAGCCCACTCAGGCGCTCCACAACTACCCTCGGGTCAACCACGGGGGAGCCCTCCATTTCTCAGCCCCTTTCTCCCCCCACCAGGATCGAGGAGTCCTGGGGGGGGAGTCCTTGAAGCAAAGACTGAAGCAAAGAAAGCATTCAGTATCTCCCCCTTCTCAGCATCTCCCGTTACCAGGACACCCCCCTCGTTCAGCAGGGGACCTACATTATCCCTAGTCTTCCTGTTACTGTTTACATACTTATAAAAACCCTTCTCATTATATTTTATCTCTTTTGCAAGCCTCGTCTCTAGGTGGGCTTTAGCCTTCCTCGTCGCGTCCCTGCAGGCCCTGACAACACTTCTATACTCTTCCCAAGAGGACAGGCCCTTTTTCCACATTTCATAGACCTTCCTCTTCCTTTTGATCTTATCGATTAGCTCCTTGCTCATCCACACAGGTTTCCTGCCCCCCTTCCCCAATTTCCTTCTCTTAGGGATGCACTGATCCTGAGCTTGGAAAAAGTGCTGTTTAAATGTAGCCCAGCTCTCACAAGCACTCTTGCCTTCTAGCAAGCTAGCCCAGGAGATACTTCCAAGCAGGTCCTGGAAGAGGTCAAAGTTGTCTCTTTGAAAGTCCAGGGTAGCAATCCTGCTTTTAGCCTTCCTTCTTCCACCAAGTTCCATCTTGAACTCCACCATCTCGTGGTGGCTGCATCCCAAGCTGCCCCCAGCCTTCACATCCCTAACAAGCCCATCCCTGTTGGTAAGGACAAGGTCCAGAAGCACCCCCCACCTCGTCAGCTCCTCCACCACCTGCATCAGAAAATTGTCTTCAATGCATTTTAGGAACCGTTTGGACTGCTCATGCCTGGCCAAGTTGCTTACCCAACAGATGTCTGGATAATTGAAGTCCCCCATGCGAACCAGCGCCTGTGATTGTGAGGCTACTACCAGCTGTTTGTAGAAGGCCTCATTGACCCCATCCTCCTGATCTGGTGACCTGTAGTACACCCCCACAACAGTGTCTCCCATACCAGCCCACCCCCTAATTCTCACCCACAAGCTCTCCACTTATCCTTCACCCTCTCCCAGGTGGAGCTGGGTACACTCTAATTGCTCCCTCACATAAAGGGCAACCCCACCTCCTTGCTTCCCCAGCCTGTCTTTGCTAAAAAGGACATAGCTCTCCATGACAGCATTCCAGTCATGTGAGCTGTCCCACCACATCTCTGTGATCGCAACAAGATCGTGGCCCTGCGACCGAACGCAGATCTTGAGCTCATCCTGTTTATTTCCCATGCTCTGCACATTGGTGTACAGGCACTTTAGAGAAGCAGCGGGCGCAATTACCTCTGGAAGGATGCAAGAAGAAGATTCCAGATGGGGTATCGGGATCATTACCATCTCTGAGGAGCCCTCAGACAATCCTATGGGACTACTCAGAGGTGCTTCCCTTCTGCCCTCAACAGTGACAGCAGTGACAACTTCCCCCAGCCCTTCTCTGTCACTTGTAGCTCCCTTCCCTTCCCCTGTCAAACCTAGTTTAAAGGCCTGGTAACCAGTCCAGAGAGCTTTCTCCCCAACACACTTGTGCTCCACTTGCTGAGTTGGAGGCGGTCATCAGCCCATATACCCAGCTTCTCAAAGAACTGACCAAGATCGAAATACCCAAATCCCTGGTCTGGACACCACCCCCTCAACCAGTCATTTACCTGTCCCGTTCTCCTTCTTTCTGGGTCCCAGCCACCCAGCGGTAGGACAGAGAACACTACCTGCACCCCCGATCCCTTCAACATCCTTCCCAGGAATGCAAAGTCCTTTTTAATATATAAATTTAATATATATTTTAATAAAATTTCTAGTTGCAGCTTCCCTGGATCCAATCTGAATGACAAGAGGATAGTAGTCCTCCGGTTTAATGAGTTGTGACAGAGCCTTCCTAAAGTCTCTGACACGTGCCCCAGGAAGACAGCACACCCCTCTGGATAGATTGTCTGGTCGACAAATGGGAGCCTCAGTGCCCCTGAGCAAGGAGTCTCCTATCACTAAGACCCTCCGTTCTTTTTTTATGGTACTGGTTGTGATGCAGTGCCCCGTCCGGTCCCGATCCCTACGCTGAGTACTTCCCCCAATGTTGACACGCTTCTCTGAGTTGCTTCCCAGGTTTGGACTACTGTCCAGACCCTCAACCTCTTCCTTTTCCTGCCTAAGAGCCTCAAATCTATTTCCCAAGGACACCATGGGGGTTGGTGGCATCGTGGGTGTCGGGGGCAAACGTCTCCTGCTGCGAGCTGTGACGAGAGTCCAGCCCCTTTTCTCTTGTGGGCAGTCAAGCCTTCCGTCCTGCATGTGATCTGCTGGGTCAGTCTCTACCGCTGGCAGGGACATAGGAGGGGGTTGCAGGGTATCAGCAGGGGCAGGTTGACACCTCCTATCTGTTACCCTCAGAGACTCCCAGGAGCCCCTCAGGCTGCCGATTTCTCACTGCAGCCCAGCCACCTGCTCAAGGAGTTCCTTAGGCAGGGCACACCTGCATCCATGACCGCCCTTTCCTCCCTCAGGACCCAGGTGGGTCTCCAGATACCGGAGCTCCCCACAGTCACCTGTCTGGACTGCCACTTCCCTCCTCAGGGGATCCACCTGAGTGCCCACTTGAGTCCGGAGAGGCAGCATCTCCTCCGTTTGGGTTGCCGCCTCAGACTGGCCGCTGCGATGGGTGCCCACCATGATGAGGTCTAGGTGCAACAAGGAAGCGTTGCCCGAGGAGAGGAGGGGAAGAGAAAGTGAGGTGGGAAATGGGGGAGAGGGTCCTCCTCGTACTCCTCCCTGCCCCGCTTGAACTGCCCTGCGCAAACTGCCTGCGCTAACTGCCAAGCCGGTCCTGTTAGCGCATCCTGTTTGCGGCACTCCTGGGTTGCGGTGCTCCCTGCAAATATTTATTGCAAATATGTTGAGTTTGATGTCATTTGTGAAAGCACGAGAATTTTCCTGTACTGCTACATGCATTTTAGGAGAATTTCTTACAGATTTTATAGATTTAACATTCTTTAGGTTCTCTTTTCAGAGCAAGCTGTCATCATCACAGACGAAATACTGGAATAAGTACATCTATCCATGAGAATATAGTGGCATTGGGAAACCTTATTAATTTTAAATAGCAAGTTCTGAAAATGAGATCTGCCTGAAGCATTGATCCAAAATTTGTTAAATTTCACCAGAGATGAATAAAATGAAATAAGTTAGCCCTACATAAGAATGGGGTTGCACTATAGCCGTGGATACTTTTAAACCTCTTTTATTTGCAATAAAAAAGTTTTTATCTGTGGGTAAAAATAAGTTTATTTGTATAAGCCAGGACATATATCCTAGCAGAATCTGCAGTGTGATTGTGGTTTCCATTAAGAGCTAACCTCACATACCTGGACTTTATGAAAAGTGACAGTATTATATCCTGCACCAACAAATGGATGTGTACTTACTCTGCTTGGATTGCAGAGTAAAACACAACTATTCAAAATGGATTCTACTGGTATACTACCCCACAGGCACTTGTCATAGCCAATCATGTGAAGAAAGCCAAGTGCCTCAATCCTATTTCACCTGAGTCAGATTTTTTCCAGTTTGCAAAATCCATAGAGTGCTTAATATCACAAGTACTGAAATCACAGTAACAAAGATCAGATGATGAATAAGATCCTATTGCTTCAGAAATTAATAAAAGCATGACATTTCTTCTTGACAAGTGACCTTTTTCTATTGAGGTGACTTCATTCAAATATTTTTCTTTTTTTTTTTTTCACATTTTTTTCTCCAAATTAATTTCTGCCTAAGATTTTCATTTGACTTTTAATTCTCAAATTTCTCTATAACACTGCTATTAAATAAAGCATCCCTATATACATTTTACTATGTCTGTGATAAAAGATTGAATTTGAAAAGCCACAGAAAATTCCAGCACATTTATTTAAAACGTCAATTGAAAACACATCTTTCTTTTCTCATGAAACTATTTGCAACAGCTACAGTCAATGCATTAATTCCTTACATAAATGGGGAAACTGCAGAGCTGTTTTACACTTCTGACATTTTGCAAGTGTTTTACAAACACTTCTAACAAAATTCAAAACCTCAGTTTTGAAACATTTGGTCATCCATTCAGTGGAACTTGATTCAGAATGCCAATGAGTGACAATGAATGTATAAGCCTCAAAAAACAGCTTCCCCACAGCCCAGAACACATTTTAAAGGTAATGCTTTTATATTTCAGTGCATGTATACTATCCTGTACTGCTGCTTGGTTTGGTTTACCGTTTTTGTTGTTTTATTTTTTACCTCTTTCTCTCTGTACGTGTATTTATTCGTTTATAAATCATAATGACAAGTTACAAAACATCCACTAGATTTTAACCATGGTTGCTATAGATCTGGGATGGACGTAAGCCAGATGCTGGAGCAAAAAAGCTGTGTCCTACTACCAAGTGCTCAAGCATGCAACCTATCTATTTGGTATGTGTAATTTGGTTAACTTCATAATATTTCTGCTATTGATAGCCCTCTTGAGAGTTGTTAGTCTGGTTTGTTTTTGGTGAATGATGGACAGTATCTTTTGATCTTCCAACCTAGTTTCATTTTTGTTAAGAAGATGTAAAATGAAAGAATGAAGTAAGAAAATATAATTTGTAGAAACAGATCATATAAACTTGGAAGCATAAACCCACCCATCAATGAATGGTAAAAACATATTAACTTGAACCTCGTAGTATTTAAAAATATCAATTTCTTGGGCCTTGGAAGACAGGCATAAAAATCTGAGAAAGTTTACTTCAGCAAGTTGACTACATGTCTTTCAGAAATAGTCACTGAGGGGTATTAGTAGTTATTAAGGACCAGCAAGAAAGAAAGCTAGACCTTATCAAAAAAATTAAATGTATAATAGTATATATTGATTTAGATTTGTTTTAATAGATGAAAAAGAAAAGGGAAGAAGGGAAAAAGAAAAAAAGTGAAAAGGAGGAAAAAAGTTGTTTAAAAGACTGAAATATCAGATCCACATACTTTGTCCTTCTGGTTACAATAAAACAGACACTTAAATTATTTTTGTTTGCTTTATGGAAAGAATAAGAAATAAAAATATCTGCCATAAATGTTATGAAATTAATACACAGCCTATCCAGATGTCATCTGCAGGGCTATGTCGTCTCTGGAGACACCTAGATTAATTTAGTAAGATTGTACTAAGGTCAGATGTCTTACTGATGGTATGCATCACAGTCTGGAAACTCACATGAAGTTTTGTCATGCCAAACTGTCAGTGGTGGTTCACAAAGATAAAATGAAAATTCTTCAAGGATAAATGATTCCACAGATGTTTGTGAACTGATTTAACCTCCAGAAAATTTTGATTTTTTTTTTCTGAAAGCAACCAGATTTGTTTGTTCCTTCCCACTACCAACAGAGAGCAAAAGAGCTTGAAATTTAGATTTCAACAACTTGTAAAGTATGAACATTTGTCTAAAGATTAAAGAAGTGGATAGTAGTAGATAGTAAAATAGCAGTAGATAGTAAATGATGTATGGAAAGTTATAAGATAAATGATAAATATGAAAAATGAGACAAAAAAAAAACAAAACACAAGGAAGAAAGAGTTGAAGAAACAGGCACAAGTTCATAAATATATTCTTCATATAGAGCATATTAATGTCAATATATTTTAGTAATAGAATGTTGAATAAGAATCCAAAATACAAATATTGCTTTGTTACAATATGGATGAATATGATCTTCATGATGTTCTTTCAACCCATGCATAATTTATTGCTTTTCTGGAGAGAGCAGTAAACTTTTCCTGCTAAAGTAAAATGTTATTCTCTGGTTGTTAAAGTTACCCATGAAGAGCTATTTATTTTTGGAAGACAAACCTGCCAGATTCAGAACATTATCCTGTGTGAAAGCAGTTATACACTCCAAAGCATCCTTTTGCCAAGGACTGCGTGCTTCCTTTACAAACAAATCTTTTGTAAGCTTGCCAAAAGAGATTTTCAAGGCAGCATTGTATTTGCCACTATAACCTACTGAACAACCCATCCAAATACTGACCATATACAGAAGAATCAGAAACCTCTGATTCCTGAACATGTTCCCAAATGTCAGGAAAAGAGAGATTTTTATTTATTTATTTATTTATTTTAAAGCTCTTCTGTATCTTATTGGTACAGATAAGAATAAGATGAAAATAAGTTAAAATTACGAGAGGTTGTGTACTTAACTCTTAAAAAGACCACACTAGTTTTCTACATATGTATGGAAATCATTCAAATATATCTCTAATTTTAGTTATCTTCAAGTGTAATGCAGAACAGACATTAGACCTTTCTAGAACATTATAACAGAAATATCATCTATTGATGATATGACATATTATAAAAGAACAGTCAGCATGGTGAGCTATTTAAAAGTGCTTCAACACTACATTTTGCTCTCACATGTTTAGATTGCTTGTTAACCACTGAGAGAACTAAATAATAAAGAGAGTAAGGGAAAAAAAAAAAAAAAGAGGTTACTTGGATACATTGTAGTTCTTACATGCCCATGAGCTTTGTGTTGCATCATTATATTTTGGCTTGTGATCATCCTAGGAGGTGCAAAACAAATGTGAGTAGGAATTTCATTTAACAGTGAATTTTGTAAATGTGCCTCAACTGCAGAAGCAGCTGCAGCTAAATAACCTTACTGACAACCTGCTGTGCAAACACTCTTCAGGAGGCCTGATTCTCATTTACACCTTGTCCCTTTTTCCTGGCAGTGGTACTGATTAGGATCCTTTAAGACATGGTAAATGTAATTTTTAAAGCCACTTTACACAGCCAGAGCAATTCAAGAGTGCTAAGGATAAGAGAAAATTAAGGTCCAAGTATTCTGATTTCCCATTTCCCACAACATCAGTGACAGAGTAAGCAATTGCTTCTTAAATAAAAATATGTTGTTTAAAATAAAAATATGTTCATAAACATGTTGTTTAAGAAGCTTACTGCAACAATGAAAACCTAAAAAGGAAAGTGGAAGCAAAGTTTGTATGAAAGATACAGCAATTTTCATCAGACACGCTGACCCAACTATAAAACAAGTGGAGGCACATCAGGCACAGGACCTTCATCACACCCTTGTCTGATCCAGTGATTAAGACTCTTTGATTTATACCCATTTAAAATCTAACAGAAAATATCTTCTTTCCCCTTAGTAAATAGCTTGTCAAAAATGCATTCACAGGGGCAAAAATAGAAGTACAACATAACCCTTTCTCAGCCTCTATTGCTTTATTTCCATAATGCTGTCTTGATTATGCATTTTCTTTTCCATCATGCATCTTCTCCAACAACATCACAGAAATTGTTATCTGTGAGCAAATACTGTACTGTCTTTCCCATTGGGATTTTTAATTTCTTACTTCTTTCAACATTTTTTTTAAACAATCTCTTTTGACGATTGTTCTTTTGGCCTTTTAACTAAGCATGGACAAATGATTAGATGACAGTAGACCAGATCACATCCATTCTATTTCAACAACCATTGAATTGCAAGTACATATCCTCATGCCTTTTTATGATAAAGTAGGGTGGCAGGTGTTTTTTGTTGTTGTTGTTGTTTTGGTTTTGTTTTCGTTGTTTTTTGGTTTTGGTTTTGAATCAGGATTATAAACAAAATATTTTTTTCTCATATAAATACATTGAATAAACAATATACACATTTCTGACACCAGAGAACTGGAGAAGTATATGTTTCAAGACTTTACAGGACAATCCACTAGCATTTTCCTGAGAGATCTGGAAAAGGGGAAGAGAACAGTTCAAGAGAATCAACAGTTTAATTTATTGTGAAATTAAACAAAACAAACAAAAGGGAACAGAACTGTGAAAAAGCAGAATCAGTTAGAAGATTGCATTGCTTCATGAAAGAAATTATGGTTTTTGCTCCCTTTCAAGAGGAAAATCACAGGATGAGTAATCAGTGTAAATCTTATGTCAGCTGTTTTACTAATTATATGAACAGCACCAAGGCCATACTAGTATACATACAATAACAGTTTTGTTTTTTCTTTTTTTTTTTTTTAAGCCAATTTATATGAAACTATCTTGTAAAGTGTTTTCTGAGAGACAAAATTACATCAAAAATAAATGAAGAGTCAAGAACATGTTGAATAGTAGTAGTGGAGTGGTAGTAGAGTAGAATGTGGTAGTGGAGTCTCCCTTTTTGGAGATCTTCAAAAGCTATCTAGACATGGTCCTGGGCAGCCTTCTGTAGGTGGCCCTTCAGGGGAAATTGGACCAGATGACCTCCAACCTTAACTGTTCTGTGATTCTGTAATTCCTTGAATATATCACAGCCATTTATAAGTCAAAATGAGGAGAAAAATAAGTTTGTTCAAATTTTGGAGTGAAAGCCATTATCAACCAAGACAGAGATGAACAGAAAATGTTGAACCAAATATGCTAATATGTTTGAAAGATTGGATCCTGATTAAAATTCCATAGCTTAGACTTTGTGTAACTGACCAGACTAAATATGTAGAATTTAAATAAATTTGGAAAAAAGTTTCCAAACTATAGGCTGTCATAATGGCAGAAATAAAACATATTTATTAGGAATACTAAAAGAGAAAACAAAGAATTATTTGAGGAAAAATATGAGATTTATGTCTTCCCTTAGTGTAAATATGTTTTGATATTAATACAACTTTGAAAATGAAACAGAAGAGGCATACAGAGCCAAATTCAGATCACTCTTGTACAAATATACATGAAAACATTATATATAATGATATAATAATTCATACATAATATCATACAATAATATAATAATGTAATATATGTACATTGCATATAAAGTCATATCATATAAAGCCATATCATGCAGGTTTGTTAATGACCAGGTCAGGAAAAAAAATTTGCAATAGTATTGTGATTATGAGTGTGAGAAAAACAGTAGATGGTAGAAAAAAAAAGGTTTCCCTGAAATGCAAATGAAGATATTATGTCACCCTAGACACAAACATCAAAAAAAAATAATTCAGTTCTATTTCTAGTGACAGCAGCAAAAACTACCTTTCTTGAGGTAGTTCAGTCTTTGCTTTCTTGACTATTAATTTACCATGTAAAGTTATTCTGATCGACTCACTGTTAACTATTCCAAATTCATAAGTCTTTATAACAAACATGAAGAGTCACAAACTACCCCGAGGAATATATAATTTCTGCTAATGTTCTTGAAATACTTTGAGGCCTCTTTAACTTCTGAAATAATTATTCTCCTTTATTTATTGTTAAATCACTAAATGTGAGTTTTATGCAAACATAATATTTTTTTGTTAAACTAGCTGTTACCTCACAAAGGAGCATAGGGAAAAATATTAATTAAATTCTGATGTAATTTCTCTTTCATTTTAATAAGGAATATTTTGTCTCCTCAATATTTTAACCTAACAGTCCTGAGTACATCTCACCAGTTTAACACTTCATGGTTAACTGTTAAAATTCAAAAGTTTCAAAACTTAACTGAGGTGGCCTCAGCATTTTTTTGGCCTGCAGTCTCCAGCTAACAAAGCTTGACACAGCCCCAGGCTGAAGGTAGTGTGCAAATTGGAGCAGCTGCAGGCGTGGTGGCTCTGAAAACCTGGTGTTTTATCAGGGTTTCTTTCGAGTCCCAGGGGAGAGTCACTTACCGCAGGTCTGTGCTAGAAATTGGAAGCTGCTAGTAACAGTTTATGTTCACTATGTTTTGTAAGTCATTGAGACACTTATATTGGTATGTATCAAGCTATTTTAAATGGAAGATGTATGATTAAAGACCTAAGGAGGGAAGGAATATCACAGAAGAAGCTGTTTCTCAACTCCAACTAGAACAAAGTGGAGCTTTAAAAGACAGTAAAATAATCAATCTCAATCTGAGGAAAACAGACAGGAACATTAACATATGACTGAAAGGTTCAGGCTGCTCACTTTACCATGAGATAGACATTCTTATTTACTTTCTCATTTTATTTATTTGTTTTGTCTTACTTGTTTCAAATGAATACATATACATGTAGATATATATATATTTGCTTAAGAAGTGTCTTTCTTATTCTTTGTGATCTCACATTCTAGAAGAGGAACAGAAGTCTGTGCTCAGTCAATACTAAATGCTCAAGTTATGATAATCAGTGGCTGGGAAAACTGTGAAATTCTACCCTGGGTTATTTAGAGGCAGAAGTAGAACCAGAAGAACAATAGTAAGAGAGAAAAGATGGGGGGGGGGAGAGGGGGGGAAGTGTTGTGTGAGGGGGTGATCAGGGAGTGGAACAAGTCTTTAAAATATGCCAGTTTGAAATACAGAGAATTACTATTGTTTTGCATTCTTGTTCAAAGAAGGCAAGTTGGTGACTGGTGAATTTTCAGTCCACCAGAGGACTGTGAGACACTTGGGTAACAACTTTGACACAAACGGTTTATGAAAGTAGATAAACAAGCTACCTAAAGCCTTCCTATTCATAAGACAGCTTATCAACTATTCCCTTTTTATCTTCTCTAATCAAACAGCAGATTATAGCTAAAATTCTGGATTTGGAATGATTTGGGGTGGTTGTGGAGTTGCTAATGACAGATGTTAGCTAAAACAAAGTTATCCTGAAACCCAGGTTTGAAAGGAGCTCTGTAATTATGCCAAGTTTATGTGAACCTATGTTTTTAAGAAAAAAAAAAAAAAAAGCAATTCTGCATCATGCTGCCAAGAAAGAAAGAAAGAATAAAAGAATCCATTAATAATAATAATAATAATAATAATAATTGTTGAACACAGAATCAAAGGGGAAAAAAATCATTGGAAGAGACCACTGGAAGCCATCTGCTCCAAACTTTTTCTTAGAGCAAGGCTAGAATCAAAGAAACCACAAAGCCCTGCCAAACTGAATGCTGAAAATCTTTAAGGGTGGAGATCTTGCAGCTGCTGTAGTCAACCTGTTCCAGTGTTTAACCACTGTCAAAGAGAAGAATTTTTTTTCCAATGCTCAGTTGTGTTTCCTGTGCTGACATTTGTGGCAATTGTATTCTGTCCTTTTTTTTACACATCCCAAAAGAGTCTGGTTCAATGTTTTCTATAACTACCCTTTTAAATAGCTGAAGACAGCTATTAGCCTTACAGAATTAGAAACATTAGCTATACTCCTTAGCCTTTTGTCATCCAGACCAAACTCAGACATTTTTTTCTATTCTAAGATCATGTGTTCCAGCTCCCTAAACCATTTTGGTAGCCCCACAATAAACTTTCTCCAGTTTGTTGACATTCCTTTTGTACAGAGGTTTCCAAACTGGTCAAAGTATTCAGGACATGATATCACAAGTGGACTGCAGCACAATCCTCACCTTGTGGGCTGCCTTTTAACTAATGCAGCCTAGGGTATGGTTAGTCTTTATCACTGCAAAAATGCACTAATGAGTCATGTGCAACTTATCCACCAAGTCTCCTAGGACCTTTCCTGCAAGACAGAACTCCGTATGTACAGATGCATAGAATTGTTCTGTCTTTCTTTTCTTCTTGTTGAACTTATGGAGATCCTCTTAGCCTACTCCTCTATCACCTAACAGTGATCATGTCTCACAGATCATCGAGTGATGAGTGGGACAGCATGTTAATCTGTCCTTATGTGAAACTAAATGACTCTGTGTACATTAAAATATTAGTGTACTATATTTATCCATAATAATAAAATAATAATAATAATAATAATAATAAATCATCTGCATTTTCAAGTCAGTTGTGCTGACTAGAAAGGGCAGCATTATTCATTTAACATTCAAATGTTAAATACATGTCTAAAAGGTTTTTTTTTTTTTTTTTAATGACCTCTTGTCATCTAGATGTCTGTGGAAAATGAAACATTACCTGGCTTAATAGGTTTCAATCTCCTGCATTGCCTGATTGAGTGACATTTTGGAGTCTATTAAAAGGGACTGGGGATTGCACAGCAGGAAGACAGAAAAACAGAGCACTAAAGGATGCCTTGCAGCTCTGTTCTCCAGTACAATATGAGATGTGTTACTGGTTACTTCCTTGGCTGTGATGATATGTTGATATAATGTGTCCTATCCCTGACATGTAAATTAAGAAAATTGGTGTGCATTTTCAAAAAATAAACAAATGAAAAAGACAAAACAGAAATGAGGGGATAAAAAAAAAAAAAAGCAAGAAAATAAAGTGGCAAAAGAAAATTACTGTGCAATTTTGGACAGGTGCTTCATTCAGCTATGTACTGTCTACAGATTGCTAAAGCTGTTTTTCAAAGATCTGCTATATTATTTTAAAATAATTAAAATCTAGAAACTCATTAAAAAAAGTATAATTTTATATTTTAATAGGTAATAAGTAGGACATGAGGGAGCATTTGACTAATACTTTTTTCATGTAGATGGAACGTACATGTACTTGCTTCATTACAGTAGGTATCTGTATCATCTGATGATATAACCTACAATTTCTAGTCTGTTCTTTAGTAGAACTTAAATGATCTGTTAGGATAAACATGTTTGTTTTCTTGTTGGTTTGTCAGAAATGCAGTTAAAAATATGATGAAGAATGGCTACCCATAGAGAAAGTAAATGTTTGAAAGATAAAGTTTCATGTCTCTCTAACAGCGTTGCCACTGTTGTCATCTCCCCCTACTCCCCACTCCCAAAATAAAAAAGCAAAAAATCCTTGTTTCTAAGATCTCTCTCTCACACATCTTTTCTTTTTTCTTTTCTTTTCTTTTCTTTTCTTTTCTTTTCTTTTCTTTTCTTTTCTTTTCTTTTCTTTTCTTTTCTTTTCTTTTCTTTTCTTTTCTTTTCTTTTCTTTTCTTTTCTTTTCTTTTCTTTTCTTTTCTTTTCTTTTCTTTTCTTTTCTTTTCTTTTCTTTTCTTTTCTTTTCTTTTCTTTTCTTTTCTTTTCTTTTCTTTTCTTCTTCTTTTATTCTTCTTTTTTTTTTTTTTTTTTTTTTTCCCCATGGCACACTGGGCATGTATATCTTTCCAGAGAAAAAGCCTGTAACAGTGCTCTGGGAGATACATTACATAGAGTCAATATCCTGCCGTGCATGCAGACTTAAATACTTGGGGGAGGATATGAAAACATTGCCATTTACATGATGAAGTAAAAAAGATTTCCAGCAGAGAGAAGGGAACTTACTTAAGTCATAGATATTTTGCACTTGGATGCAAACAAATTAATATGGAACATAAAGATGCATATTAAAGCATAGTTGGCAGCTTGATGTTATTTGCTGGAAATTATTTCTGCAAACTAATATTTAATAGCAAAAGTGTTTTCTCTTTATTTATTCACCTTCAACAGATAACATTTGTGAACATTAATTAAAACGTCACAAAAAGCTATAAATAGTATATCACTGGAAGAAAAAGACACTGAAACAACTCATTCAATGAACAACAGAGTCAATAATGTTTGTATTTCTAAGCAAGGGTTCTCTAGGTACTCTGGGTGTGTGTATACCACTGCAAAGCTTTGATCCTGAGTACTGGCCTCCAGATTGTCTAGCTACTGGGATCTGTTTTGGAATCCAAAAAAAAAGTAAAAATCTGGTCCAGATACCTGGGACAGGTGAAGAGGCTGTAAATAATAAGAGGTGACAAAGTCCCAAGTTTGGCTTAATCTACCCTACAATACCATTTAAAACTGTTCAGATAGTACTGGTTCCTTCAAACAACAGGATATAGTCTCAGCATTATTCTGTAAGAACTCTACTGTAGTCAGAGGTAGAATAGCCTTCCAAGTATTTGAGCTACATTGAGATGAACTCTCCCATATATGCATATGGGGAAGATAATATATACTACAAGAAGGACATTGAGGTGCTGGAGCACATCCAGGGAATGGCAACGAGGCTGGTGAGGGGTATAGAGAACAAGTCTTATGAGGAAAGGCTGAGGGAGCTGGGGTTGTTTAGCTTAGAGAAAAGGAGGCTCAGGGAAGACCTTATTGTGTTGTACAATTACCTTAAAGGAAGCTATAGTGAGGTGGGGATTGGGCTCTTCTACCAAACACCAAGTGATAAGATGAGGGGAAATGGCCTCAAGTTGCACCAGGGGAGGTTTAGGTTGGACATTAGGAGAAATTTCGTTACTGAAAGAGTTGTGTGGTATTAGAATAGGCTGTCCAGGGAAGTGGTTGAGTCGCCATCCCTGGAGGTCTTCAAGAAATGTGTAGATTTAGAACTTAGTAGAATGGTTTAGTGGTGGACTTTAGTACTAGGTTAAAGGTTGGACTAGATTACCTTAGAGGTCTTTTCCAACCTGAACAATTCTATGATTCTAGATACACATATAAATCAATAAATGTGTATGTGCATATTTACACATACAGATAGCATATGCATATATAGTATGGGTGTGTGTAGTATCAATATATATGTGTGTTTTTTATATAGATATGCATTTATATAAAGATAGATCAAAATTACACTTGTCATAGCAAGATGACTTGTGTCCCAGAGGACAATAGACACAAGCGATATACTTTAGACAAACAACTTTCATGTAATGCCTTGTTTTCATATGAACATAAGGAAATACTTTTTTACTTTGAGGGTGACTGAGCACAAGCACATGTTTACTAAAGAGGCTGTGGTATCTCTATCCTTGGAGATATTTAAAAGCAGTTTGGACACTGGGAAACCTGTTTTGCGTGATACTGCTTGGTGTTTGGACAAGATGCCCTCCAGAGGTGTCTTGTTACCTCAGCCATGCTTTGATTATGTAAACATATGGAAATGAAGGTAGAAGTTACAAATCTGATGCTGAGATACCTGTGTGAGTGTATGTGTGGGCTCTGATGTCAGCCTAAGGGAAAATTAACAGTTTTTTCCTGATGGGGTCAAACTTATAGGCAGTCCTCTAACTGGTGCTGCAAAACAGCAGCAACAATCCTGCCTATTGTCTGTGATAGCCCTGTTTCATTTGTCCAAGAGAAAAGGCCATGAGAAAAGTTACACAAATACACAAACAGTACCATCACATCAGGCGTATCAGTATTAAAAAGTAAATTTACATAAACAATGGATAACTTACTAGCATTACCATTACAGCAAGAAAATGGAAGGACAGAAACTAGCCCACGAGGTACACATTCTTTCTGTTCTCAGAAATGGCATTTCTCCCTTCCTTCATGGGTTCTTCTTTGATTGTGCTATATTCATTTGAACATTTTAGACTATCCTTACATAGTCTACATAGTTTTATTTTAGCATAATTACACAACCAAAAGCTACTATATTTTTAACATCAGAATTATATTAATGCAGTGCATATACACCAACTGAATAAAATGAGGCCAATACAAAACTGTTTTAGGTTTAGGTTTAGGAAACTGTTTTAGGTTTAGGAAAGAATCAGGAAAACCACGTACTTATGCTTGCTGAGCTGTTTCTATGGAAAAGATTTGATTGGATTGGATTTAATTGGAAAGATACATTCAGTTTTAATGAAGAGAAACTTCGAGTCATTCAAAGAAAGGCAGAGGCATTCAAAGTTTCAATGAAAGAAATACTACCCTTTCATAGACCAGGAAAGATTTGTAAAGAATCCTGGAGGATTCTTGCTTGTTTTTTGGCTTGTTTACCTTATGAATAAAATGTTAGTAGTGGAAATTATTCCAGATATTTTTCTCCAAGATAAGTAACCAAGCACAATTACACAAGGAATAAATAAATTAGTAAATAATCTCCAATGCATGCTTCTCAGGTGAGAGGCATAAACAATATTTCTAGCACCTGTCAGTTCATACACAGAAACCTCCATTCAAGAAAAATTAAGGCAAAACAATTTAAAGAAAGAACAATGGAATTACAAGCAGAAATCAAATCAATATTCAAAAATCTTCAGTGCCATACCTGTAAAAAAGATTTTTAAAAGATAAGAAAAAGGAGCCTCCAGTTATTTTCTGTTACAGAAACATTCTTAGAGTTGATAGGCTTGTCATAGGTCTATAAGGATTGCTTCAACCATGTTATATATACAGAAAATAAGATATATAAATCTAAATTTCATCAATGCTACTTACCAGTTGTTTACCAGTTTGTTTTGTTAGCACAAATATTCTTTATGCCTCAAATCTAAATATTTATCCAATGCAGTGCATCACAAGTATTTTTTTCAGTATATGACATTGTTGTTTGTTTGTTTTACAGTCATGATGACATAAAAGATATCCATGAAAACTTGTTTTCCTGAAATATTCTTAAAGTTTAGATGTCTCTGAGGCTTTTGAGAGGGCATCAATTTATTGATTATTTTAAATAATTATCTACTTACAGGTTACTCCTTGTCAAGACTTCATCAAAGGGCTCGTTCACATCACAGATCGCCATTATGTTTACATTTTATGTTGTATGTTGGACTATGGATATGCCAAAGCACACCTTCTGTTAGTTGCAATACTACTACCAGTATACTGAGTAGTATTTAGCCTTGATCTGGATATCACATAAGCTAATGGCAGCTCTCACCATCCTTTCTTTAATTTTCCCTGTATAAATCTATTCCAGATACTGTGCTAAGAACATGGACTTCAGGCATAGGTTCCCTGTAGGGAAGTGTTAGAATAAGTTGTTGCTAATGTTTGATTTCTTTAAGACCATTGTTTTAGTTTTGTTATTAATTGCAAGAATACTGAAATCTCTTGAAGGAGTCAGCTCCAAAATAAAAGTCCTTGAGCTTTCAGACGATCTGTCAGATGGATAAAGATCTCCAAAAGATAAGTTACCATTGAACAAAATAAGTGATATTCAGTGATATCACTTTCACCCAGCATGTCACCCAAAGCAGCACCGGTCTTTTCCAACAACAAGCAATCACTGTCGTGGTTCAGTTTAAGAATTCTGTGCAGGAACTTCAAATATAACTTAACCAAGTAGCTCCTGATGGCTTCTCCAATCAACTGCACATTACTGGTTTGTGTCCTCTACCAGAATCTGTTGACAGACATCCCTGTGGTAGCAATCATTTAGGTAAGCTGAAGGTAAGCATTTGCCGAACTTTTAAAACAAATACAGACATTTTTTCTTGAACTGACTTCTTTCCAAATCTCTTGAAAGTTATCTTACTCAGGGAGACTGAATACACTGACCACATTCTTAAGCTATTTATTGATAAGGTTTTCTCATGTTTTACAGAAATAAGTATTGTCAAGGCTATAATCTTGAATCGCTCTATTTATGTGTTAAATGGCATCAATAACATACATTTTCAAGAGAGAAGTACATACAGATGGATCTCTTATTTTATTTGGTTTTCAGTATTAATGGGTCCTTTGAGTGAAAGTTCAGAATATAGTTTCTACCACACTTAAAAAGCAAAGTTTATATATAACATTACATCTCTTAAATGGTAAGTGGTGATGGAAACCATTTGAGCAGATATTTGAAGCTAGGCTGAACACAGTCCTGCAGTATCCATTATAAAGAGTAATACAGCTCTAGAAAGGGAAAAGGATAAAATAACATAGAAAGTCTCTCCACCCATGAACCTGTGAAAATGTTGGAAGCTGGCATAAGAAGATCAGGAACCACAATGCCTGCTATTGTAAAACAAGAACTGCAGTTTCCTGGAAACAGAAGTGAAAGACTGAGGTCAGAATAACTGCAAAGATTAAATGATTAAACTGAGAAAAATTAAATGCTGGAAGCCTTTTTAATTATTTTTCATTCTATGTTAATGGAGAATTAAATATTGGCTCTGGCATTTGTGCTATAAATTTCAAAATTTGCTCCATGAACAAGTGCTAGATTCTTCTTTATTGCACTTGTTGAACATTTATGAGAGGAGAGAATGGCACTAACTCACTGGCACCTTCAGATAACTTCAGAGTACTATTACAAAGGGATATGACATCATTGCCCAAGGTGGGTGACATGGTTTAAATTAAACCTCAGCATGCAGGAAAGAAACCAAAACTTGAAATTTCCAAATGACAACTTAGATACACTGGGCCAAATACTTCTTGCTTTTGTACTGTGCCTAGCAAAGCCAAGAAAAACTGAGGCACAACAAAGGCACTTTTCATGCTATCTTTAGCAACTTTGTATAAGCAAGATTCAGGATAAGAAACATTCAGAAATGCTATAGGCAGCATGTTAAAAGTGTGCAGTAAATGTAATGGAAATGGAAATAGCCTATTATTACATTCACACATGAGGTGACCCATTTTTTATCTAAATACTTATCTGTGCTTTTTAAATGTTTTTATAGACTGGGTTAATTTGTTAAATTTATTAGGTTCATAAAATTCAAAGCAAGTTTATGTTGAAGTATTAGGCATAAATTAAAAACATCTGAAATATATTGAAAAGTATAGTACAAGGCCAGATGTGACAGCTGTGATGGATCACTGGTGATTACCTCTGCAGTGGGAACTGGTATAGACCCACTAATTGAGAAGTACTTCAATGTGGTTTTGCACAAGAAAACAAACAAACAAAAAAAACCCTTCAATACTCAGATGTCAGATGGTCTCTTAGATTTGGCAGGGAGGAAGAAGGATGTAGAAGCTGTAACAAACCATAATGTTCTAGACACTGTTTCAACATTATCATCTCCCCAAATTAATAGCATTCCAGCTGAAAATGAATTCTTTGTTCAAATACAACAGCATGTGGCTGCCTAATAGCTGTTTGTGGTTTGTCTGTAGCCAACTGCTGATTCCTCCTCACCCCTTTCCTTCATTTGGTATTCCTTCTGCGGGCATTATGGTGAGCTGCTGTGTTCTCTGATTTAGGGTTTTGGAAAAGTAGTAATATGTTTTTGCCCTTTAAACAATTAAATATTCACACTGACTTCAAGATATATTTCAAGTATTCTCAATTGTTGCAATACATACATATTTAAAAAAAAAAAGAACGTGTTGTCCTTTATGTGGTATAATTTTAATCTTTTGGTAATAAAGAATAAATTATTTTCATAACAGATCATTTAAGTGTGCAACCAGTATTTAAATCAAAAATGGCTGTTACCCCTAATTTATATAGATGTATTTACTTAAGATGAAAAATCAGCATGAAATATGAATGTGATATTCATACATACACAGGGGGCAGAAGAAAATTAAAATTCTTTACCTTTCAAAAGGTAGCACAAAGAAACATTGATGTTACAATGTAAAACTACATTTCAGAATGCTTTTTATCTAAACTTCACTTTTTATATATTCAAGTTATATGTCTCCTTACAAATGTTATAAATCTAATTGTAGATACATTTCTTACTTGCGGCTTTGCTACTCAATTTAACTAGCCAGTATTATCAATTGAATGCTAGCAATTTCATCACCTATAAAATAATATGACATGATTCCAGAATAATAGAATTAATTGATGTAACATGAATATATTTGTATATAAAGTTGAAAAGGTAAACCTAATAAACTATCAGCTGGCTTTCCCTGCTAGCTATCTTTTCCCTGCTAGCTAGCTCTTTCTCCTGCACCACAATGTTTCTTAACAAATGGGATTATTTTCCTTATGAAAAGTAGTACCTCTGAAAAATAACTTATGCCTGAAGAGAGAATTCATTTACTTTCTAGGTAGATCATACCTAAGCACAAACAAAAACAATTTAAGCACAATTTTTATAAAAGCTAATGATATGAAGTAAATTGAGTATACTGAAGATGTAATCAATCTACTTGGTGACAATTTCTAGATTATTTTTTTTATACCGTGACATTTCCTTGGGGGTTTGTGGGGGTTTTATTTATTTATTTATTTATTTATATTTGTTTATTTGTTTGTTTGTTTTGTTTTGTTTTGAGGGGGTGGTCAATTATTAGACAGGTAAAAGGCATTATTATTGATTGCAGTTTCTCTCCAGCTGGAGAAGTACTCTCCTTTTCAAAGCATATATACGTATTTTTAATCTAGACAATATATGTTTCAATTGACGTCAGGGTATCAATGGTATAAATGACTCTCTAAATATTTGCCTTTAGAAAGTTTCATAATAGGGATGTGTTGTTTTTATTATAAAGAATGGAGGAAAACTGCAGTTAATGAGCAAAATTCTAAGGTAGGGTAAATCAACAATTCTGTTGGAAGGAATGGAACCATGACAACTTATATTAACTATATATCTGGTGCATTGTAGTTAGAAATAATAGTGAAATTCATATTTTACATACATTCAAACTTTTGGTAACTCAGTTTAAATTGATTTACAAGTGCTACTGATAATAACAGTTACAGTGTCATCTTTTAGAGTAATACTCCTTACGTGTAAGCTTTCTTATCCTTTGCCTCCACTACTAATGGCACACCATTTAATAAATCAATGTCTCTTTGAACCTTGTTAATGCATGTGGACAAACAATTATTTATTTCCGTGGGGCTGTGCTCCAAGGTTAACTTATTTTTGCATGTTTTCTCTGTTGTTGCAAATATTAGAGAAAGATCTTTGAGCAATTGTTTTGTAGCCAGCCAATTATTTTTTTCTTCCCTGAAACTGAATTAACAGTTTTGATAAGATATTAAATATATTTCACAGTAAGCATTTGTTTCACTCTTAGTTGCATAATATAAGAGTTTTTCTACTTGAAAATGAAAATACTGATGATACAATTGCCTCTGACAGTTCACATTTCTTTAATATTGGTGTGGATATTCCTTTATTGAGTCATGAGTCTATTACCTGAAGTCTTAACAGATTTAAATACAGAAGGCAATAAAAACACAAAAACTTGAGGCATGACTGGCATGACTTTTGGTCACTCATTTTTGAACTTTGAGTGAAGAGGATCAGGACTGAGAAGCAGGACACGCATCACATTAATGAGAAAGAGGTCAAAGACACACTGACATAAAAAATAAGCACTGGAAAATGCTGATATTAAAGCAAGCCCAAACAACAACAACAAAAGTGACAACAAAAAGAAACAAACAAACAAAAAACACCACAAAAAAAAAAAAAAAAACAAAATGGCTGTATTTAGTGAGCAGCTAAATAAGACAAGCAAAATAAGGAACAGTATTTAAACAAATTAACTATTTTTTCCCCTTTTCCTATATCTGATTAGAATAGGACATGATTATCTGAAAGACGCCGAAACATAGATGACTGTAGTTTTTCTCCATGTAATACATAAATTGTAGACCTCCCTATGTCATCATACAGCACAAGCTTCAAACTTGGAAAGATGTAAAGGGTTGTTCATTTTATACATAAAATTTTCACCTGAATTATGATTCTTAGTGCAAAAAGATGAAAATTTTAATGGGGGGGCGGTGGGGGAAGGAATAAAAAAGTGGGAGGAGTTTTTCATAAGCTTTACTCCGGTTAACAACTTTTATTTCAGGATGACTCAGATTCTATATCTGGGCTGCTTCTCCAACCATCATGAGATATCACTGAAGTTCATCTCAGGACTTTTACTCAACATTGTCTTGGTGACAGTGTAAAATAAACAAACAAACAGCTCTTATTTGAATTTTCTTTAAAAAAAAGGAGAAAGCACAATCCTGGGAAATTAAAAAACAAGACATTTAAAATGTGTTTTTGGCATAGTATCTAAATCTCCAAAGGAACTTAATACTTAATACTTAGTACTCAGTGATGGCAACATTAACTTAGAGAGATGTAGAAGAAACATGCAAAGGAGTTGTAAGATAAATCTTCCTGAATGTCGGGTGATGTGAGTTAAGTAACATCTTTGTTGTTATTGTTTTATTGAGAACACGTGTCTGTCATTTAAATCCTGGGCTTCTAATTTTTGTTTGCACGTTGCTTCTCACCAGGACCCTTATTTCTTAATCCAACACCGATAATGAGACAGTCTATCAGTTTCTGCCAGGTATGATCCACTTTCAGGGAAAGGTGAGTAAAATGCTACGTATTTAAAAAAATACCACCCTCATACCCTAGTATGAAAAGTAATCACCAACAGACAACTTCGGGGAGGAGCTTCTAATAGTTAAATTAGTATATGATTTTTACCTAGAAAAGTAATTCCCAAACTGTCAGGTAGGCAATACAGGTAATACAAGTTAGTAAATTTTGCAGAACCATTTAATCAGAGGTTTTTCACCTTCTTCTGACACATATAATAATGACCATAGTTGGAGACAGGGGTTTCAACTAGATATGTAGTTATTCATGAAGAAAGATATTTCTGAAGCACATCTAACCTCGGAGGCAGAGTGCTAGAATTTTCTAACCTATATCAACTGTGAAAAACAAGAGGTAGGAAATGCTTGTGCGATGAAACCACAAATTTATGGTTGGCTAATTATTTTTCTTTATCTGAAGTGTCAGAGACTGGAAGAATTGCCCATATTAAATTGAAACTGAGACAGTAGAATGAACATTTCTGCAAAATAAACATAATCTCTTAACTCCTCTATTCCCAATCAACTAATGCTATTGGCCTGACCATCTTCATCTGATGTCCCCATTCACTCAGAAGTATTTTCACTGGCTGCTGTGTTCCATTTTCCACAGCGAGCAAGATGTGCCTACAGTAGCACATCTTAAATGGAAGATGCATCTAATATGAAAGGGCTGCTAAGGGTATATTAAGACCTCTTTCCACACAAAGCTTGTATTATTCCTACAACTCCTGTACACATTTGTCTATCAATCTCAATTACCTGTAAAGGGCAAAATTCAGATAAATTTAGCAGACTAGCCCAAGACCTTCTCTATCTAGAATTTCATTTTTGGAGATAGGTCTGACTTCTTCCAGGACTGCAAGCAAACACAAACACTTGATTTTATTTTGTGGCTGTTATCTCAGAAGTAAATTCTTGCGAGCCACCTGAAATTTGACACTTGTCACTTTCATTCCAAGCCATACCTAATTCTCACTTGAGGATTATTTTCATGAATAAGAAACATACTCGCACAGAGCTGACCTTCAGTGAAAGAATAACTATCATTTCTCCTTACTCTATGTCTCCAAATAACTTGTCTTTAGTTAAATACTTTATAAATAAAGTTAAAAAATTGGATGTAATCCCAAATGCCACCTTTTAGAAATTTCTAAAATGCTTCCAGTATTCCAGCTAACTTGTGTTTATATCTGGCAAATCGGTTTTCTGGAGCAAATATTGTCTCAGTTTTCAAGAAGCCAAAAAGAAGACCCTGGTAATTAGACATCTGTCAGTCTCACTGCAGTGCCTGATAAAATTACGGAGAAAATTCTTTTGTGACTTAATGAAAAAATACTTGAAAGACCTTGCAGTCATTAGTCATATCCAACACAGGTTCATGAGGTTCATGAGTCCTGTTTAATTAGATTAATTTTCTTTTATGACAATTACCCACCTAGTAGACCAATGGAAGCCAGTAGATGTAATCTTTTTGGATGTCAGCAAAAATTTCAATACTGTTTCTCACTGTATGCTTCTGAACAAAATTCCAGCATACAGTGAAACAAGTACATAATACATTGGCTGATGGGTTGGGCTCAAAGGTTTAAAATAAATGGGGTTATGCCAGGCTGGCAACCAGTCACTAGACGGTTTCACCAGGGCTCCACTTTAGGACCAGATCTCTCCAATGTTTTTATAAATGATCTGAATGTAGGACTCAAATGCATAATAAGAAAGTTTGCCGATTATACTAAATTGGTAGGAGCTGTTGACTCCCTTGAACGTAGAGAGGCATTGCAGAGTTTTCTTGACAGATTAGAGGGCTGGGCAATAGCCAATCTTATGAAAGAGCAAGTGCTGGATTCTGCACTTGGGACAGAGCAGCCCTGGATATACATATGTACAAACTGGGGCATGAGAGGCTGCAGAGCTGCTCATCGGAAAGGGATCTGGGGGTTTTGGTTGATAGTTGAATATGAGTCAGCAGTGTGCCCTGGCAGCCAAAAGGGCCAGCTGGGGTGCATCAAGCACAACATTGCTAGCTGGTTGAGGGAAGGGATTGTCCCACTCAGCTCTGCAGTGGTGTGGCCTCACCTTGAGCACTGCATGTAGTTGTGTGTGCTACAATATAAGAAGGATATAAAACTATTAGAGAGTGCCCAAAGGAGGGTTACAAAGATGGTGAATGGTCTAGAGAGCAAGACATAGGAGGAAGGCTAAGGACACTTGCTTTGTTCAGAGGCACTGAACAGAGACACTTGCTAGAGAAGAGGAGACTGAGGGGAGACCTCATGGCGGCCTACAACTTCCTCACGATAGGGAGCAGAGGGGAAAGCACTGATCTTTTCTCTCTGGTGCCCAGAAATAGGACCCAAGGGAATAACATGATGCTGCATCAGGGAAAGTTCCAGTTGGAAATTAGGAAATAGTTCTTCACAGAGAGGGTGGTTGGACACTGGAACAGGCTCCCCAGGGAAGTGGTCATGGCAACAAGCTTGACAGATCTCAAGAAATGTTTGGACAATCCTTTCAGACATGTGGTTTAATTTTTAAGTAGTCCTGTGTGGAGCCAGGAATTGGACTCGAGATCCTATGATCCTCAATGATTCTATGATTCTTGTGGGTCCTTACCAACTCAGAATATTCTATGATTCTATATGATAATAAAACTCTCAAATTAAATAAGTTGACTCTATTAAATTAATCTACACTTGTTTATACTAACACCCTAGCCCAATGAAACTCAGAAGAGTTAGTTTTCAGATGTCTATTATTAATCAGTTTTTATTTTGTTGAAAACTGGTAGGATTTATTTTGGGATATTATTAACAACTGTACTCAGAGAAAACTAACAATAATTACCCTATTTTATCCTACTACTTACTGGGCAAGCCATCAGTGACATGGCCACCTTGACATTTGCATGAAACATTTTTGTCTTCTGCAGACCTTTCAGCAACAGATCAAGGACAGTATTTGGTCTGTATTAGGCTGCATGACATTAATGACTAAAAGAGATTCTTTTATTACACTCAATATAAAGGACATATATGCAATAAATCAGAAAGATAACTTTTTTACACAACTCTGTAATGCATTGGAATCCTGAATGTTGGCAAGAGGTATTTTTGTCTCCTAATTACATATTCTGATGGTTTATGGTCTGTTTCTATATACTTTTGTTAGAGTGTATCCTGTTTAAGAGTGTATCTGTTCTGTTTAAGCTACCACAAATAGTTAGAAAAATAAATTACTATGGGTATATGATTATCCTAGATAAATAACAATTATGGGTATATGATTAACTTCTGTAAGCATTTGAAGCGAAGCAACGTAAACGGTGAAGACTTGCTTATCTTGCTAAGACCAATTGTAATGAAAAATATTAAATTTTGTCTGAAAACTTCACTAAAATTCTCAGAATTTATACTTTAAATATCATAAGGATTTTATTTAATTAAACACATACTGAATTTCTATTCTAATTTATAATGACTGAAGATCATGGGTGGACTCTTATAAGACAGGAAATCAACATTTATTCTGATTAAACATAGCCTACCATGCTAAATGGCTTATGTTTTTTACTGATTTCCTGTCATCTCTAATTCATCTTTATATAAAGAAAAAGAACATTGCAAAGTTGCAAAGAAAGCCTCTTTAAAAAAAAAAAAAAGAAAAGATTGTGCTGTGTGAAACATATTCAGTCCATAAGCTGAAGATTAATTTTGCAGTCATATTGGTAAAGAAATTTTATGATTTCAAAGGAAAATGCAGATTCTGGAGTGTTATGGTTTTGTGCAGCATGAAGTATAAATATCTATATTTGATTAACTCACATAAATTCAAGTATCTGATAGAAAAATCTTATTTAAGAGTGATGTCATTTAGACTGGCAATAGTCATCAATGAAAAGACATTTCCCGAGAACAGACAAAATTATTACATAAAGAGCAACCAGCCAAGATTTCACTCCCTTAAGAGAGTGAATTATAAACAACCTTCTGCTTCAAATTTATAGAGTCTGCTTAGGTCTGACATGACAGTTTTCCAATCCACACAGATGAATAAGCACCCACAAAAATGAATAGGCAAAAACAGGATTGCCAGTGTTATTATATATGATTATTATGGGAATCAGCAAGTTAGAAATGCAGAATTTTTAGTTTCGAAGCCACCAAGGTGTATTGATATGTTATAAATACAAATAATAACCCAATGCTACATCAGTATCAGCTGTGATCAACACCCAGTTGTGAAATTTCTAGTCAGGAAATTCTTACAATCAAGGAGAATTTGCAGTCTGAAATTTACTTTTTCATAGTTTGTCAACTCTCATTGACTTGGTAAAAAGTCCTACAGTCAGCAAATGTTTTTGGATCCTCCCAATTTGAGATGTATTTTCTGTTAAGTATTCACTTTCTCTTTCTTTCAGAATACAAAAGAAAAAGCATATACAAATATAACCAGCAGATAAATAAAACTACAAAACCATTAGATAAATTGTCCTCTGTTTCCAAATCTCAGGCACTTTTTAATATATTCTATTTATGCATTTCTTTGAATTAGATCTTTGGATATGATTTTTGGAGAACAGACTTTTTTTCTTTGCTTACATTTGTATGTCAGTCTTTCTTTTAAAAGATCTGTTCAGATTCAATGTATAATTGAAAACTAGTGGGACAAAAAAAGGTCATGTTGAATTGGGTGTTAAGGATCCATACCATATGGAAGGAATAGAGATACATTTTGATAAGCATGCTAACTTTGATTGCATAGAGACTAACAAAATATGCAGTCCTGTGGCTTCCTAGAGATTTTAGAGCTGCATCAGATCCTTAGCCCACTTCCCTGAATAGGATGAAGTTCTGAGCTGCATTCATATATATATGAATGAAGGTTTGTCCATTTATAGATCTGACCAAAGTGCCCTGGGATTTGAATCAGCATTTCAACCCCATTTCTTATTACTGTAGAGAAACTTGAGAGCACAACCACACATAAAAGCCATAAATCTCTACTAGACCTTCTTTACCATGTAATACTACAGGATACTAGGAAAAGACAGAAATTTGGCTTGTAGATATATCCAAAATTCAGATTGCCCTGCTATGATTTTCCTTTTTTTCTTTTTTCACCTTTGATTACCAATGTTTTCCTTCAGCTTATCTTGGTGTTGCTACAACTTCAGTATTGACTGTTACACAAGCATCTGTGCATGTCTTTCATAAGAAAGAGGGCAATATCTGAATAAATAAATATTGATTCACAAAATTCTCACAAATCATTTGAGAACCAATAATATTATGTTTTATTGTTCAATATACCCCCTCATCAACAGGAAGGCTTCATGTTGGAAAGGCCATAACCAGGGAAGAGGAAGAAATATAAGGACTAATTTCACCTCCTCAACAAAGATTGTAAAGGTGCCTTTTCTCTTTTTTCTTTTTCCTTCTTTCTTTCTTTTCTTTCTTTTCTTTTCTTTCTTTCTTTCTTTCTTTCTTTCTTTCTTTCTTTCTTTCTTTCTTTCTTTCTTTCTTTCTTTCTTTCTTTCTTTCTTTTTCTTTCCTTTCTATCTTTCTTTCTTTTTCTTTCTTTCTTTCTTTCTTTCTTTCTTTCTTTCTTTCTTTCTTTCTTTCTTTCTTTCTTTCTTTCTTTCTTTCTTTCTTTCTTTCTTTCTTTCTTTCTTTTTCTTTTTCTTTCTTTTTCCTTCCTTCCTTCCTTCCTTCCTTCCTTCCTTCCTTCCTTCCTTCCTTCCTTCCTTCCTTCCTTCCTTCCTTCCTTCCTTCTTTCCTTCTTTCTTTTTCTTTGTCTCTCTCTCATTCTCTCTCTTTTTTCTTTCTTTTCTTTTCTTTTCTTTTCTTTTCTTTTCTTTTCTTTTCTTTTCTTTTCTTTTCTTTTCTTTTCTTTTCTTTTCTTTTCTTTTCTTTTCTTTTCTTTTCTTTTTCTTTTCTTTTCTTTTCTTTTCTTTTCTTTTCTTTTCTTTTCTTTTCTTTTCTTTTCTTTTCTTTCCTTTCCTTTCCTTTCCTTTCCTTTCCTTTCCTTTCCTTTCCTTTCCTTTCCTTTCCTTTCCTTTCCTTTCCTTTCCTTTCCTTTCCTTTCCTTTCCTTTCCTTTCCTTTCCTTTCCTTTCCTTTCCTTTCCTTTCCTTTCCTTTCCTTTCCTTTCCTTTCCTTTCCTTTCCTTTCCTTTCCTTTCCTTTCCTTTCCTTTCCTTTCCTTTCCTTTCCTTTCCTTTCCTTTCCTTTCCTTTCCTTTTCCTTGCTTCCCCTTCCCTTCCCTTCCCTTCCCTTCCCTTCCCTTCCCTTCCCTTCCCTTCCCTTCCCTTCCCTTCCCTTCCCTTCCCTTCCCTTCCCTTCCCTTCCCTTCCCTTCCCTTCCCTTCTCTTCCCTTCCCTTCCTTTATTCTTTTCTTTTGTGCAGCACAAAAACTACAGTCCAGAAACAAGGCAGGCAGCCAGGTCAGTATTATATCCTTCCCTGACACTTGGTTGTTCTCCACAGCTTGCATTTAGCTGATAAGCCTTATATATGTTACAGCCTGGGCTGTGAATGATGGGGTACAGCACTATATGAAAGCTCACTATTATCCAGATAATGTAGACAGCGCCAGAGGAAATATTTCTGAGTCATTTTCTGTAGGTTGCCCATAACTTACCTGAAGTCATCAACTTAACACAAGCACAGTAAGATCCTGCAGAGGAGCTGCTGATAAAGGGAATTACAAAAACAAGGACTCTATTCCTCCTGTCTAGACTTTCTTCCATGAAAGCTGTGGAAGAAGCCATGACTTTGCTTCATACAGAGTTGGGGCAAAGTGTTTAGGAATATGCTTTGCAAAGAGCTACAAAATGTCAGATCAAGGAGATCAAGTCATTTGGAATCCTTATGAATAACATGCAGAGATTCAGCAGCTATTATTCCAGTCTATAAGGTTAAACGAAAGCCACAAACTCCTGAAAGTCTGGCCACATCACAACATGGCCCTGTATTGAGGCTGGATTTCATCTTTCCCAATCCTCTCATAAGTCCAGCTGCACAAAGTGTGAATAAGCAGTCTTTACATATAGCTCATTAATTTCACCCCCAAGGAACATATTTTATAAAGTTGAACTCAGTATCAGAAATGATTGCAGTACAAAATTTGCTTTTATTGCCATGCTAGCCAGTTCTAAGAAGTAATTTCAATCAGTGAGAGCCAGGAAATCATGAGCTCATCTCAGCTCTGACAATGACTCTTTGTGTGAATTCGAGTATGTCATTCAAAAGCAGATTTTCCAAAGGGGCCTCTTAGTTTGGGCACCTACTTTCTGAGATTAAGTATGAAATCTTGGTTTCACTGAGGTCCCTTGAAGTTTTATGTTCACAGGGGTCAAAATTTCACCCCCATGATTTCTGTTTGAGAATGCTGAATTGCCAGTCCCTATTGACTTCATGTAGTCAGCAGTTCAACATTTCTGCAACCATGCCCTTCCTCCAGGTCAGCATTTTATTGACATTTCCACTATGGGATAGGGAGTCAAAAATAAAACAACTTTTGTGTTCATTTACAATGCTGGAGACTAACATTAAACCCATTAGCTGGAAAACACCATAAAGTTATGAGCCAAAATAATGCTCAAGACAAGATTTTTACTCTCTCCTCATGAAAATTCCATCCATGTCTAAGCAAATGTTGTGCATGCTTCATAGACAATTTCTTGCAATTAGGAACAAAGCTGAGCTACCATCATGGGCCACAACAGAACTACAGATTATTCTTTTTAGTTTATAACCACAAATAAGGCCCAAGTAAACAAATACAGTTTTTATTATTATTATTATTATTTATTTTTATTTTTTAATGCACCCACCTCGGTGTTTAACTTTCAGGCTCTAACTATGATTATATCACAGACTCACAGAATGGCTGAGGTTGGAAGGGACCTCTGAAAATCATCTAGTCCAAACCCCTGCCAAACAGGATCACCTAGAGCACAACAGAATCACAGAATACCATGCTAGGACAAGTTGTAATACAATGCAATGACACTGGAGAAAAGAAAAAAAAAAAAAAAAAAAAAAAAAATGGTGCAATATGATCTCTTTTTCTTAAACTTCTATTCAGAGCTGCAGCTTCATATGTCTGTATTTCTGATGTCTTAGGCCATTTGGAAAATCCGTGGACACCCCCCACTAGAGATGACCATGCAAACTGTTTGTCCCAGGTGATTTGCTAAATTGTTATGGCCTCTCTATACCAAAACCACTCAGTTCAACATTCTGGTCCATCTTTTTTCAAACCAAATGTCGAATGTTAAATTTTGAACCTGAATTGTATTTGGTCTGCTAATATGCTTGTCAACTTTTCGACTGTTATAGATCAAGAAAGGTCCTTAATTGTGCAGTGATTTAATGTATTGACTTTTCATCTTTTCAACATGGTATATGGGAGAGAGGTGCAAATTCATTTGGTGCTTCCAGCCAGTAATGACCGTGCCTCTTTACCAGCTGCCCATTATTCTGACATAATTCATTTTTTGTTTAGTGGGCTGAACACTAAAAGGTGGTTAAAGAACTGGAATAGGTACAAATTGGATTGAGAGGTACCGGTGGTGCTGTGTGGTCTTACACAGCACTTTATTGCAGTATGTCTGGTTTCATTGCTGGCACCAAACCTTTATTAGGCAAGGAAATGTTAGATTCTAAAAAGGAATCCTGCACTTAAATTCTGTAGATGAGATTCTGGGACCCCCTGCTCTAAGCACCATGAATGTATATTTACCCAATAAAGTTCTCAGCCTGTCTATCAATAGATGTATTTCTGCACATTCTCAAAAGCGTTCATGGAACTGAACATTTAGCTCATGTTTATGACTGTTCAAAATCAATATACCTAGAGAAGTGCCACGGTTAATTCCCGTACCATGAACTGCACCAATCATGGGACAGAAGTTGGGACATGAGCCGTCAAACCAAAATGAATGTAATGCTAGTATGTAGTTGCCTGGACCTTATAGATTAGAAAAATCAACAGCTATATTTCTAAAATAGGTTGG
Source organism: Anser brachyrhynchus (assembly GCF_964034855.1). NCBI lineage: Eukaryota > Metazoa > Chordata > Aves > Anseriformes > Anatidae > Anser > Anser brachyrhynchus. The sequence continues at coordinate 46,932,279 of NC_137699.1, forward strand.
GTGGATTATCTCCTATTGTAACACTGCACAACAAGTCTCTAAAATGCTCCTCAAACAGCAGAGAAAATGTAATAGTGGGTTAGAACTAATGCGGCTTTTTACACATAGAAACAAAGCCCATTTAGGTCCTGATGTACTCATACAGGAGTATTCCACTAAGAAAAGAGATCAATTGAATTTACAATAGCATAAGTAGATCTCCAGAGTAGTGCTAAGCAGAAGACAAAGCAGCAATGAAATCTGCAGCTTTAAGAGGCATGGATAACTCTACACAGCATCAAAGAAAGATCACAATTTTTTAACAGGTTGGATAAACACTTATGAAACTCAATTTATCTTGTAGATAACAGATGCAGAATGAAGGACCGTTAACAGTCAGAAATTCCTGAGAAGATGGTTTAAAAGTACCCCATTACACTGAAGTGTGATACACCCTGTTCATAGGAATAGGCTTCAAAAAGAAACAACAATCTCCAAAAACTAGTTACAATTGATGTCTCTACCTAACTAGTTCTCTTCATAGTCCCACATTGTTGTCAACATCATTTTGCAGGTAGATGATCAATGAAGTTAGAACTTCCCTGTCCTGTATAAGTTTATGTAATAAATCAAAGCTGAAATAGTATAGTAAGCAGCATGTAATTATATACATATTACTACATTATTAATTATATCCATTATGTATTAATTCCCCCTCCTTGCCTCCGTTCATGCTCTGTAGCTCTGAATGCAACTGACGATTCATTGGAGAGGAGAGAAAATAAAGGACACAAAAAGCTCCAGAGCTGCTTGTTACATGTATGTGTATGATTAGGTAATAAACTGTTGAGTCACAGAAAGTTAGTAGTTAAATCAGTAGTATACAAAGAACCACAGTTATATCTTTCCTAACTGAACACTTAGGCCATATAATTTCATTGAAAGACTGGACAAATAAAATGAAAGAAAACAAACAAACAACAAACACATCTACCTTGCATAATTCATGCACATCATACAGAGGAAAATAATTTCCCATGTCTGCAGGCCACTTCACTGTTACTATCAATGAATAAGTGTTGACAGGTTGTGCTTTCATATGAATAATACGAGACACAAGATTAACTTGTAGGATAAATTCATGAGTGTTGATAGAATGACAGATCCACGTGAAGCCAAAATGTTTTATCAGCTTCCAGAAAACTGAACGAATAAGCAAGTTTCTTATTCCAAATTAACTTGTATTTGCCCTTCTTTAAAGAAGACAGAATGATAAATGATGCTCATAAGGAAAAGGTTTTGGAAGTCCTGCACCGGACAAAAGAAGGACAATGCCACACTTGAATCACTGCCTATTTAAAGACAGATAAGTGACATGTATGATAGGTAGAAGATTGCTTTCTATAGTGAACTGACAATTGATTCATCCAGATTTATTTCAATTTCTAGGGTAAGGGGATTTTCCTTTGTAATCAATATGAATGTATGGCAACAATTTTCAAAAGTAGTCACTGTAAAGCTCTGTAAGAAAGAGAAATCAGAGTTAGGTTTAAAACTAGAGACATGCTTTCTATGCTTCTATTTCCTGTTCAAGCTGATGACAACCCATGAATTCCTGGAATATTTTGAATAGTCTCTGGCTAGTTGGCTAGTCCCTTATCCTAAATTATTAAATTCAAATAACTCACGTATTATTATTAAATAGTTATTAAGGTACTAAAATACAAAGAGCTGTACTCCATGTCGGTATTTCTGTAGACCAGCTTTCCCACTAGAAATGCATTCCTGGCAGAAACTTCATCCTGTTATATACTGTTTAAGAATAGAATCACAGAATCATACAATCATTAAGGTTGGAAAAGAACTTCAAGATCATCTGGTCCAACCATCACACTACTACCAATGTCACCCACTAAACCATGTCCCTAAGCACCAGGTCCACCCTTTCCTTAAACACCTCCAGGGATGGTGGCCCCACCACCTACCTGAGCAACCTGTTCCAATGCCTGATTACTCTTTCTGAGAAGAAAGGGTCCCTGAACTATTCTTCCTATTCTGTTTTTGACCCATAATTTCCCTTTTTATAAAAATACTCATCACTCCTTGGTGTCACCATCTTTCCATTGCTCAGCCAGTGAAAGGAAGCTCTATTTCATAAGTTAACAGGTTCAAACTTCAGTTTATGGAAAGATCTCCCAATCATTTCTGTGCTTCTGGGTGTCCTTGGACATGTTTGAATGATCAAGATGTTAGTATGTATTGCTGGTAAGTGTTCTTGAATGAGAATTATTCAAGATAAATATAAGATTTGGGGTATTTCATTCAATAAAATTGTCATTATTGTCTCAAGATTCCACCCATAAAGATAACTATGGCAGTGCAACTAAGTTACTTTTACATTGTCTTTGCATTGGACATAAATATCAGGAAAATTATTTTGGTTCTACTGATTGTTCTTCAGAAGTCCCGATACAGTAATTAGAATATGCTACCAATCATTAAGTTTTGAAATGGCTTTATTCAAATTCCACTGTCTTTATTCTTATCTACTCTGTTTATGCATAATTTTCCATCGTGCATTTTCTTCAAATTTCAATATATACATGTAATGTAACTTTGGATCTCTTATCTCTCCTTTAGCAAATTGCTTTGGATTCAAATTAAGCAATCAAGCAAAGAAAAAAAGTCAGCTTCACATAATGTTGGTTTCATTTATGTTGGTCATAAAAAATCAATCATAATTTTAAAGCAATTTCTTAAAAATACCATTATAATCACCTTTTAGGAAAGTTCACTCCAGAATGATAGAATAATGCATGAAAAGAAAAGAAAATTGTTGTCTATTTGCTTGTAAAATGACAGAAAACTGTGGGGTTCCCTCTGTAACTCTTATGATTATTTTATTTCCTATAATATAAGGAACAGCAGGTAAGCAAACAAACAAACAAAATAGAAAGATGATAATGGGAACTTAACAAAAAACAAGAAAATGAAGAACAAATAGGACAAGATAATTCCCTCCACTCCCAACACTACTTTCCACACAAATGAAACATCCTGGTAGACCTATCTGATTATAATAGCTGCTCAGCAAAAATAGATTTGCTTCCCAAAATTCCCAAACTGCTTCAGCTTGGTCCAAGTGAAATGTATAGTAAATTCTTTTCCTGAATGCTTTTTGCCAAGCTTTGAAAAATCAGTTAATAGGCAAGAACTTTGCTTATTTCACTCTATAGTTAAGATAAACAAACTCCTTGAAAAAGATTTACGATAAGCCCCCCTTGCATCATCTTACCCAAAATGAGGTTTAAATTGAATCTTTTAGAACTTGCCCTACAGCTGCATTTCTCACTAATTGTACTGATACAGTTTTAAGGAAAAAGATTCAGAGATGATGATCTCACTCTTGAACTATACTCCAGAGTTAAGGGATAAAGAGTTAAACATTTGTTCCTTGCCCTCCTTACCTCTTTCCATATCCATACTCTTTATGTTCTTTTAACTACTTTGTGATATTTGTTAGAATAACAATATCATTATTTATAGCAAGAAAAGGAGGTCAGGAAGAAAACAAATAAAACATCTCTGAAATCTCTAAGGCATTGTATTTTTTCACTGGTTAGCATTGCCTCCTATGTAGCAATAATTATGTTCTAAAAAGTAACCAGATTAGTACTTAGATTTTTTTTTCACCGTTTAACAACTAACTAGGTATTAAATCCATAAATAAAGTAATTCTCAATAGGTTTCAGATCCCAATACATTTTGACATTTCTTTCTCTCTCTCTCTCTCTCTCTTTCTCTCTTTCTCTTTCTTTCTTTTTCTTTCTTTCTTTCTTTCTTTCTTTCTTTCTTTCTTTCTTTCTTTCTTTCTTTCTTTCTTTCTTTCTTTCTTTTTGTTTCTTTTTCATTTGATTCATAATAATTCTGTTCTACTTAGTTGCAGTCCCAAATTCAAATTTGCTGAAAGAATCATCCAGGACAGATTCAAAATTCAGAGGAAATAAATGGTCCCCTAATGATGAGTTGACTGCACAAGGAAATCTGCCAAAATGTGTATGCTTAGCAGACTTTTTTTTATAAGTGCAATAACTAATGTATGAACATCTATTGCCGTTGGCTCTGGTGGAAGTAGCGATAATAAGTGTAGTGTAGAAGAAAAATAAGAAAAAAGGCCATAGCAGAATAAAGAAAAGCTATAATAAAAATGAAAGACTCAAAGCATATTTATTTATCCTACATATTCACAAAGTGAAACGGTAAATGCATTTCAAGCTATATTTTCTGAAGAAGCTATTTTTATCAGAAAAAGGACAAATAGCGCACTGCGAGTATCTGTATTTATTCTCTTTCAGACATTTTCAGTTCAATTAAGCTAATCTGTTGAACACACAATGAACACACAAATGTATGAGGGTTACAAAAACATGATGCTAACATTTCAGTTGGAACAATCATGAACACGTGATGCTAGAACACACAAACTCTCATGAGGAAGAAAGTACAGTACTGTTTTTATAGCTGTTGACTTTAGACACCAATGAAATACTGACTTTGCATTAATGGCAGTATTCACATTAATGCAATTATTCTGTGAATGTACTGACTTCCACAGATGTCTTAGGAGGAAAACGAAATGATGGAAGCAAGTTGAGGCTTTCTAGTTTTGCTAGCATCATTATGAATTAAAATAGGTTTGCTCATGGAAAATATTCAGAATGAATCAAAAGAATAAAGCCTATACCTTCTTTTGAATGGGTAAGAAGTACTCTTTAGCTTTCAAGATAATAAGAAATAAGTAGACTGCATCTCCCTTCTGACATACTGGATTGGTTAAGTTTCATCCACCTTCATGTATGCCTCTATAGAGACTAGAATTATGACGCTAAAAAAGATGAAGATTCAGGGACAAACATTTGGTTCTTGTTTTAGACCCACTGGGTCCTCTAACTGGCAATTGCATGGGTAAGAAGACAGGGTGGGTTTAAATTCTGTCTCTTCATTCACCAGCATTGACAGCTGACAATAGTGGTGGCAATAATCAGTCCCAGTCCTAGTTTATCAAATAACTCAGCTCCTCAGTGGAAGAGGCAATTGCTGTACATTCTCCTTTCTCTTCTATTCGGGTTTTGCTGTCTTATGGTTTTATACTAGGATACAACGTAACGACCCCACCAACCTCCCTTTTTCCGAAAAATCAGGCATCCAATCTGTCTGCATATTTACTGAGTTCCCTTCAGCTGGCTGGTGGAAACTATTTGTGAAGTTGCTTACTCATGGATTAAGGGCCTCCACAAAGGCAAGCAGGAACTCATAGCAGGCTCCAAGGCAGAAACTGTGTATATACTGGCAACAGTTTTTGTCCTAGTTCTCCTGCATGGAAGAATCGAAGGAACTGCAGGCATTTTTCAGTGCAAGTTCACAATGGCTTGTACTCAGGGCTGTATCTCTAACATTCTGAACATGTCCTGTCATTACAGGTTTGAATGTCACCCAAAGAAAATTAAGAATCTTCTATTCCCTCACTGCTGCAAAAGACAGTATCTCCTCTCTAGTAATATTTGTTTTCAAATCTGTGTTTAGCAGGGTTGTACATAAGGCTTAGATATTGCATTCAAGCAAAATTATCATCTGGTACTAAAACCAGGATGTTGCACTTCTTCAGCTTTTATACTATCTATAGGAAGACAAATATTTTTAACAGGACTCATATACACAGACATAAAGAACCAATTTTTCAGCATAAGCAAGATCTGTAGAACATCTGTCCTGTATGTAGTGATGATTAATATTTCTAAGACAGATTGGATAATTTTCTAAATATATACTGAGGGATTTTTTTTTTTTTTTTAGATTTAATTGAATAAGAGTATTCGAGAATAACTGAGCTGCAAGGGAGCTCTGGAAATGGTTTTGTCCACCACCACTCCTGCTCTAAGTACGGCCAGCTTCATCAGGTTTCTCAAAACCACATCCAGCTGAGTTTTGCATATCTCTGAGGATGGAGACTTCATAACCTCTCCAAACAACCTGATCTAGGGTTCAATTGCCCTTAAAATGACTTATTTTAATATGCTTAAATGGAATTTCTGTATTTCAGTTTGTGACCTCTTGTCCTGTCACTAGACAACACTGAAAAGAGCCTGCATTATCTTCTTATCTCCCTCCCTCTCCCCAAATATTTATTCACATTCATAAGATACTCATCAAGGCTTTCTTGTCCAAGCAGAAAAACAAACAAACAAAACAAAAACCCTAGAAACAATCTCTCTCAGCCTGTCCTAATATGAAAAATAATCCTTGTAGTCCTTTAATGGATCTGCTCCAGTACATCTATGTTCCTCCTGTACCGGGGAACAGCAGTCCAGGTGGAGTCCCACCAGTGCTGAGTGGAGATGAAAGATCACCTCCCACAGCCTCTCCCAGAAAGCTAAGGATGATGTTGGCCACCTTTGTAACAAGGGTGCACACTAAATCCTCTCTGGGCCATGTTCCCCTACTTCCACCTCTCGTACCTCTTCCTTTTTATGTGTGAGTTTAGTCATGAGATCCTTGCTTATCAGTGCATCCTGACACCTTTGCTTGACTTGCTGCACGTTTGAAAGGGCTGTTCTTGAGCTTGGAGGTGGCAAACCTTGAAAGTCAGTTGAGATTTACGATTTTCTTTTAGGCTCAACTTGAGTTAGCAGTGTACCCTGGTAGTGAAGAGGGCAAAACACATTTTGGGGTTTGTTAAACACAGTATAGCCCACCAGTCAGAAGAGGTAATTTTCCAACTATATTTAGTGTTGGTGCAGCCTTACCTTGAATGTGATGTGTAGTTCTGGGCCCTACAATATAAAAAGGATATTAAGATACTTTAATGCATCCAGGAGAGGGCAACAAAGCTGGTAAAAGAGCTGGAAGGCATGTCCTATGGAGGAGAAGCTGAGGACACTTGATCTCTACAACTTCCTAAGAAGGGGATACGGAGAGGGAGGTGCCAGTCTCTTCTCTCTGGTAACTGATTGTAGTACACAAAGAGCACCACAAACTTCCTCCAGGGGAGGATTCAGACCAGACATAAGGAAAGGAAAAATTTCTTCTCCTAGAGAGGTGGTTGATGCTCCATGCCTGTCAGTGTTCAAGGGGTATTTGGATAATGCCCTTAATAATATGCTTTAACTTTTGGTTAGCCCTGGTAGTCAGGGAGTTGGATTTGAAGATCTTTGTAGGTCCCTTCCAACTGAATTACTCTATTCTGTTCCGTTCTGTTCCATTCCATTCTTGTATTCCGTAAAACATTAATCTACAAGAAAGAGGAAGAAAGATTGCACAGTTCATGACATCTTGTAAGATGGTACATAAGATACATATTCTTCCCTTCTCATCTGTTAACAGAACAGCAACAGACCTTGCCACTGTCATAGCTGCAAAATAGTTCAGTATCTATATTTTAGATGCCAAAAGCAAAGAAAATTAACAATTAGAAATTACCAATTAGACTTCCAGTGTGATGGACTAGATGTGTTCCTATAGTTCAAGGTCAGATTTTATTTCTGTAGCTGCTTCAGTTGAAAAATAAGCCTGACTGAAATGAAATGGGCGGGCTACTCAAGAGGACTTTAAGGATGTTGCGAGGCTGTGCAGGGACAAAATTAGAAAGGCCAAAGGTCATCTGGAACTCAATGTGGCTACTGCCGTTAAAGATAACAAAAAATGTTTTTACAAATACATCAACACAAAAAGGAGGACTAGGGAGAATCTCCATCCTTTACTGGATGTGGGGAGAAACTTCGTTACAAAAGACGAGGAAAAGGCTGAGGTGCTCAATGCCTTCTTTGCCTCAGTCTATAGCGGCAAGACCAGTTGTTCTCTGGATACCTGGTACCCTGAGCTGGTGGAAGGTCATGGGGAACAGAATGTGGCCCTCACTATCCATGAGGAAATGCTTGGCGACCTGCTACAGCACTTGGATGTATGCAAGTCGATGGGGCCGGATGGGATCCACCCGAGGGTACTGACAGAACTGGCAGAGGAGCTGGCCAAGCTGCTCTCCATCATTTATCGGCAGTCCTGGCTATCAGGGGAGGTCCCAGTCGACTAGTGGCTAGCAAACGTGACGCCCATCTATAAGAAGGGCCGGAGGGTAGACCCGCGGAACTATAGGCCTGTTAGTTTGACCTCAGTGCCAGGGAAGCTCATGGAGCAGATTATCTTGAATGTCATCATGTGGCACTTGCAGGGCAACCAGGCAATCAGGCCCAGTCAGCATGGGTTTATGAAAGGTAGGTCCTGCTTGACGAATGTGATCTCCATCTATGACAAAGTGATGTGCTTGGTGGATGAGGGGAAGGCTGTGGATGTGATCTACCTTGATTTCAGTAAGGCTTTTGACACCGTTTCCCACAGCATTCTCCTCAAGAAACTGGCTGCTCGGGGCTTGGACTGGCGTACGCTTTGTTGGGTTAAAAACTGGCTGGATGGCCGGGCCCAAAGAGTTGTGGTGAATGGAGCCAAATCCAGTTGGAGGCCAGTTACTAGTGGAGTCCCCCAGGGCTCAGTGCTGGGGACAGTTCTCTTTAATATCTTTATCGATGATCTGGATGAGGGGATCGAGTGCACCCTCAGTAAGTTTGCCGATGACACCAAGTTAGGTGCGTGTGTCGATCTGCTCGAGGGTAGGAAGGCTCTGCAGGAGGATCTGGATAGGCTGGAGCGATGGGCTGAGGCCAACTGTATGAAGTTCAACAAGGCCAAGTGCCGGGTCCTGCATCTGGGGCATAACAACCCCAAGCAGCGCTACAGGCTAGGAGATGAGTGGTTAGAAAGCTGCCTGGCAGAGAAGGACCTGGGAATACTGGTTGATAGGCAGCTGAATATGAGTCAGCAGTGTGCTCAGGTGGCCAAGAAGGCCAACAGCATCCTGGCCTGTATAAGAAGCAGTGTGGCCAGCAGGGCTAGGGAGGTGATTGTCCCCCTGTACTTGTCTCTGGTGAGGCCACACCTCAAGTACTGTGTTCATTTTTGGGTCCCTCGCTACAAGAAGGACATCGAGGTGCTCGAGAGAGTCCAGAGAAGGGCGACCAAGCTGGTGAGGGGTCTGGAGAACAAGTCTTACGAGGAGCGGCTGAGGGAACTGGGGTTGTTTAGCCTGGAGAAGAGGAGGCTCAGGGGCGACCTTATCGCTCTCTACAGTTACCTTAAAGGAGGCTGTAGGGAGGTGGGGGTTGGTCTATTCTCCCACGTGCCTGGTGACAGGACGAGGGGGAATGGGCTAAAGTTGCGCCAGGAGAGGTTTAGGTTGGATGTTAGGAAGAACTTCTTTACTGAAAGGGTTGTTAGGCATTGGAATGGACTGCCCAGGAAGGTGGTTGAGTCGCCATCCCTGGTGGTCTTTAAAAGACGTTTAGATGTAGCCCTTAGTGATATGGTTTAGTGGAGGTCTTGTTAGTGTTAGGACAGAGGTTGGACTAGATGATCTTGGAGGTCTCTTCCAACCTAGACGATTCTGTGATTCTGTGGAAAAAAAAATAAAAAAAAAATAAAAAAAAGGCAGTGGTTATGAGGTAGAAAAAGGGTGCATTAGGGGTGCAATTGGTGGTTTGACAGTCTTGAATGTGAGCGTATGTGTTTAGTCATATTGTGCTTATGTGTTTAATCATATTGTGCTGATATTCTCACTGCAAGTTAAATACCAGTATCTCTGAAGTAATGTCACTCTCAGCAAGTACACAGAATTACCATTTCAGTTTTGATCAGTGTATTTTGAGTATGAAAGAAAACCTATTATCTCCCATGAAATAAAACCATTTCCCTACAGTTACTAAATAACTGTTGTTATAGCCTTGGATAAACTTTGGATGGAAAGAGCTCAGTAGTATCTATGATACACTTCTTTTCCAGCTATATTTTGGCTTCTTCTGTCCAGCATGGTAGAAATAGGCACTAATGAACACTGAAACTGCAGAAGTCTGTATGAAGGGTTCATTTATTTGTTTAATTAATTAATTAATTTATGAAGGTTTCCAAGTTCTAAAGCTTATTATACTGTCTGGTCAATATTATTCTAAAATATATATATATACGCTTTTCCCTGATATGTTAACATTTTTTTTTTTCTGCAATTAATGGGATTCATTTGACTTTATTTCCTGCAAGAGCAAGATATAAGATTCAGCAATTCCACAGGTATTTCAAATCCAATGCTTCTTTCAGCTGGAACTTGGAAGTACAGTATTTATTTAAATTAAAAAAAAAAAAAAAAAAAAAAAGCTCTCTAGTAGCAATGAGGCTTAAAAAGATTTAATAGGTCACCTTCTCCATTTATCTATCACTATCGTATTGCTCTTTTCAATATTCTCCTTGGTATTTTTTTCAGTACAGTTTTAAATACCTCGAGTGTCAGAGGTTCCATCACCTCTCTTAAAAGATCAAGTTGCAGGAAAATAGATCTTATTATAACAACTTCTTTGTGGCTACATCCATGCTTTTTATCAGTACAGAAGTCACTTGTAACCTCTGTATAGGTTGGGGAACTATCCAGAACAAAAGCAACCCTTTGCTGAACATTAGTAGTAGACAGACACAAAAAACTAGTCATGCCACAGTAAGGGTCTCAGGTAAGGTGTCTGATCTTCATACAACTTAAAGGTTCTCTAGCTTTATCTGAACTAAACATTTTTACTGATTGTGGGGGACTGAGCTCAGTGACCTACCCAATCTCTTACACTCTTAACACATTTGTGCAATGTCAGAATGTCTACCTCAAACATTTAAAATGTACTCTCAATTGATGCCAATACTTAATGTCTCTATGTCTGACCAGTCCTACATTTCTGAGCAGTCCCGGATTGTCACCTCTGCTGCTGGTTCATCCATCTCAGTCACATCCCAGTCTGAAATCACATGGTTATTCCTTCCCAGGTGTCACTTCTTAATATGCTCTGTTCCCTGTACTACTATATGTTTTTCCAATGTGCTTTGGCTTTTTTTCACAATGAAAATTAACAAAACCCCAAAGATATCACTCGGTTGTAATGTGTTAAGTCGGTCTTTTTGTTTTCTGTGAAAAACCCATCCAGAAATGTAATGTCAATTGTGTTCGTCTCATCATGAAAGCAGCTTCTTCCCATGAGCACGAAGTAATTTCACTGTGGGAATTCTGGGACATCCAGGAAGAAGGTGCTGAATTATGAGACATTTTAATTACTTAAATGTTCAAACTATGGTAAAAATTAAGGAAAATGTAGAGGTGGAAATATCCAAATGGAGTGGAAAGTAGCGCTGAAGTTTGAATACACCTGTGACTGTTTCTAATGTTAAGTAGAACTGAGAGCTCCCTGACTACCACAGCAAAAATATTCTTGGATTATTTATTGGAAAAAAACAATAAAAATCTCTTCTATACAACTTCCTTATTCGTTCCTACTTTTGTTTCCTCTACTTTTCTTTTGTCTTAACATTTTCCTTGGAATTACTAAGTAATTACACAGCACTCATAGCTACAGTTCTTAAAGGGTTTTATGCTTCAGTGATTCAGGTCTCTTTCAAATCATATATAAATATCATCATTATAATTTAAATGGATGGAGAAACGAAGATACTGGGAGGTCATTTAAACATATTATCCAGACTCAGTACAGAACATGCCCGGCCCGAGACCAGTGGGTGGCGAGGGCCCGAAAGGTAGCCGTGTGCTCGGAGGCAGCCCGGTCACGCCTGAGGCCTGCCCCACACGGCCGGGGGGCGGGACGGCGGCTCGGGCCAAAGGGCGGCAGCGCTCCCCAGCGCGGCCCGGCCCTGCCCATGGGCGAAAAGGACGGAGAGATGGCGGGAGAGCCCCCGTGGGGCGTTCTGAACCCCTGGAGGGCCAGGAGGGGTTGTAGTGCCTGCTACCCCACGTGGTTCTTGCGGGTGGGTTCTCCTCGGTTTGTTGCTTTCCTGAAGGGAAGAGAAAAAGATGTGCCAGCCCTTCCTAAAACTTCCCTTGACTGGTCCCGTGGGAAGGGCATGGAGCTGTGACAGGGGAGGGTCAGGCTGAGTGTTAGGAAAAGGTTCTTCACCCAGAGGGTGGTCGAGGCACTGGGTCAGGCTTCCTGGGGCAGTGGTCACAGCATCAAGCCTGCCAGAGTTCAAGAAGCTTTTGGACAATGCTCTCAGACATATGGGCTGTTTTTTGGGTGGTCCTGTGTGGGGCCAGGAGTTAGACTCAATGATCCGTGTGGGTCACTTCCAACGTGGGATATTCTGTGAATATTTACAATAGCTCTAAATCTTACAGAGGTGTCCTGGCTTACCTGAGGTCTCTCAAGTAAGTGAGGTCTGCAGATGGAAATAATACAGTCATATATCTATTATGCTTCTGGGACTTGAGTTATTATTTCTGTATGACTTTGCACTGTGTTATATCCAAATCTTCGTCAGGTGTCTGTAATACTGCTCTGCACTGCAGCAGTGTAGTTGGGCCCTTAGATAGGCCCCTAACCATATTTCTTCTGCACTTTCTTGATGACTGAATGTCGCTGTGAAAAGTGGTTCTTATCTGAATACTTATTTCTTCTTTCTCACAATAAGCCAATGAAATATTTTTTGTCACCCTCTATTCTAATAGATTTGGATATGATGTCCTGTATATCTTCACTATATTAAATTGTATATACTTTTTTTTTTGATTTTTTTTTTGTCTTCTACCATATATATCATATGGAAAATGTTCTCTTGTACAATCTTTACTGTAGAATATAATACTATTAAGAACTAATTTTGCTGAAAGCAAAATTCATTTGTAGCAATGGTCTATCAGTAATGGAAAAAACATCCCTTGCATGTTTTCTTGAACACAGCCTTCTGAAATGATATCATAGAATTGTATTTGACTATGTAGGTATTGCAGTAGTTATACGTGAGACAATGTAGGCTTTTTAAATGTTGCTGGCCTTGCTTTATAGTATTATATTCTTTCTTCGTAGCAAAAGAATGATAAATTTCTGAAGTGTTTTCAGTGTGGACTTGAAAAATCAATATAATACAGATGAAAGCATACACATATACAAAGTAATAAAGTTAGTAAGAGACTTTATGGAAAATGTATAGCTCAAAAATACTTTAATTAGAAGGCTGAAGGTTATCACAAACGAGTGAGATTCAGCTCTAGGTTAAGACATATATGGTCTAAAATTTCTCTTTGTATGTAAATTACATTTCTAAGATTTTATACAGACTTTGGAAAATTAGGATTTGATGCATAGCTGTTTGAGATTCCTGGGCTTCCAGCAACTCCATAAAGCCGAGTGATTGGAGATGAAGTTGTTATAGAGAAATTAGTGTGTAGATTTGTGTATAGAAATCCATATGTAGATTTGCATGGAACCAACATAAGAACTGCCCATGCTACAGTAGGGTGTTAAATAAGCGTTTTTATTTTTTTAATTTTTATTTCTTTCAATAGGAAGAAAAAGTGTTTCCAACTTTGAACTTATTCTAGTTCCCTTCTGGAATTGTGAAAAAAAGTAACAAACAAATGAAAATCTCCCACAGTCAAGCTAGATAGTTCATATTCAAATCCATTTACTGGGGAAAAAAAATGAATTAGTCATCAATTACACAAAACTTTTTTCAACCAGGAAGTGTCAAGATGTAATCTATTAACATCTAGCAAACAGCCATCTATAGCATGTAAACAGAAGGCTGTTGAAATGAATAATATTTATGTCTTTAGCTGATGTTTCTTTTACTGATGGTGACTTCACATCACTGTATCTTCCTTAAAGAGATTATGGAACACTTCAGCAAGTTTATATTCTGAATCATTTTTTATGAAATACGAATGAGAAGAAACTGTGTAATGATATTACTCTCCTGATCTTTTGAGAAGTACTTCAGATTTTCTTGAAACCAGAGAAGCTCACTTAGGATCTTGTCTTATACTCTTGCTTACTCCCTTTATTAAATAATCTTTCTTTATTTTTCTTTTAATAGGGCTTGCTACTCCTAGTCAGAACTATTAATTCTGTAGCATGCTGATCAGCCTTTCACAGTGGAAAATGATTATAGGAAGATGCACAAGACCTTGCAAAGGGCAGAGGATCATCTTCCCTAGTGAAATCTTTGACAGACCTCTGAGTTAAGATATGTCCTACTGAAGAGATTTTTATTTCCCTTACAGACCTTGTTCTTTAGTAATTTCTAATTATAAATATTCTTAGCTATAGCTATGTGCATATTGACTTGCTGGATATAGCACAGACCTTGGCTTCAACATAAATTTGTAATTCATGTCATTGCTTAATTCTGTATTATGTGAAAAATAGACTATTTCAGCAGATTGGGGCTGTCCCTTTTATGTATCATCTGAGGCATATCATTCTTTCATTTAAGACAGGAACATTAGAAACTAGTAATTGAACATATATTATTTTGTGTCTCTCTCATATGAAAGAAATAAGCAGAATTTTCTCTGCAGGCATACAAGTGGGATTGACTGAAGTGGGGATTTTAACACCTATGATTTTATCAACTATGTAGAGGTACTTACACTAGACTTCAGGAAATACTAGTCCATGTATTTTATTTTTTTTTTTCACAGAAATTACTTGAACTGAGATGATTTATACTAGTACTGAGTGACAGAGGCACAGAATTTCTCAAATTGAAATATCAAAAACCACTGTCAGTTGCCTGGGACAAAACAGAAGTGACAGTAGTGGCAATAGTCACAGGGAGAGTCTGTTCAATTCATGTGAGTTAAAACCAAATCGGGATCAAAACAGCCTCCTGTTACTAATCCCCAGAGTTCTACACGCACACATACAGCTTCACACAGGTGCATGCATGCAGTACATGTATACTCCCATCTCACAGAAGGTTGTGCATACACAGGTTTTGTTGTGCATGCACAACTCTTTTTCCGGTAGCATCCCTATTCACTAATGCTGTTCACACTCACATTCTTACCTCATTCTTACCTTAACTGATGTTGTTATCAAGGTATGTTACCAAGGGCAGAGCTATGCAATCAGTGCCATACAAGTGATTCTTGTTATATAAGAAATACATCTATACCTATCCAAAGAGATAAAGATGTAAAAAGGAAAATAATAAATAAAAAGTGCCCATGAATCTAGGCACATCAGGTGGTATCAATTGTTTAGAGTTAACATTAGCATTTTGAGGATGGCACCTTTCTTTCTGGCTCATCTTGACACAGATTTAAAAAAAAAAAAAAAAAAAAAAAAAAACTTGAGAAGGATAGTCCTATAAATAGAGAATAACATACAACTCAGGAATACCAAGCTTGTAAAAAGGGAGACAAGAATAGGTGGTAAAGGGTTGAGCCATTTCATCTGAAATGTACACCCCCATAAAGATGAATATCCATATCCCTTCAGCCATTCAAGGATAGATGAAAGATGGGGGAAAGGAGAATGAGACAAAGAATAAATGGTATGTAGCTATAGGTTTTGAGTGTTCATTCTGCTTGGGGATTCAGCTAGGCAGTGATCAGATGTGATGATATAAACCAGGAAATGGAAATTTGAGTTCCAAATCTCCCTTAGATGGAACTAGACACAAACATACTGTGTTTTACTGAAACTAAATGAATAAATGCCATTGACATTCATTGGCAGTAATTTTTATTTTATTTTTTATTCAATGGCAGTAAATGAATAAATCCCATTGTGTGGGTTATTGTTTTCTCTAGATTTACACTGGACATACTTCCAGGCCTGTCTCACAGTTGCCTTGCGTCCTGATGTAAGGTATGAAACAGCTTTCAAGAGACTGACTAAACTAGGAATCTTTAGATGAAGAAAAGTCTACTGAGTGATAACTATTGATAGTAATCACAATAGTTTATGTTTCCCTTTCATGGAACTTTTAACTATGATATGGTTTTGGTGACCTTTTCCTCATAATAGCAGCAACCGTTATTTGCAGCAACTTTTTCATCCTTCTAGTTCCTGCTTGAAACTTCAGTCCTATTCCTCCTTTCCACACATGGACTATTCCAGAGGTGAGGTATGTGGCCAGACCACATACCACTGTCACAGAAGTTGATTAAATAGCACAAGAAAAAATAAACATATCATGAGGGAATAAGGAATTAACTTTACATGACTGAAATCTACGTAAGCCACGAAGTCCAGACTTTGAAAATACGAATGAAAATACAGTGAAAATACAAATGCTAAGTTTTGTAGTTGAGATTAATCCCTAGGAATCAGACATATCTATAGGGTTTGAAAATTTCAGGTTTATCAGATTCATCAGCATCTGAAATGGAACCCAGGTTTTTAAGAATTTGCACCAGAAAGCACTTTGAAGCACACAACGAGAAATAGGTTTATACGTCTTGCAGGAGCCACAGTCTCTGCTAAGCAGCCTTGAGCACCATCTACTGGCACTTTCTGTATTAACTCCTTACGAGCATCCATGTATCTATCTGTAAGAGGTTTAGCCCTGGTTACTAGATGTCATAAGAACTGAGTGGGCAATTCTCGTACTTCATTACAGTACTGGGTGCAAAGGGCCAACGGGGAAGATCTGCTTCTGCCTGGAAGCACAAAGACCCGCCAAGGCAGTAGACATGGTATTAGGATCACAACATATTTCTGTAAGTCTTTTATGTATGCTATGATTCTGCATCACCTTGCTGAGCAACTTTGCCAAAAAATCCAACATGCTGTTCTGTGAAACCCAGAAGAAATTTACATCATCCCCTCAAGAGTTTTGTCTGGTGCCCTCATACATGTCTTCACCACTAACATATGAGCCTCAAACAAACTGTGTGCATGTGTGTATATATATTATATATACATATATATAGAGAGAGAACATATAGGACAACTTTCACAAGAATACTTAAATATTTCTTAGGGACAGAATTTCAAAGTGAATACTGTTAGACATTTAAAAATACCCTAAGATACCGTAGATACTCTAAGACCTTAGTTTCAAATGTCGTATTACAGGCCAAAAAGGATTTGGCAATTGGAAGTTGTAAATTATTTTAATCATTTACGCTGATTAAAGTGAAAATAAATGTGGAACTATTTATGTAATGAGGGATTCTTACTTGGTCTTTTTTTTTTTTTTAGGTTCTAGCTATAGAAAAAAAGATAAAAATGTGTTTATAGAAATGGGAAACTGCTAAGATTACTGAGCACTCAATGTTCACAGAGCATTAGCACCATGTTATTTAGAGTGTAATCGCCACGCGTTAAGAAAATAATGCAATGTTCAGTGCTGTACTAACAATCCAATTTATTGCCAAATATTAGTGGGTTTGTCTCAGATTACTGGGAATTTAATTTAAGTAAGATGTAATAAGAAGTAGAGAAAATATAGCCCTTCTGACTGCAACTGTGTTTGAACTCCATCTTACATCAAACTACATTGCTGGAGTATCTATTCCAATGGTCTTGTTTTTATTTTGAATGGACCATTCCTTTCATTTGGAAAGGAATATGGTGGATATAAGATATTTGTAAGATTTTGCTTTGCACGAATATGTAAAGAATTTTTTGATAGCAGTACTGTTACCAAAAACAAACGAACAAACAAACAAACAAAAACAGAACGGCATGTGAGAAACAAGACGTATGAAGAGCAGATGGATACATTTCCACAAATTTAAGGCAGAAAAAAGGAAAAGGTCACACTGAGCAAGCTGGTCCCAGTCTTCCCTGACTTCCCTCTTTCCTCTGTTTGTCAAGGTGGTGCATAGCTTGTATGTCCCATAGGACTTCTCCCTATGTAGTAGTTACATGAATAGCAGTGATTAAAATATATTTTATGCTTGTACTCATTCATGTGTGTATGTCTGTGTTTCTTTTTTTCTCTGATGTGGACCCACACTTAGTTGCCACTGGATTAGGTCATCATTATGTAATCTATAGAGACCATGGTAGTCATTCTGAAATTTCAATAACCTCATCAAATGAACAGTTTTATTAGGTGAATAAATACACATGCCATAGACTGTAATCCTCCTGTTCTTGATTGTACTGATTTAATGTAGATTCATTATTAAAAGTGGCTGTAATCCAATATATATCACCAATCTAAGGAGTTAATCGAGGCAAATACAAACTTTTTGGACTGTACTTTATAAAGAACTCAGACTTCCAGTCTCTCTGTCTGCATTTATCCTCTAAGAGAAGATGACTAATATGATTTTCTAATCAGATTTGTTACTCCAAGAATGTAAATTGCATGTCATATATCTGAGCAGTGATCATCTGGAGGGATGCAAAAGAGCAAAAGAAAAAAAGAAAAAAGCAAAAGAAAAAAAAAAGAGAGAGAGAGACAGAAAATAAAGAAAAAAGAAAAAGAAAAAGAAAAAAGGAAAGAAAAAGAAAAAAAAGAAAAAGAAAAAAAACTATGCTAAAAAGGCTGATTAATTAGTGTGACCTGTTTTGCATTTCATATGTCAAAAAGAAAAATGAATGTATATACTAGATCAATTTACTGTGTTCTTGTTCACCAAACAAAATATCTTAAGTTTAAAAAAAAATCATACATACAGATATTTAGGCAAGGAGTTTGAAATGTAACAGATGACAAGACACTGTGCTATTGTTCTGTTTCAAAACTTTATGAGAAACTTTGAAAATTTAATTTGTCCTAATGACCTTTCTAATAATTATATGGGCTTAAAATCATCCACTGCAAAGTTGTTAACAATATGTAACTTATAAGCTACAAAATGCTTTAGAACTGAATACAACATACTGAAAGGTTAAGCTTAGAGGTTAATGAGTTTGAATGATCCCCATGCATTTCTTAAGGCACACTAATCCATTGAAGTTTGGGTTTATACAGAAAGAGTGTGCCCAGGACACCTTTGCTGTAACAAAACACCTTCATAGGAGGTAACTAATGTAAATAAAATACTTCACAGCAGAGACAGTATCATGGTATGATACTGATAGCAAATAAAAATAGATATCTTCGATAACTTTTTGTGTCCAAACATTGGATTCTAAAGTAATATTTCAGTTTTTGGTTTTAAACCTCTAAGATAGTTGCATATTGGCAGGGTTCTTGGAAATGAAAGCGTTTAAAATATTAAAAAGTGAATCTCTTGAGTGAAATTAGTAAGATTTCTTTAGTTTAACAGAAATTAATCAAAGGCAGTTTTCCACCTTACCACCTCTGGCTGTATGAATGTTTGTTCTCATATTCTAATAGAAATTGTATCTAAAGAACAGCATAAATTGGGGGTTTGTCACAGGTTAGAAATGTAATGGTTGTAAATACATTAGGACCAATACACTCTTTCCATATACTGGCAAATAGAAGATAGCAAGAAGTAAACTATTAATATTGTTGAATAGATGTGACTGTTCTGCTGGGTGAAAATACAAAAGGGTAAGAAACTCCAAATGCTCAGTGGAGATAGCTAAGTACAGATTTTTTTTTTTTGATTTTTTTTTTGAGGCAGTCCATTGAAAGGGGAGCAGTCTTACCTAGACAGAGATCCAGTGCTCTCTATTCTCCCTTACTGAATGTTATGGCTGCACATTTTCTATATACGAACTGGAGAACCGTTTTGACTTTTTTCTACCCTTGAGGAAACAAGTATATCTGTAGCAACTTGATGGTTAAAAAAGAATATATGTCTTTTTATTTTAGAAAATAAATACATAAGAGGAAAAAATATAGTTTGGGAAGTTATTCAAAAGTAGCCAAAATTACACATTGTTTTCAATTCTTTTGCTTCTGACTCTCTGAACCTGACTTTGACTTGACCACAATAGACTGGCAGGGATTGTGTGCTGCTGTCTCACCTTCCAAATTGAAGAGCAAGTCCCATATATTAGAGAAACAGAAGAATGTTTGTCCAGTGGACCCTAACAGTTAGGCAATTCCCATCATCTTTCTAAGAATCAGATTATTAGACTACTGGGAATTTACAGAATTCCCAGCTTCTGAATGTCTGTGAGCATCTCCTCTGTAGTCTCAAGACACCCTTAGTTCTCACTGAAGTTCTGCTTCTGCTGTCTCAATTTTCTTCTGGATTTCTTGGCTCCTGAAAAAGTTAAATAAAAGATACAACACTTTTAAATTAAACAGCTCTATAAAGAACAAGAGGGTATTTCAAAGATCATTGCTTAGCAAAATAAATCTATGTAGCAATCCCTAATCATATTTTATAAAGCTGAACAAGTTCTCTTGTAAAAAGGGAGACTTGAAAGCTATGTCTGTAGTATGTTAAAGAGATGTGTACGAGTGTATCTAATATAATCCCTAACACATCAGGAACTGAATCATATTTATGGTCATGAAACCTATTGCAATTTACCAAATTTGAGAAGTAGCTTAATTAAAAAAAAAAAAAAAAAGATAATGCATCACAAAATATATTTTCTTCATTTGCACTGACAAGTGAAGCCTAGTTTTAAATGTTTATGATAACTTATAGTGAGCTAGTAAATAGCATGAAAAATTTATTATAAGACCAGTAATAAAATAGGAAGTTTCTAAAACCTTTTTTTTTTTTCTGATTTCAAATACTTAAGGCATCAATGGTTAGTGCTAAGGTCTAGATATGATAAAAAATATGAAGTACAAAATAAACTTTTTATTTTTTCCTTGATATTCAAATTTTTATTGGTCCTGTAGTAGACATGTTTGAAGGTTTTAATGATGCCATTTTTAGAGACATGCAAAGCTACATTTTTCTTGCTCTACAGTAAAGGCACCACTCAGCTGAAATTATACCAAAGCAGTGGTAGAATAGGGACCTAAATTATGTTTTTATTCTCTCCTTGCAGGCTGGAATTTGTTTAATAAGATTTTCCATAAAGGCATTTACTGTGTACATAATGATAAAAACTTTAAAATCCTTACAATGCTGTTTTTCTTTGCACGTAAAAATAGGGACATAAAGAGAGGTAGTTTTGTTCCAAGTAATGTTGTTATATGCATTCTTTTTCAGCTCATCTGTTCTATTATGTCAACGAGCATTATGTCTACAGTGCTGTGCCCTGGAATAATCATAATTAGTGAGATTAAATTGGAAACATTTTTGTTAGCAGTAATTTTAGAACTTGTAAAGGTCAGGGGAAATGCTGGGAGAATTTTACTCTCCACCAGGGTACAAAATAGGTTGGATCATTACAGGGAAAAAAAAAAAACATATATCAAAAGAAATATGTTTGCATGTTAAATCTTTAAAAAGGCTGTCATTAATTTATGTGCCATTAAGGAACACAGGTTTTTATACAACTGTCTATTATACTCCTCAAGAAAACTCTAATACCATCTGTCACTTTCAGTACCTGTGAGAGACAGAGGTTTTCTTTCAATTGCCTTCCATCCTTTGTCATCCTTTCCTGCTTTTTTAGTGCTGTCTGGCAAAATGCTGTAATGATAGAGTGATTTTTTTTTTCCAAAATTTAATCATATACTATAAACTCCTGCTTAAAAAAGAAAAGAAAAAAAAAATCTGTTTTAAGAAACACATATCCTTCATCCTTCTTTTGATTTGCTTTGAGTTGTTTTATTTTTTGTTGTGGTTGTGGTTGTGGTTGTGGTTGTTGTTGTTTGTTTTTCAAAACTTACAAGTATAAATTATATGGTTAGTTATACATTAATTTGTTGAGGCAGTGATCATGACTGCACACACAAATTACACAGTTCTGCTTTTAAATGGTAAATGGCATTTGAAAATAAGTTAGAGTATACTGTAACTTTGCAATACTGATCTACTTGTTATTATTTGTTGGCACTTTTGTAGCTGCTTACTTTAAAAAAGAAAAAAAAAAGATACATGTATTCTCCAATTTACAGATCACCTAATTGATACATAGCTTATGTGAGCTCGCAGAGCAGACCCATAATTTTCCTGAAGGTATCCTTAGCAAAAAAAAATCTTAAAATTGAAACCTGTTGGTGGCTAGCATCTCTGAGAACAAAATTCATGAGAGGATTATAGTTCAATACACAGTCAGTTTTGGTCAGTAGCCCCTTTATTTTTTAAAGGCAGACATCTAAGTAAAGATCACATCTCTGATCAAAGTAGATGTGAAGCTGTTCACAAATAAAATATCAGGATAAAAGATGTCTAAAGAGAAAGTCCTACTCCAGGAACATAATCTTATTGTGAAGTGAAAGAAAAAAACGTGATTCCCAGAGTGACATTTACCTGGACAAAATAGCCATATTATAGCAAAAAAGAATTTCTTTACAATTGATCGTGTCCCGAAGATAAAATATAACATAGGAAACCTGTCTTAAATAGGTGTCTGTTTTCACTCAGCCCCCAATAGACTGATACCTAGAGCATCAAAATTGACAGGTTGGTTGGTATAGTCCTTTCAAAAGGAACACAGATCTGCTATCTGTGGATGAATCAATCCATCATGATGATGAAACCACATTTGTACTCCTAATCTCAATATTAACGTGCCATAAATAGGTATTTTCAATGGAATTAAGAAGCATTCCAATGAGACTTTAAAAAGCTGCTTATATTTATTCTAGTTCTCACTGTTCCAGGCTAAGTAAGCCCTCAGAGTTACATTTTTTCAGAAAAAAAATCTGGTTAGTATAACCAATATTGCACTATCAAACTTCTGACTATTCCACACATAAATAAACGCCCTCCAATTCTTTAATGCTGCTATTGTGAATTGCTATATGTTGTGAATTCATCCAAACATTCCCTTAGAAAGCTGTCAAATACTGATCCCTCTGATCAGTTCAATACCTGAAGAGAAAAGCAGAAAGTGGAAGCATTAAAAGATTTGACCCATTTTATAACCATTTTATTTTGACCTATTTTATTTGAACCATTTTAAAAGCTAGAGAGGAAATGAGTTGTTACATGATTCAGGCTTTATGTGAAAAGGTAGAGGAGTAGCTGATTTCATCAGTAGCTTTATTTGTCATTTAATCAAATGAGAAACTAGAAACCAAGTTTAATAATGCAGCTGATACTGGATATATTTTCTCTCCTTGATATAATAACAGAGAAATTCACTTCAAATTAACTCTTGCAAGGCCAATAATGCCTTTTAGAAATCTGAACAAACATTTTCTTCTCAAAGGAGACAGGCATGTTTCTCTTCACTCCTATTTTTCATTCAGATGATATTTGTATTGGGAAGAGATGCCTCATGTTTTAGAGGTCACCTGCTCCTGCTGATTCTTCTGCCCCTGAAGTCATAATCTTCTGCCTGTGACATCACAATTAGTTTCTGCAGAGCTGATTATAGCAACAAACAAAAGATTATGACTTCAGGTGAGGGATAAGCAGCAGGAACAGATGAGCTCCTGAGGAAAATGTTCCGTGTTGATGATTGTATCCTTAGAAACAAAGTACAGAAAGGAAAAGTTGTGCTCAAGTCAGAACATAATACTTTATATGAGACAGCAGTATCTGTTTAGCAATTGCTTATTCGTCACATCCATATAATTATTTTCCAGATAACTGCTGCTTGATAAAAGCAAGGCATGGCAAATATTTAATATATAATACCAGGATTCCCAGAACTACATTTAATTTAGATTTACAAGACACAGATTGTCTCATTATGTATTACCCATACTACACAATAGATAAGCAGTGCACTTCACAATATCAATAAAGATACATTCCCTGCACCACAGCATTTACAGTCTAGGTTAAATGAAAATACACAGAACTGTAAACAAGACTAAAATACAAGATGTCAAGGCAGAAAAGAACGAATTAAGTGATAATATAATTCTGTGGGAGGTTAATATCTTGAAACTAATATGTAGATTTTAGCATGAATTACTATCTGCTCACTGTTTAAGAAATTATTTTTTTTTATTTACCTGTCAAGTTAAACCCATTGAGAAAAGCAGTGTTTTCTGTCTAATGGTGTCAGTACAGGGCTTTGCAACTCTACCATTTGCCTGCTGAATGACTTTACATAAGTCACTCAACATGTCCAGATCTCATTAAGCACTCTGTGAAATGCAGTGCTGTAACCATTACAATATTAGGGACTTTTTAGTCCTTCATATGGGTGCCTGCTCTGAATGACATAAATATCTGCTATATAAATATTTTCATAAGGGTTTTGTCACCTATTGTAAGTTACAGCCCTGAGAACCAGAGCTCCTACTAAAGTCAAGGACAGAATGAATTTCCCAAACTTTACACGTAACGAAATGATGAAGTTGCATTTTAAGGGAAGTGTGTATGAAAACCATTTTCCCTTCTCTTTTGGAGCAAGAAGTACATACCAAAGATATCAGAAACGATACTTCTGAATAATAAATTTAGGTTTCCCGTCAAAAAAATATTCATTGGAAGAGAAGAAATCCCCTGTAGTGAAATAGAAAATAAAGAGCTTGCTAAAGCTGCAAATGTTCAGCTTGTTGATACTGTACTTTGAAACCTGTAGAAGCCGTCATTTTGACTCTGCAGAAATATATCTTCACTCAAAGGCGTTCTAGCTATTAATATTCCATAAATTATAATTAATCTTTTTAAATCTTACCTTGATGAGAGAAGCCAAGCAGTTAAGATTAAGCCCTTAGTCCCTAAAATTTCCACTTGCCTAGAGGGTATTCTTCTGGGCTCAGTACTCAGCCCCCTACTGATTCTAATTTATATAAATGATCTGTTGCCTCTCTCACACTACTGTAGGGGTACCATGCATACAGGCAAATTAAAGACAGGCTGGTGATAATGAATTACTAGGTAGACACTTTCCTCATGGGCTGCTGCTAACGCTGATTTAATTAATTCTACAAGAAGTTAAAATTCAAGTTGAACTTCAAGTATTGTCCAGGCTGTGGCCAAATGGCTAAGGGAAGTAATACCTCTTAAGGCTCGATCTGACCACGAATCATGTATTTGAAGTCAGTAGGGAGAAAAAAAAAAAAAAAGTAGAATAGTAAAATTAATAATAATGAAGTACCTAATCTAAATGGAACTAGCTCAGAAGATATAAAAAGGGCCTGCGGTCAGTGGCAAAGTAACATACACTGAAGCAAGTAAAAACTAAATGCATTTTTTTGGCTGCTTCTGGTAACATTGACATTCAGAAGTATGACATCTTCATTTCTTCCCTTCTGGGTCTTCTGAGCAGAAGGCCTATGCATTACTTAAATACTTCCTATTTCCTTAAAGGTGTAGGTGTCATGCAGTTTTTACACAAGTTCTCATCACAAGAATGAATCTTAGGCAAGTCATTTTATTTCTCAGTGGATCTGATACCTAAGCCGGGGAAAGCTCTCTTTGAGGTTACAAGTGGGGCTAACTAGTCTTCTGAAGGGCTTAAAAATATGTTTTTAAGTTCTCATGGTCTTCTGTTGCACACAATAGTTTTAGTGTTTTATCTTCAACTACTCTAAAGTCTGTTATGGACTGTTTTGAAGTATATGCATGCCTGTGATTTCTGGTGGCACACAAAAAGGATGACTTCTGAATTATTGCATGATGGCCTGTGGTTCCCTCCAGCTATATGCCCTCAGAGACCTCCAAAAGAAAAGCTATATCATTATGCAAATATCTACTGTACCATTTGAACTACTGTTGGGGATTGGCTAGAGGCCAGAATATCTGGAATTAAACAACACTATTCAATCAGATTGCCCAGCTGAAAAATCATCAAGTGTAGTTAAAGATGTAGAATGAGAAGAGTTACAGAGAAAGCAGCTGGTAAGAAACTCCTCTTAAGATGCACAGAAGTTTATTTGCAAACTTCACTGACCATCTTGATTGTCATGAGGAAGCTGTTGAGAATGCTGAAAGATGGCTAACAGTTACTAAATGAAAACTTTTACAGAGTAAAGAGCAGAGACCCTTTTCAAAGGATAATGAACAAGGAAGCCCTGGGTAGGTGACACAGTAAACATGTCCAGATTCCAGGACAGAAAAGACTGTTCTGAAGTTCTAACAGCTTTATATTGGGAATAGGCTGCAAGGCAAAACACATTGGGTACATTGAGGACGAGGTCCTAGGGTGTCTGCATGCTTTTATTAGCATCTTCTGCATACAAATACTGACACACACACGGCAGATATCACAAGAAAAAAAAAAAAAAACAACTGAATTCAGTCTAACCAAAACAGGTTTGAATGATATGTAATTAACTAGAGGTTAATAAATTATATGTTCAGGATCTATATTAGCAATAAAAGAAAGAAATCAACAGATAAACTAGACAGATGTTGCAATAGAACAGCAAATTTGTAAACGCCCTTCTATAACTAATACCAAAAAGTTTTAACCCCACATAACCACACACAACCATACCCACCTTTCCTTCACAGGATGTGCGGGTTACAAGAATGCACACCTTCCAGGGAGTGGTGTTCCCCTCTTGTTCAAGATGCAGAAACTCCAACTTCGTGTGTACCCATGCCCCATGCCAAACCCTACAGTCTTCTAATGCTCACAGTGGTGAGAAGGGCCTCTTACAAGATGACCTGTGTACACCCTGAGCTGTTAGTGCATGTCCCGGATGCTGACTGCTCACGACATCCTTTGATGACATCCACAGAAGGACACCCTTTTTGGCCAAGACAGGGTTGTGATGCTGTCAGGGAAACTTTTGGCAGCTGCTGTTTCCATCTTCCAGTTCCATTTTTTTCCTACTGTTAAAAATACTTGTACTTCTATAATTCATTTTCAGCTGACTCCTCCTTTTCTCCAAAGGCTTGTGGCAACACTTCGGTTTCTGTTTAATCAGACTGATGATCATCTTAAGCAAATTTCATCATTGCTGATTTCCTCATAGCATTATTGGTTTTGGGTAAAACCCTCTCCCTCAGAGGTGGATAGAGTAGTTTCTTCACACCCACACTCTTCCCTTATTACTTGTTGTTATCCAGGCCATACTACCAAGAGCAGGCCACATGGACATCCCTACAGTAGTGACCTCCCCAAGTACTGATAGATATTCTATTTTGATCTTTCAATACATGCCCCATTATGTCCCATTGACATTATAATTTTATTTGTCACCATAAAACCTTATAAACTATGCTGTAGGTTTATTTGATAGTATAAGCCAGAAGAAGACATATCCTCCATAGAGAGTATTGTTTTTGTTTTGGTTTGTTTTTTTTGTTTGTTTTTGTTTTTGTTTCCCCCCTCCTATCTTAGGCTAGAACCTCATCAGCATTGGTCCTATGCTATTATTTTTAATTTGCATGGAGAAACCAGAAAATTGAAAATTTAGTACTTCAAAATAATCAGCAAAAGTGCAGTGAAATAAAACACACCCTTTCCTGAGTCAGAAATGAATAAAAAGCAGGAATGGTATTATATGTTGTGCCAGTGCCAAGGGATTTATGTTCAAAAGATTTCACTGATGTCATGTAGGTCTTGAACTGACATTGCACACCACTCATCACTTGCAGTGACAGAGAAGCCACAGTACATCAATGTCTTTATTGACAGCAGTGACATATCTTGGATGAAGAGTCTCCCATGTTTATCCTTAAGGTTGTCAGCTTTATTTCTGCATTTCTAAGTACTCGGGCTTGTTTGTGGGTTAGAAGAGCAATATCTGCAATTGTACAAATAGTCCTTCAAACTCAGGGACATAGGATTACAAGAGAGATCCTGGGTTATTAAATCTTGCTCCCCGATTTTGGGAATATGCACACAATCTAGCTTTTTTCATACATAAGTAAGGCTACTTCTTAAAGTTAGTTAGGTTCTCATTCACTGCATTGACTAATAAAACATGGTTGTTTTCCTTTCCAGATTCTTACTTCCCTCATTTTAATTATTATTTTAGTTTACAGACTGAATGTAACATCATCATCAGTTTATATCCATTTCTTTTTATATCACCATTTTTTCAGCTAGATGATTTTTTTTTTCCCTTTCTGGCACACACTTACTCGATGCATTTTTAAAGTGCAAATACTTTTTTTTACATAATCTTCATTTTTCTATCTTTCCTCATTCACTAATAAGACAAATTTTCCAGCCTCTTGGTTACCAATGTAAACCTTATAAAACTGACTACTAAATGAAAGCAGTAGCTCTGATTTCATTTAGCTCTTCAGAATGGCAGAAGCATTGTACATGAAGTTCTGTGTAATGTCTCGTTGGTGCACTGTGCTGGTATCTCTTGGAAATAATTTCTCTGGTTCAAGGGTCATACAGGAAATTTCCATGGCCCTTTCAGTGGCTTATACTCATACTGTGATTAATTAAATATTTTCTTTTCATCGGATATGGCTTCAGGCTGACAAATTGTCAGCTTTAATAGAAATTTCTCTTTGATACAAATCTTATGTCTTTCTTTGTGGCAGGTGGCTTATGGAAAACAGGCACTTCCAAAGCATGATACTTTATGATAGCATGCCTATTGATTGATTGTTGTTGTTTGTAATTTTCTATTTTAGGATAACAGCTTGTTGAATGTTTTTGACAAAATATCCTTGATCATATAGCTCTGCTTTCTTGATGTTGATGTAAAATTGTCTTTTTTCCTTTCTGCTATCTTTCCTTCTCGTGACCATCACATGCTTTCTTTTTCCTTTGTGATAACCTTTTAATGCCTTTTTTTTTTCTCTTAGATCTTAGCAGCTATTTCATTCCTTTCTCTTCTTCTCCATCACAACCTTGAACTATTTTATGCACACCATATCACCTTCAGTTCTCATATATTCCCTGCTGCAAACTTTCACAGGTGAATGCTTGTGCTTAAATGAGCTCAGTCAGAGGTAACTGTTGAGGGCAACTCCTTCATTGCACTCTGCAGATTCTGCTGCTAGGTCATCTCACTGTCTTCTGTCCTCTTCAGCCCACCTGGCTCAGTAGCTTGTTTAAACAACATCAATCAGGGAAGATGTCCTCTGTGCGCTGTCCTGTACTTCCTCATCAGGTTGATGTCTAGTTGTTTTTCTATCTTTTCTTAGTTCGGTTGTGCCCTCATTTTGTTTGTCATTAATTGTTCTTCATCTGTCACTACAGGCAGAGACCTCTGCTCCATCCAGTGCTGTATATAAGCATTCCCCAGATGCCTAGCTGTGGTGAATGACACACATTGTCATAAGCACGCAAACTTAGAAGAGGAAGTTCAAAAACCAGAAAGAAAATGAAAAAAAAATCAATTTGAATACCTCATGCACCAAGAGGTTAATTTCATGCTTTTGAAGGTCAGTCTCTAATTTTGATTCAGTGAGTATTGTTTTTTTCTTGGCAAGCTGCTGTTATAGAAGCAAAATGCTTTATAATAAATCATAATGAATGCAGATATTCCCATCTGAGAAGATTTGCAGAGAACTGCAAAGACTTGCAGAAAACTTATTTTACATTTTATAACTAAAGATCCAACTTGGCAGCATTTTTAAGAAAGATTCTAAGTACTGTCAAATTATTGCTTACTAAACTGGATTACTAAATACAGTATTGACTGCAGTCTTTCCTCGATATTCTATGAGTCAGGTAAAGTGTAGCTGTAGTTGCTCTGAATGAAAAGCCTCCCAGCTTCCAGATACTTTGAATTTGTACATTGCAGTTAATTTGGACAGAATCTGTTCAGGAGATTGGATAAGGCATCTTTAGAATTTCACTTTTTTTTTTTTTTTTTGCTTCTTATCTCACACAGAACAACAAAAGTGACTGGTCTCAGAAACCTGAAGTTTTTCAGTATAGAACAAATATTTTCAGCTTAGTCACAAAGCCAATTCACACAGAGCTTTTAAATATTTTGCTTCTTCTATTTCACTAGACATTTTACTATAAGTCCAGGAAAAAAAAGTAGTTTTAGCTGCCCGTGATGTGGAGATGGCATTTGAACCCATATTTTACATTCCTTAGAGCACAGCCTATGAAGTGAATATATCTGTCTAGATTCGTTTACATACCTTGTGCTTTATGCTTGAGGAAGAGCATAAGAACCACCTGTCAAACACTGAGTAAATTTGAGATAAAGAACACAAACTCAAACAAAGAAACACCTTCAGTTTAATTTCACCTTAGCAAGACACTACAAATGTCTGTGGACAAAGTTAATATATCAGGAATGCAATTACAAACATCATGAATAGGTACATTGGTTTTATAAAATGGATGCATTCTTCCAGATCATCCACTGCTGAAGAGACCATAAAATGAGAGGTTGGCTTGCAGCGTTTCCTCCCATTCTTCCAGTGCTGTTATGTTGCTTATCTTTGTAATCTTTTGTTTCTCAGTGTCTGTGGAAACATCCTTCTCAGGTGCGCATATATCAGTCTAGCCAAGTATTGCTGGGGTGCTCTCACTGCCACATCATGATTCTTGTCTGCCTGAGGCATTTCACAGTATAAGCTTTAGGGGGATACCATGCCAAAAGCTGCAGGTGGCATTAAGATATGCAAGAAATGGGATTCTAAAGCAAACACTGAGTATTCCATTCATTTTGGCAACAATATCTGAGGTTAAAAGAAAAAATAATGCACACATACAAAACCAAAAACAAGTAGTTTTGTCTTTCTGTGGGTTTAAAAACCAAGATTTTTTAAATTAATTGAATTTATCATATAGAATTATTTCTTATAATCTTTGTCTATTGCTCAGAAATCAGCACAGCTTTAGAATGAATGCATATTGCTATCTGTATTTGCTGTGCTCCCTGAGAATTTCATTTATATGTCATTCAGTAATTTGTTCCCGTGATTGCAATTTCAGATTACCTTAATATCCCCTGTGCAGGATAAAAACAACTATTTTATTAATTTATTTCTTTTTCCTAGGAAATTTGTGGTGGGGTACTTTTCAGTACATCTTTCTGTGGAAATCTCAGAAAGAAATCCCAGTAAGAGATCAACATGACCTTTTTAGGTTTATTCAAATATCAGCCTTTGACTTTTATTTTTTTCACATCTAATACCTATCTTTAGATTACATAAATTATTAAATTTGAGAAAAATATTAGTTAAAATTGCATTAAGAAAATCCAGAATTTCAATGTCTTAATTATCTTCTCTTCTTCCAATTTGATTTAAAGATACTCTGAATTATGAGGTGCCTTATTACTACAGGGGAAAGAATTAGATGTGACATTCATTGAGCTGGCAAGGTGTGCTTGCAGCCCAGAGAGCCTACCATATCCTGGGCTGAATGAAAAGAAGCATTGCCAGCAGATCAAGAGAGATGATTCTCCCCTTTACTCTGCTATTGTGAGACCCCACCTGGAGTGCCGCATTCAGCTCTGCGGCCCCCAGCACAAGAAGGACATGGGCCTGTTAGAGCAAGTCCAGAGGAGGCCTATGAGGATTATCATACGACCGGAGCAACCTTCCTATGCAGAAAATTTAAGGGTTGGGGTTGTTCAGCCTGGAGAAGGCTCTGGAGACAACAGCTTTCCTGTACCTAAAGGGTAAAGGTGGAGAAACACTTTCATCAGGGATTGTAGTGATAGAACAAGGAGTAATGGCTTTAAACAAAAAGAACGTAGATTTAGATTAGATATAAGGATGAAAAGATTTAGATTAGATATAAGGATGAAAATCTTTATTATAATGGTGGTGAGGCACTGGGATAGGTTGCCCAGAGAAACTGTGGATGCCTCGTCCTTGGAAGTGATCAAGGCCAGGTTGGATGGGGCTTTGAGCAACCCAGTATCTAGAGAGATGTCCCTGCCCATGGCAAGGGTGTTGGAACTATGTGATCTTTAAGGTCCCTTCCAACTCAAACCATTCTATGATTTTATGTTTGATTCTATGACTCTATGATTCTATATTCTGGCAAGTCAAATATTTTTTATGAAATTATTGAATGCTAAATAAAAATAGTTAAAATAACAGAAAAATTTGAAGTATTATGTCTTGAACACCTTGTAAATTTCTACTAACAAATACTCATAAAAATCATTTGAGAATGTGGAAAATGCAAGGTTCTATTTTTTTTAAGGTTTAAATTTTTCTTGACTAAGTAAATTGTTACACCTTCAAGGTAAAATTAACTCATACAATATAAAACAAGCAAACAAACAAAATCCTTGTTTCTTAATTAATTGACCACATCCCTGAAATAATGAATTTACTATGATGGATACTCAGAAGAATACCAGTACTGACTCTAAAATCAAAAAGCAGTATTTGAAAAACATTGACTTCTGAAGACATCTTTTAAAATTCACATCAGTTTTCATGAATAGAAAGGCGGTCTTATTTGAGCCAACAGATCATTCTTTATGAACTATCTGTCCTTCTTTAATTGTAAGGGATACATCTCATGTCAGATGAAGAATGACTCCGACTCAGTTTTTCTATCCGGACTAGAAATAAGCTTAGACAGAGAGCTATAACGGATCTTCATGATTCTTACATGTAGTGCTGGAATCATAAATCACTCAGAAGGAGTGATCTATTCTACATGGCTGAAGCAGACATTATATAGCTAGAGTTTCTAACTAAAATCAAAGACAGTTATCTCAGTACCAATATTAATGAGCCACAATCCTTGCTTTGATCATGATTTTATCACCATATAATTCTGACAGACCTTATTATTTCTAATTTTTGAGCTCTACATCACTGCTCCCTCCTTAATACAGGAGTGGTTACTATCCACCTATATCACTACCTTGTTACTGCTTGCATAAATGCACTGCACATGTCCTTTGTAAGTGCATTTTTATCAAATGGAGCATGCTGAAGAAAATGACATTTTTTCTATTTGATCAGGGAAATAATCGGAACCAAGTTTAATTTTACACTTCCTTTTATTATCATCCTCTGTTTATTTTGTCCCAGTTAAAAAAATTAAGTGGATATATCTGCAATTTCAATATTCTATCAGTCCTACACTTAGTTCCAATAAAGCAAAATCGAGGGCATAGTAGGCAGCATAGTGACGTTTACTACTCTGATACAGGACTAGATATTCTTTTGGTAGCACAGAGAAACTTAGCCATCAGAGCTCACAGAAAGTTTCTTTCATCAACATGCTTGTCATTCCAAAGGACAAAAATACACAAATACACCAATAAATCTTTCATATTTCATGTTGTTTTATTTTGCTTAGCAACACTCAGTAAAGATGGCTGTCATAACTGTCAAGTATTGTATAGTTAAGCCTTTAAGTCTGTCTGTTCTGATGGGTGACTTCTGCTACTTTTGGTGCTTTATGCATGATGCTTCCATCCACACAGTAACATGATGTATTCAAGTAGAACTGAGCTTACTTTTGGCTAACAAGTTTGGATGCAAATGAAAAACTTGTAGTAAGGAAATCGAGACAAGTGGCGAAGTGGAGAAATGAAAAATTGCACAAAATGCTCACTGTAATGAAACTCTGTTCAGTTCCAGACTTAAATAACTACACTTTAGGTGAAATGTACAAGAAGAAGTGTCTGTGGATAACTCTAGAGGAAATAGTCTGTACATGTACATGATTTGACTTACAAATGTTTAAGGAAATTCTAAACTTAGATAAGAATCACCACGTTTCCCCACAGTTTGACTTACAAATAACCATAGCCATAATTTTAGCTGTGATATAGAAACTACAATTAAACACATCTTACATACTGCTGATTACATTCTAGAACTTCATAATAAATCACAGATATTAACTGAATATTAAAACAGCATGTAAAATGAAGTGAATCCCATTTTTTTCCTTCAGACTTTGAGATATGTTAAAGTGACTTGTATTCATATACAGGCTGTTTTGAGAGAGTTCTTTTTTTATTTTATTTCTAATTTACTAGTCTGGCAAATAACCTGTCCAACCATAAATAAATAAATAAATAAATTTACTTTCAGTATTTTGACAGCTTCATCATAATTGACATGAAGATATAAAAGTATTTGCTTAAAACAGATAAACAGATTTCCAGTTTTACTTCAGTAGCAGAAAAAAAAAAAAAGCCTCAATAGCAGGTTCTTGCAGGTTCCAGGCACTGTATAAAGCTTCTTGCCCGGTCAGGCTACACAGGCTACATGCCCTGCCTCCCTTCCCTTCCCCTCACCCCCCCCCAAAAAAAAAAAAAAAAAAAAAGTTAATTCAACTGGAAATTCGAATTTAAATGAGTAAATGTTTTTGTTGTTGTTTACATTCATTTTTGTATTCGTTAATGTATTTCTCTTTTTGCTTATAATGATTCAATAAATGAAATCCCAAACTCATGAACTGTTAGCAACTTATACTTTTAAGCAAAAAGAATGAATCTCAACCATTTGTTGATCTAGAGTTCTTTCAGAGGAGCAGCAGAATTATTGCAGGCCGTTTTTCTCATAGAACAGTCACATTACACTACCAGTGCCCCAGCGAGTGCCAGCATTCACTGTCATGTTATATGCAGAAGCTATACAGAATATAAAAAATCCAAACTCTTTGACAGAGAAACACTGAGGAGAAATGTTAAGCAAAAAGACTGCTGTACTAATTGCCTCCTCTTAAATAGTAAGCTTCCTCAGATTTAGTTATGCTGAGGGTATTTAGAATAAGTCAGGTTTAATTATGTTCCATTTTCCTTACAGCCATTTTATCCTGACAGCATTTACATGGTTCAAGGCGATCAAAAGGACAAATGTTTTCACTTATTTATTCAATTTGATGGAACATTGCATGTCTCACATCACGTTTCACAGCATTTCTTAAGCAAATGGAAGATAAAACCTTGAAATATGCTTTTCATATAGTCACCAGTCAAGGTTTCCACAAACTTGACGTTTTGCAGATTAAAATGCAAGTACATCTGCACACCAAATGGAACAGCTGTGATTAAATTAAGATGTTTAAGTACTGTATAAATATAAATATTCATATATATGATTGCAGTACTTAAAAAAAAACTTTGTTGTACTGTGCTTAAAAGTCTTCATCACAGATGTTTAATGAAAGATGGCATGTTCCTCTTCTGAGATATATAGATATAGAATTTCATATACAAAGCATATATACTCACAACTGCACCTACCACATATCTTATTACTTAGCAGGAAGTTAGAACAATGATCTATAGTACTAATAGCACACAGGTGAACTAACGAACCATGTGATACCAGTGCAAAATTGTGAAGACATGAATTCTATTCATAATGCTTTGGAAACCACTTTATTTTACATCTTGTGTTCCGTCCATGGCAATGCTTCCACAGCTTCCACAATGTCATTGTTCCACAACTTTTATCATTTGGCACTTTTCAAGTCCCTATCTTAGAAAAGAGTACAATAAAACTAAGCTCTACCAGGAGGCTTTTTGTTTGTTTGTTTGCCTTTTTTGTTTGTTTTTATTTTTGGTTTTGTTTTTTGATAAAGGTTTTGAGGAAGTCAGCAAAAGTGGGATTGATCTCATTGTGATTTAGCTTTCAGATCCTGATCAAGTTGGATCTGTAATGTTCTTCCACAGTCAGTGAAGAACTAATGCCTCCCAGGCAAGATGCCTTTATGAAGAATGATGAATTGCCCTCTCAAGGAAAGTACTGTGGCAAAGTCTGCAGAGTTAAGATCAAGATCACATGACAGTTTATGTTCCCTGAAAATGGCAAAGACAAATTGGTATATGACTTGAGGATCCCCATCTTCCAGCAGATCCTCTTTGGCTCTGTCATTGGGAGACAATGGAAACACCACATTATTTTCATGATATAAAGAAAAAAATGTTAGTAGTTCATGTTAAGAATTTGGAGTAATCTCCTTCTTTATTTTTATAGTGGCCTGGGTAACCATTAGTATTATAATGGCACATCTACATAATCTTTTGCAAGCAGATGTAAGCTCATTTTGTGTTTGACTGCAGCCAGATATATACGAATCAGCACTAAGTAGGTCTCGTTGTTAATGCAGTGCTAGAGCTTATAAACCTTTCTCACAGTGCCTGAGCAACGGGGTGAATATAAAAGAGAATTCTTCTGTTTAAGATGCTAGTTAAAGCTGTCTTGGTCAAGTAGAAAATCACAGTGGGTACTGACCCCATAAGGAAGAAAAAGAGAATAAAAGATAGTTAAGAACAAATGAAGACTAAAGCATAGCCCTTTTCAAACTGTGAGTATTGACACATTGCTGTAGCAGCTGATTTCACATATATCCATTGCCTCAAAGACGATCATTCATTCTGGCACAGTACAACCTCCAGTATTGTGTTTAGAATTGATATCACAATTAGAATCATCCTATCAGATGTCATATGCCATCAACACTAACCAGAGCAGGAGCTGTAGGACATTGCAGGAAGTTTCAAGCCTTTTATAAAATGCTGTTCTGTAATACTTCTTATGCTTGTTCTCTTTATTTCTTATATTTCCACTTCACTGATGTATTATTTCATATATTGACTAGTAGAATATATTGATAATAATGTTATCCATATATTGATAAAGATTCAGAAAACATCTTTCTGTTTATTGTAGTTGTAATTTCTATTGTAATGGGTATAGAGTAAAATGAGTTATTTGAATATATTATAGTTAGAGAATATTGTGCAAGATATCCCAAGAGAAAATCAAATGACATGTTTTGGCTACCTGTAGGTGTTGTGACAAAGTACCACGGAAACCATGCTTTTAATAATACAGCAGTAGATGTTAGCTGACTTTCAGTTTGTTGAATGCTTATAGAGGGATGCAGCAAAGATACCTGCTAATGGAAAAAATGCAGAAAGAGAGGCATAAATGAATCCAACATATTAGGCTACAGACAAAATAAAGCTTGTAAGAGAAAGCGGAACCATAGCAACAAAGTACTTAAAAAAATTAGGGTGTAGTGAACATTTTGTACTGGACACTGCAGCCTGGGACCCTTTGTCTGAAAATGCTTCCTTAACATCCAACCTTTCCTACATTTGAAGCCTATGATTATTTTCCACTAACAAGGGTAAGTGCTCAGCAATACAAATCTTTGTATCAATCATACTTCATCTAGCAAGATGAGTTTGGACATCAATTTACCAATTATCATCTACATTAGCAGCTTGTATAATACAAAGGCAGAAAGTTCAGGGTTTTGTGCGTTGCAGTCTGGTATGATTCTAGCACCAAACATCTAATTGTTTACTAGCAATGATGCTTTCACCAGTTGCTAGTCCTACAGATGCAAGTATAACTATACTTAATGTGAAATAAATTTCAGTATCTCCAATTGTTGTGCCATTGTTAATATAAACTTGTGCATGCACAGAGAAAAAGTTGGTAGAGAACCTCAGAGAAACTGTGCTTTCTTCCCATGGACAGTACCTTCTGCCCATTGTGCATGTGAGGTGCTCTCAATAGTACCCCAGAGGAGTTACACCCTAGGTCCTGGCAAATACTCCAGGAAAATAATTCAACCTAAAAATCTACACATTTGCATCTAAAAAGAAACCATCTCATCCAGTCGATTGGCAAGGCTGAGGTACCCAACTTTACAGCAAAACTGGGCTTTAAAGCAGTTTTCTTAAACTAAAATATTACTTAAACCTAATAGTAGGAAGAAAAAGTACTTAAAATAATCATCTATGCTCAGGTAAGTTTTATTACTTTATATCTCAAGCAAAGGAGAGCAGAGATCTTTGCAATGATCTGTTTTAAACACCCAGAAGACTTTGCTGTGGCATGGGAAAATCCTTTTATGTTTTCAGCTCGTTATTTCCAAATACTGTTCTTCCAAATTTCTAGCCATACAAGTATAATCTTCCTTATACTCTGTTAACATATATTAGCAGCTCAAAACACATTTTTAATAAGCCCATTGAAGTGCTTGTCTGCAGTTTTGTCCTCCTATTTTTGTCTTCCTACTTGTTTGTCAAGCAGTCCTCTACTAATCAATATTCAGAAACATTCCAATAATCTCTTCACATATTGTGCTAATAAACTGTAGAGAACTGTTCTTCATCATTCATGGAGTTGTTAGGTGGTGTGAGCAGATGTGAACTAAGTTTAACTAGAGTTTCATATGAATCTCTACAAATCAAAAATGCCATGTTTCAAAATGATCAATATACACTTGGTACACCATGCAAAAATGTCATACAACTCTGGTAACAACTTTTCATAGACCCGACATTGGGTTCCAAAAGCTTTCATTTTCATAGCATTTTTTTTCCCCACATAATAATGCCTGATAATATCATAGTACTTTGCATTTCTGCATTTTATCATGTTTTTTTCCCAGATGATAAATCACTTGAAAACTCAGTAAAATTATTATTACTATAAAAAGCAACACTAAATTTTAGCCAGTGGATCTCAATTTTCCAATCTTTGTACCTAGCCAGTCATGATGATCATCATCCATTCCTCTTATTTAGTTCATCACAATATATGGCAGTATAAAATTCATTTGATTGAAATTGGATGATACAAAGGGCACAAAAAAGGTGACACATATGCTAAATCTAAAATAGAGGCATGGTTACAATATCTCATTCAGTTTTGGCTTTTAGGTGGTTAACAACATTTCATTTGATATTAATACAGTATCTCCTTCCTAATGTAGATTTTCCAGGAAAGAGCATAATTGCACAGAAATGCTCCAGAAAATCATTTGCACTTGCTATGCAAAAATGAAGGCCATGAGTGAGTGACTTGTTTAATAAAAATGAAGATTTGTTCCAGCTTTTAAGTAGATGCACATGGTAGATAAATGCTTTTCTCTTTGGCCATTATCCAGAGAATATCAGAGCTGATAAAATACACAGTGGATTTATTATTAGCTGCCAGAATAACATACTCAAAGACATTGGTCTGCCTACAAGCATCCACTGCACCATTGGAAGCACTTGAAGGGGCCCCAAGACTAGGTGAATCACGCTGTGGTCCAAAGCACCTTTATTGCCACCCTTGCTGTATTACTATCCCCTTGGACTCTCACTGAATTTGTCATTTGGCTTACAACTGCAAAATTCCTTTGGATAATTTCATCCAGAAACACAGCTGGACTCCTTCTTGAGTTTGCATTTATAATGAGAATATTATACTTGGGCCCGCAAGCGTGAATAACACTGCTTCCTTTAGAAGTATCCTAATATATATGATTGACTAGGGAGTCTGCTGCTGTCCTTCTTCTGTCAAAGGACACACTA
The DNA here is from genome assembly GCF_964034855.1 of Anser brachyrhynchus. Lineage (NCBI taxonomy): Eukaryota > Metazoa > Chordata > Aves > Anseriformes > Anatidae > Anser > Anser brachyrhynchus. The sequence continues at coordinate 46,971,180 of NC_137699.1, forward strand.
ATATAGCAAAACAATACAAGAATTGACTATAATGAGTAAGTTTCAGAGTTGAAAGCCTGAGCTTTGCCCTCCAGTTTTTCAGAAATAAGTATTCTACCATGATTAAATACTATGATAATAATAGCAGTAAATGACAAAATAACAAGTAAATCATTTAAAATACCAATTAAAAAAAAAATCAATAGGAGTTCCTTTAGACCTACTCTTACAAAGAAGTCTTTAAGCACCTGAACACGCTTTGGAATAAATATTTACAGTATCATGAATCAAATGGCCTAGCATGTAAGATACAACCACTGGAAGGCTTTGGAAGATGTATCCCACAAAAAAAAAAAAAAAAAAAAAAAGAAAAAAAAAGAAAAAAGCTACCTATTGTCTGAATAATAGTCAGAGATAAAAAAAATAGCAGGGACAAATGCCTGTTGTTGCCCTACAGCCAGGTTAAATCATTGGGTGAAACACTGTCCCCCATCTCACTTTGCAGAAATATTGTGATACAACAACAACAAAACAGGCATAACAAGAATGGAGAAAATAGTTTTCTTCAAAACATGTCCTGGCATTATAAAAATGTTCCAACAAAATGATCAGAATGATCCCCTTCTGACTATAAAATAAATTAATCTAGAGGTGGGGAGAGGGCTTTTTAACATATAAAAATGTAAGTAAACAGTGACATCAGAAACAAACTTTAGGCTGTGAAATTTTAATAGCACATCAAAGCTCCACTTAGTCTAAACAAACTCAGGGTTGATTCACTGAGCATATCTCACTTGTACTCAAGCCTTATCAGCTGACCAGTGCAATCTTTTTGATTTTCCCTTTCCCCTATTCCTGTTTTATCCTGCATTTATGCTGAGAGTAGCCCTTTTGTCCTCATTCAAGTAAAAATCCCATTCATATTAAAACTCTTGTAGAAAAGCCTATATTTATGAACTACGTAACTCAATTTTGAGATGAAACATGTTTAAATTAGCTTTAGATAAACATTCCAAAACACATTCTGAGTTAGTAAGTCTGTATAGCTCCACTGACTTCAGTGAAGTAATTTCTCTTTAAGCCTGCTAAGGATCTGAACTAAGGTTTCTGGAAATTTGTGATATTTATCCTTGAGTCTTTGAACCTTATCTCAGACTATTAATTGTCCGTACTATACACAATATCTCTTAAAAGCAGAAGATTTTACTGAGGGTTTACAATAAATGAGGACATATCTTCAACCTCTTACTTGAAGTAACTGATAAAAAATATATTTCAAACTATACCAGTGCTTTGTACAATGTTAAAACCCATGATGTTTAGTCCTTGCTCCGAGCAAACTTCAAGCAAATTCATGGCTTTCAACAAATAAATGAAAAATGTAAACTACTTACTTTCCAGGGGATTGCAACACACAAGCCTATGGGACGTTTTTAGATGAAAGGCAGTTTGGTACAAAAAGTTGTCATAAGCTTGCCACTGTCACAGCCTTTACTAGCATTTGCTCAAGTTCCCATTCAGCATAAAAAAGCATGATATTTCCATAAATAAGGTGATTCACATAATTTTATCACAGATGTGAATCTGCTCATATTTGGAATTCCAGCCATTTTGCAGCCCAAAAAGTTTTTTTGTTTGTTTATTGTTGTTGTTGTTCTTTTTGCTTGCTTGTTTTGTTGTTGCTGTTGTTTTTCCCCTAAATTCCCTGTTTGTAAGTGTATTGAGCTACAACCTATCCCATGCTAATGAAGTGCCTCAAAAATACTTTCTACACTGTCAGTTTCTCATTTCTCACTTTGATCCAGTGTAAAGGCAACAGAATGCTCATAAAAACCTGAACAATAATCCTCAACAACCAATGTTAAAAGAATAAAAAATAAAAAGGATTGCTTAGAAGCACAGGTTTGATACAGATATTTGGATACAGATTTTGACTCGGTGTGCCAACTCAAGACTCAGAAACATTCAAAGTTTTTTTCAGGCAGAGGACTATTGCAAGCAGAAGTACCATGTATTTTACAGTCCAAGGTGCTAGTGGTCTACAGGGGGTACATTATTAGCAAAAGCTCAAGGCTATATTCTGCCCTCGATCTGCATGAAGAACCAGCATTCATGCCAAGTACATAGACAGACCTCAGGCAATTCATGGCCTGTAGTTAGGAATGACATGCTAAACTTTTCCTGAATGTAATGTCAAACACACTGCAGTGGTATTGATTAACCTAATTTTTCTGTGCTTTTCACTCTTGCTGTGGTGATAAACTGCACTATTACAAGCTGACACAAAGCCTGAAACTGCATTTAGAGTAATGAATGCCTTTTCATGACACAAAGGGGGTGAACTGAAGAAGTATTTAGCCTGAATTAGTAGCAAGTACAGGAAATAGGCAAGTAATGTGTTTCTCCTAAACTGCTTTTCTTCTGCTGAAAAATGGTTCTTTATTTTCTCTCCTTCTTTTCCCTACTCTTTTTTTCTTTTCCTGACAGAATGGGAATTGTACCAAAATCAGTGGTTCTGTAGTGTTTCACACCATTCAGGATCACATATGTGAGGGTGACCACTGTCAGCTGCTGCCAAGAAATGTCCAACACAAGTTATTCCCCTCTGCTTCTCTCCTTCTGCCCTCAGAAAAGATTAAGAACAAAAAAAAAGATAACTTAGTGTATGTTTAACAAACACATTGTAAAATACAACTAGCATATGAAGAGAAACTCAACAATTCCAAAATGAAACGTTGCTAATCTCTTTCAGGACTAAGTCTTCTTGCTCTAAGAACTGGAACCCACAAAGGAGATCTTCCTCTTTGCAACTTTTTCCTTCATTTCAATGACACAGTCTATTTCCAGTTTAATAATCCACAACACTTAATGAGAATCCTCAGAAATGTTGTATTGTGTGACCTGGAATATGATGAGTGATGAGGGAAATATTACTTACTGATCTATTATTTAATGGTACATAGGATGCAGGTCAGCTACTCAGACTAAAAGACACTACAGAAATACAGGACAAGAAAATACAGGAGGAGGCATTCATAAATAATGTATTACTTAGGCAGTGGATAGATTGGCCATTTAAAAATATATATTTTCAGGATTTCCAAGATAATATAATATTTTATAATTTTAAAAATCATTACATTTTTAACATCTCTTTTCAATTAGGTTTTCAGTTGAACTACGTGTATTTCAGAGGATTTGTATCAGTTTACACTTATTAAGTACTGAGACTGAAATTTTGAAAATAAATATTTACTCCTTTAAAAATACAAGGACTATCAGGATTTTGTTTTTTTTATACAAGTGAAAAGCAGCCAGCAGTAGGGCAATCAGGTAGCATCTCATTGATCATCGTCATGATCAGTGTAATAGGATGATTTAGAACACAAAAAAAGAAAAAAAAATCATTTTAGATCATACTTTGCTCTAAAATGTCTCCTAAAAAATTTGTCTTGAAGCTTAGGAGGGCGTAGCTTGCTGTCTTTGACATCTGTAGCTGACCAGTTCTTTAAGGGGGAGGGAGCATATAGACAGAAAGATGAGGAGTAGATGTTCCCTATCATCAGCTTTTGGTTCATTAACCAGCTCTAAGCAGATGAAACCTGCTTTGTGTATATTAATTAAACTGGCCAAATTTCTTAGTAGGAAAGTTTAGGATTAAAAAGGATTAGCATATGTCATTCAATAATTTCAAAGCCGTCACTAGTCTTCATTTCTTCATTTTATGTTTTTAATGGAGTATGGTGTGTCTTAGAGAATAACGTTTGTTCAACATGTTTAACCTCCAATTGGTACTTGAAATTATTAAATCCCTATTAAGTTTATTTTATAATTTGTCATCTAAATGATAATTTATATCTTTCCTTTATGCCTCTTTAGTTTTAAATTATGAACATTAAAACAGCAGCCTGTTATAGAGAAAGGCAGCAGAACTTTGTAGTTAACCTTATCACATGAGTAGCTGAATGCTATTCTGAAAGGCTTGTAGGACTAAGTTCAACCTTTGGTTAACCTTTCTAAATTTCTCTCACCAGATCCAAAGAATTAAAAGATCCAAAGCATTTTTTTTTTCTATGCAGTTCCCAAAATCCTGACAAAGTGAGTTTGTTCCATTTAGTATATTTCCTCAGGGGCTTTGTCAATTTAGTTTTATTTAAAGCCCCTGTGATTTCATAAGATACTTAACGCTATGCAAAAGGTGCTGCACTTCATATAAAAAGTAATTTAATCAAACCGCATTTAAATTTTCCTGTAAATCTGTAGGCACATTAATGAACCTACACTTATTTTTTTAAGTACAACTGAATTTTGATTTAATGCCACCTAAACCAAACGTTATAGAGCAGAAAGAAGTATATGGAAAGAAGTGTAAGAATAATTCTGGAACATTTTCTTCATGGTCTTCTTCCACAAATCAAACCAAACCACCATGTTGTCTAAGAATTCCTTTATGTCTAATTTACAGTTTGTTAACTTGTTCTCTCTACAAGCAGTTATACCATATTCTTATGCACTTCTTTAATATAGCCACGGCTGCAGAATCTAGCCCATTGTTTCTATTAGAATCTTTTTTAATGCTTAAGCAGTAATTTTAAATTCAATCCCATCTCCCCCCAAAAGCCTGCTATTCTTTTCAGTTCATCTTTCTAAAGAAAATAGACAACCAAATTAAAAGAATAAATTGAGTTTTAACCATTAAAAATGATTCTAATGATTCTTAATTTAAGATCTTGCATTGAGGAGGAGATTGTTTCAGCCTCAGAGTTAAGCATTCATGCTCAGTGGAGCCAGAATTTCCAATCCCAGGTATTTCACCTAAATCCTTTGCATTTCTAAAGCAAGAAAAAATGAGCTTTACTGGAGAACTGTGAAACAAAAACACGAGCCAAACACCTTCGGGCCAAAACCTGAAAGATTTTCATTCAAATATGCATCTCAATGTTTGGTCTTTCTGTGTCCTTGCAGTGTTTTGTATGTCTGAAGCATCTCTAAGATGCATCTGTAAAAGTTGAGCTCTAGTTGTTTTTTCCTGCCTGCAAAGATTCTCTGACACTGAAGCAATATTACTTTTGCCTCACACATTCAGACAAAATGTTTCCTTTCCCTAAAGCTCTGTTGTATTTGGCTAATGCTGTTGCTGTACCGCTATCTCACAAGTAGTTGCCTGGAAAATTTTCTAATATAGAGATGATTGAATGATTGAAGTGGGATCTCAGAAGACACATCAAGGACTACATGTATAGGAATATCTAAGCTTCAGTTATGAATATAGGAAGATATGTTTTTTAAACTACCAGACACTATACATTTCCTAATGCTTCTAAACATAGCAAACTTCTCCAATCTTCTGTGTATGTATGCCTGTCAGTGTGTGGGAGCAAAGTGTGAAAATCAAGTCTGCCTAAGCCAATGGGATTCTCTCTTAGAGATTTAAGACAAGTAGAAAAACTCTGTCTTCTCATAAGCATTCAGACAGAAGGCTTCAAGGCAAGGTCAGGCCTGAAAATCTTAAAAGTATTCGTTTTATAAATGTACTCATTTCAAAAATAATCTTTAATCTGAGTAGGGGGCAATGTAGCACTTCCATAGCTGCCATTACCTTGATGGAGTGAAATGAATGTGATTTTATTTGCTACGCAGATTTATGCAAAATGTTTAAAATTAATTTCAAAACTGACTTCAGACTTCTCCTCATGTACTGAATTGAAGATGAGGCCTGCACACTTACATCAAGGACTACTAACACAAGCTGTATGTGGAGAACATCAGATACATAGTTCCTGGCTAGATTAGACAACTTTTGGAGCAATGTTAACTAAACCATGTTTCCAGGTGGAGAACACTAGGGCTTCTTAACAATATAGGAAAAATGGAGGTTTATACCAAATAAGAGAACAAAATAATTCAGTTTAACTGAGTTATGCAAACAATACTTTCTTCTCTGAGCTATCTAGTCTCAGCAGTTAGCTATATGCAACTACCTTAAGGAACTATTTTGCTTATGCTCTATTTCAACCCTCCCCAATTATATTGCATTGATACTGCAAGATAATGGATATAACCATTAGTAGTCTGAGTTACACCAGTGGAATAAATTGAATCTATCAAAAAGAAAAAAAAAATGCTGTTAATAGGTCTATGATTAGAATTTGTCCAGTTTTTTAAAATGGATAGAAAATTTCTGAAATATTGGCAATTAAAATACAAGGTGTAGTTTTGAGTATTTAGGTCACTAGGGCTTGGAAAATTCTTTCAAAGAACAGAGAACAAATTTAGAATTCAAACCTTTTCATAATGGTTACATGTGTTGAATTGTGCATGTATACAAGACTAAAAATAGTAAATGCAAAATTCTTTCTTCTTATCAGTTGTATTGCTAGTGCATCTTTAAATCCTTATATCTTTAAATGATCATCATTTATTCATTTGGATGATACTTCTTTTCCAGCATATTACTACGTCTCATGATGTAAATTAAAAAAAAAATAAATAAATAAAGAAGCTTCAGACAGCAAAAGCAAGTTGAACAAAAAAAGTATGCAGTAAGAGCAACAGCAGTGACTAAAGATAGAAAAATTGGTTTAGATAGAACAAAAATGACTTTGCAATTACTCAGAAAATCATAGTGAGCAGGATCTGAACATTTTTGCATTTTAGAGGTTGCTGCACTAACTTTGTTTCAGCCACTGTTTTCAATTTTCACCAGCCATTAATTCTTTCTTCTGGGCAGGATCTGAAACTAAATGATAAAAGACTGTATACGTATATAGCACTTTAAATCCAATGGCCTAAAAAGCACTTCACCAAGGCAGTCACTATAATTATCCTTTCCTTGCCAGTTAGGAGAGAGAGACTTCTAGAAACATTCACATTTCCTGAGAGTTTCATCTGACCATTATTTCCTAAAGGGACATATAGGTTGAATAAAGATTTATATGTTCCAATGCTCGCAGAAACAACATTTTGGTAACTCGTAGGTGTACATAACAGATAAGAAATCACGTGGGGAAAAATATTGCAAATACACTTTTCAAAGACCAGATTACCAAATTAACTGCTCAGAACATTCAAGCGCTCCTTGAAGATACATTGGTGTCAACAAATAACAGATAACCTTTTTCGTATAGTGCCTGATTAAATGAAAATAATTTTATATGCATTCATTTATCTCATCATGGATTTATGTGCGTTGTTTCCTTTGAATTCTTCTTTCACTGCTTGAAACTTACCATAATTCAATCCACAGTATAAAAGACTGTTCTCTTTAAAACAGAAAAATACTGGTAAAGAAGCTTCCTCTCTTTTTTATTCTTATAGCTAAATTTCAAAGTAAAAAACATAGACAGTTTCATATACCTTGCCAGATCAAGTAAAGTTTATTGCCACTTTTAGTAGCCTAACAACCTTCCTTTACTTTGGGGCAAATGTACTACAGGGGGCAAACAATTTTAAAAATACATAAAAATAGCAGATAAGTTCATGACTGATTATTAGGATGCATATATATATTGGGTTTATGTGGAAAGATGTTGGTAGCAGGGACCTGCAACAGTGGCCTCTGTGAGAAAAGTCCAGAAGCTGTTAGATAAGGGCCAGTTTCAGCTGGCTCCAAATGGACCAGCCGCTGGCCAGAGCCGAGCCAATAAGCAATGTTGTTTGTGCCTCTGTGAGAGCAGATTTAAGAAAGGGGAAAAAAAAAAATGCTGCACAACAGCAGCTGGGAGAGAGGAGTGAGAAACAGCCCCGCAGACACCAATGTCAGAACAGAAAGACAGCAGGAGGTGCTTCAGGCAAGGAGCAGAAATTCCCCTGCAGCCTGTGGAGAGGCCCCTGGTGGGGCAGGCTGTCCCCCTGCAGCCCATGGGTCCCACATGGAGCAGATCTCCACGCTGCAGCCCGTGGAGGAGCCCCCGGTGCAGCAGCTGCATGTGGCCTGGAGGAGGCTGCAGGCCACGGAGAGCCCCTGCAGGAGCAGGCCCCAGGCCGGAGCTGCAGCCTGTGGAGAGGAGCCCACGCAGGAGCAGGTGATCTGGAGGAGCTGCCATCCATGGGGGACCAGTGAAAGTCTAATACTGAGCAGCTATGGTAGGGAGGCATGTCTGTACCCACTCCTGTCCCAAGATAATACTATTCTCTCCTCAGAGGGCCTCTCAGCAGCAGGTTGGGAAGGGCATAAACGGGCTATGCCATGGTGACCACTTGCTATGAGGCAGCTCCAGAGTGAACAGTGTGGGGCACTGGAGATCAGCTGCTGCAGGAAACAGTGCCTTCACACCACAGCGGCACAGGCAGAGGGGGCTGCAGGAAAGGTATCCACAAGGCTCACAGCAGTCAGATCCCCAGCGGATTCAAGGATGACGTGTTGGTGCTTTCCACAGCCACACAGCACAGAATGGGGCTGGTGCTCAGGGCACAGCAGTACCTGGACCCTGGGAGCCCTAGGGAAGACACCACTGCCTAAGCCCAGGGCTATGGGTCAGGCTGGGCCTCTCCTGTCGGGTGTGCTCTGATTGAAGTCCTGAGTCACAGGGAGAGGAGAACAGGGAGCACACTAGCAGGCAAAGGAGAGATTGAGAGAGCCTTTGTGAGATATACAGAGAGGAGAGGCTGAGCCATATAAAGCAAGGGAGGAGGTACACTGCGGCCTGTAGTCACATGGGCAGCAGAGGGCAGCTGGCATGGTGGAGAAGGCTGGAAGCTGTTGACTCCTGGCAGCAGGAGGAAGGTTCTCGATTCACCCTCATACCCACGACCATGGGACAGCCTCAGTGCTGGGCACTAGGGAGAACAAGCAAGACCTGATGGGGATCCATCAGGACCATATGAGGAACCTAATGTCCACATGAAGGGGAAAAGTTGAATGATAGTTTCAGGATACTCCCTTCACCAGGGAATGGTGGCAGCAGTGTGCTGACCTGACCTGGTGCCTCAGGATGTTTGTTGCTCACCAGAGTCCAGCAACTGGGATGTTGCACTGAGACCGTGCAGGTTTTCCAGGTCCTCTGATTGTTACCCTTTGCTGCCCTTTTGCGTGGACACCACCAATAATGCTAGGGGTCCCCAGAGAATGTTAACAGTGACTTCCAGGCCCATGGGGTGACGGTGGAAGGCAGGGGAGCCCAGGTGGTGTCTCCTCAGTCCTTCCAGTAGGGGGAAAAGGCTCAAGCAGAAGTAGACTCATCCAGCATGTTAACACCTGGCTGTAAGCCTGATATTTCTATGACAATAGGAGAAAGTGTAAGAATTGCATCCAAGGTCTCTCAGATTTCTTTTACCTGTGAGTTACTTGGCTTCCTCATTTTTCTTCACTCTTTTTTTAAGAGAACTTATTCCTCATTTTTGTTTTTGAATGAAAGGATTAGTTGACTATTTCCTGGAGATTACACAGCATTATCAATCTTGAACAAAGCTGGTGCCATCTGACAGATAAGATTTACACGTTTACAATAATTTAAGCCATGCATCTCTCTTAGGTGCATTCTGTTAGCCAGTAAGGGCCTGTAATTAACATTTAGTCTTTTGTGAACCACTACCTGTCTATATCTGTTTTGCTTGGAGAACTGAAGTGTTTAACTCTGCCTTGTGATAATCTCTTTGCTGTTCAGAGAAGTTGAATTTCAGCCTGTTTTATTAAAGGTTTCTAGGATCCATGTAAACTCCAGGTATGTAACAGAAGCTTCAGTACAACTTTTCCAGCCACAAAGACTTCAAGGACTATATTTTACATCTACATGTGCATGAGGAATGTAGCTACATAAATACTATGAGATGTGGTAAGATAAGGTATGCATTTAGAGCATATGAGCATTTTGCAAGCACTGGGTTTAGCATCTTACTACAAGAGTAGATTGCCTTTTAGGGAAAGTAGGATGTTACTGAGTATCTGTGCATCCTAGTTTAGTTTATCATAATGGCAGATTTTATACAGGATTCAAATTCATCTAATCTACAACTCTAAACAAAACCATTGTCTTACAGTCAGCTCTCAGAAGCACTTCTGTAGTGAGCTAGGTGTTTCATATAATCCAAATTCCTCTTCCTACAAGTCATGAAGCCATTTTTGTACCATGAATCTTTCCAGTTCAGCTTGCCTTCTAAAGCTTATGAATCTCCTTATTCCTGTCAAAAAAACAAACAAACAAACAAACAAACAAACAAAAAAAACATATATATTACTCTGGGGCTTCCTCCATTTGTATGCCCCTGATCATGCATTATTGAGTTCCTGCCTTTTTTTCTGTCTTTGTCTCTTTGGTAATTTTCTGATGTTCCAGCTTCCATGCTGGCAGGCAAGAAGAAAAACACAAAACTGGTTCACTCAGATGCAACATTGGCTGCTCAAAGAATAGTATCTGAATATCATGCTGTATTTACATTTCTATTATCAGTAGTCTTACAATCCATGAAAGAGTGGATGTTCCAGTACATTTCACAAGAAGTAATTTTCACAGTAACATCTTCGTAGTTTCAGTAATACTTAGAGATATTGTCCTAATCACAGAACTGTAGGAAAAAAGGACTGGAAAGGCCCTTCAGATGTGAGGTAGTCATGCATTCTGCTCCAAGTCAGGCTCAGCTATCTGCTGTATCTGAAAGTGTCTAGGATGAGGAGCTTAGGCTACCTATTTGGACAAATAAAGCTTAAAGCTTCTAAGGCATACTTATAGTCAAACATATACTTAGCTTTTCATTAAATAAAGTAATTAAATTACTAAAAGTAATAAAATATTTTGCATCAACTGTTAAAGATTTCATAAGCGTATCTCATTTATTTATTTATTCCAGAATGTCTAAACAACACCTTTGATTTGCACATTTTGTTAAAAATCTTGCAATGAATTTCATGAAGGTGTTTGGGGTCACTAATCTAATAAGTAAAAATAATAAGTAAAACCGCTGTCTTGGACTTCTGGAGGGCTGACTTTGAGCTGTTCAGGACACTGGTTGGGAGAGTCCCTTGGGAGGTGGTTCTGAAGGGCAGAGGAGTCCAGGAAGGCTGGGCACTCTTCAAGAAGGAAATCTTAACAGCTCAGGAGCGGTCTGTCGCCACGTGCCCAAAGACAAGCCGGCGCGGAAGAAGACCGGCCTGGCTGAACAGAGAGTTGTGGCTTGAGCTTAGGAGAAAAAAGAGGGTTTATAATCTTTGGAAAAGAGGGCGGGCCACTCAGGAGCACTATAAGGATGTTGTGAGGCTGTGCAGGGACAAAATTAGAAAGGCCAAAGCTCATCTGGAGCTCAATCTGGCTACTGCCATTAAAGATAACAAAAAATGTTTTTATAATACAATACATAATATACATCAACACAAAAAGGAGGACTAAGGAGAATCTCCATCCTTTACTGGATGTGGGGAGAAACTTCGTTACAAAAGATGAGGAAAAGGCTGAGGTGCTTAAGGCCTTCTTTGCCTCAGTCTTCAGTGGCAAAACCAGTTGTTCTCTGGATACCCAGTACCCTGAGCTGGTGGAAGGACATGGGGAGCAGAATGTGGCCCTCATAATCCACGAGGAAATGCTTGGCGACATGCTACAGCACCTGGATGTACGAAAGTCAATGGGGCCGGATGGGATCCACCCGAGGGTACTGAGAGAGCTGGCAGAGGAGCTGGCCAAGCCGCTTTCCATCATTTATCGGCAGTCCTGGCTATCAGGGGAGGTCTCAGTCGACTGGCGGCTAGCAAACATGACGCCCATCTACAAGAAGGGCCGGAGGGCAGACCCAGGGAACTATGGGCCTGTTAGTTTGACCTCAGTGCCAGGGAAGCTCATGGAGCAGGTTATCTTGAGTGTCATCACGCGGCACTTACAGGGCAGTCAGGTGATCAGGCCCAGTCAGCATGGGTTTATGAAAGGCAGGTCCTGCTTGATGAACCTGATCTCCTTCTATGACAAAGTGATGCGCTTAGTGGATGAGGGAAAGGCTGTGGATGTGGTCTACCTTGATTTCAGTAAGGCTTTTGACACCGTTTCCCACAGCATTCTCCTCAAGAAACTGGCTGCTCATGGCTTGGACTGGCGTACGCTTCGTTAGGTTAATAACTGGCTGGATAGCTGGGCCCAAAGACTCGCGGTTAATGGAGTCAAATCCAGTTGGAGGCCGGTCACTAGTGGAGTCCCCCAGGGCTCAGTACTAGGGCCAGTTCTCTTTAATATCTTTATCGATGATCTGGATGAGGGGATCGAGTGCACCCTCAGTAAGTTTGCCGATGACACCAAGTTAGGTGCGTGTGTCGATCTGCTCGAGGGTAGGAAGGCTCTGCAGGAGGATCTGGATAGGCTGGACCGATGGGCTGAGGCCAGCTCTATGAAGTTCAACAAGGCCAAGTGCCGCGTCCCGCACTTGGGGCACAACAACCCCAAGCAGCGCTACAGGCTGGGAGATGAGTGGTTAGAATGCTGCCTGGCAGAGAAGGACCTGGGAATACTGGTTGATAGGCAGCTGAATATGAGCCAGCAGTGTGCTCAGGTGGCCAAGAAGGCCAACAGCATCCTGACTTGTATAAGAAGCACTGTGGCCAGCAGGGCTAGGGAAGTGATTGTCCCCCTGTACTTGTCTCTGGTGAGGCCGCACCTCAAGTACTGTGTTCAGTTTTGGGCCCCTCACTACAAGAAGGACATCGAGGTGCTCGAGCGAGTCCAGAGAAGGGCAACAAAGCTGGTGAGGGGTCTGGAGAACAAGTCTTACGAAGAGCAGCTGAGGGAGCTGGGATTGTTCAGCCTGGAGAAGAGGAGGCTCAGGGGCAACGTTATCGCTCTCTATAGGTAACTTAAAGGAGGCTGTAGAGAGGTGGGGATTGGTCTATTCTCCCGCGTGCCTGGTGACAGGACGAGGGGGAATGGGCTAAAGTTGTGCCAGGGGAGGTTTAGGTTGGATATTAGGAAGAGCTTCTTTACCGAAAGGGTTGTTACACATTGGAATGGGCTGCCCAGGGAAGTCGTTGAGTCAACATCCCTGGAGAGGTCTTTAAAAGATGTTTAGACATTGAGCTTAGTGATATGGTTTAGTGAAGGACTTGTTAGTGTTAGGTCAGAGGTTGGACTAGGTGATCTTGGAGGTCTCTTCCAACCTAGATGATTCTGTGATTCTGTGATATACAGTTTAAGTTTTAGGCTGATCTCTGTGTAGCCATAAGTTGGACTTGGTGATCCTTATGGGTCCCTTCCAACTTGGGATATTCTATGATTCTACAATTCTAAGACGTAGTCCAAAGTATTGTTTGGATGTACAAGGTTTATGGAAATGGGTTTGTTCAACTGTGGGAAGAGAAGGCTTAAGGGAGTTTTTATTTCTGTCTTCAACTATTTAAAATGCAGGTACAGAGAAGGCTGAGACAGATTTTTGTCAAATGTTCCAAACTTTCCAGCATTTACTTTTTTTCTGGCATATGCCCGCCCTTCTCCTGCCCCTTAAATACTAAAACTGTGGGATCAATGTTCTTTTAAGAGAAGCAGGATCATTTAATTACCATAAGTTCTTAGCACCTCAAGTTCTTCTGTGGGAGGACGACTGAATCTGATGCTTCTTCCTCATTCTGGCTGTACTTGGGGCACTTTTATGTATTTGTTATCATAATGTATTCTTTCCTCACTAGTTCACAATTTGATGGTACACCCAAATTTGCTGTGTAAGGTAAGCTTCACATATGTGTGATACTTGTTCTTAGTTTTCTTTTTTATCCCTGAAACAAGCTTTACTCAGCTCTCAGGTGGCATTTTCTTAATGACCAGGAAATGAACATTTATAATCTGTGTTAAGAGACCTGGTACCTCTAGTATTGCTTTTTGCTTGCACTTTTCACACCCCTGCAACTATCCTGCACTTGAACTTTTGGGGAGTCTCTGTTACAGTCCCATGTTTTTCTTCAGCATCCTTCAAGCTGTGGTTTCCTGACAGCATTGCTAATGTTTTATTAGCAAAGACTCATCACACATAAAGAAGAACCAAAGACATATGTATCTACAGATACATGTAGATACAAAGGTTTAGTAACTACTTGCAATATGGCATACTGACACTATTCAACATATTTATATGTACGTATAAGTATTATCTCAGAATAATTTTAAGTCAAGATAATAAAAAAAAAATGGAACCTGTAGCAATTCAAAAACATACAAATTTTGTGAAATTATTTAATGACTTACCTTTAGTTATTTGCTTAGCTATGTGTTATCCATATTTTCCCAAAACAGGTATATTAATAGGCAATGTGCTGTATGTAAAGCTGTATACAAAACAGTTAGAGGGACCTCTGCCTGTCTTGGCCAGTTTAGCATGGGTGTGCTAACCTACTGCTCTACCCATATACTAGGTAGTCAAGTACCTTGTAGTGAAAGCAGTGATGGGAAAGCCTAGGAGATATTATGAGAATAATAAGAATGAAAATTGTATGACTTTAAATTGTAAGTCTGGAACAACCTAGCAGCAATATTGAGAGAAGCCAACAACATTGCATTTGAGAGGCATCTGGTTCAGTGTCAGCAACAATACATGATACAATTACAGAGACTGTCAGAATACTATTTATTGATCAATTAAGCAGATATGAATTAAGCAGATATGAAATACTGTAATAGATTGAAATACGTACCAGAGGATAAGACCAATACAAGACTGACACTTTCCACAAATGATATTCAACAGATTTCAGGACTCCTGAATCTTCAGGTCACTACTTCTAGATGTTTATACTCCTGATTTTCCCCTTAGGGTCTAACTGAATTATTTACAATAATTTTCATGATGTAGGCATATGAAATTTTTGATTGTAAGTCAAAACATGAACTTTTGGTATTAAAAAGTGTGTATCCTAGTTAGCATTTTAAGGAAGATAGCTTAATCAGCAGTAGATTTTCTTTTTCTCTGGTGTAGAGTCTATGAATACGAAATTTCTCAACTCCCAACTGATCATTTTCTGATCGGTATGTATTGTGAGTTACTCTTACAGCTGCTCCCTAATTTAAACACTTTATAAAGTTATGAATAAATTAAATAAAAATAACATGTTTCAAAAAACTCCAGAGTAAACACAGCTAAAGAAACAAAGTATACTAGCATATTAGCTGTCTTTTTGTCAGGTGGCCCAAACCTAGGGTCATCTGACCATCTCTGTTTCTGTACTTTTAGAAATCTTAGAACATTTCCAGAATTCTGTTTTACTGTTCATAGATATTATGTTTTACTGAAGGAAAGAGTTTTAATAACTTTCAAAGCTACCAGTCTCTGGTGTACAATATTCAGAAAGTTTAACATAAAATACCTAGAGAACATGTGTTTTTTTGTGATCCTAGCTTCTGATTCCTGATCCTTCAGGGATACCACTTATGTTAGAATAACTTAAGTACCATGTTTGTGGCAGAGATGGTAATGATACTGCCTTTGGGGCAAATAAATTATGATAAATGACTTTAAAAAATAAAGGCACAAATATATGTACTCACTTCACACAGTTTCACACACAGAATCACAGAATCATCTAGGTTGGAAGAGACCTCCAAGATCACCTAGTCCAACCTCTGACCTAACACTAACAAGTCCTTCACTAAACCATATCACTAAGCTCAATGTCTAAACATCTTTTAAAGACCTCTCCAGGGATGTTGACTCAACGACTTCCCTGGGCAGCCCATTCCAATGTGTAACAACCCTTTCGGTAAAGAAGCTCTTCCTAATATCCAACCTAAACCTCCCCTGGCACAACTTTAGCCCATTCCCCCTCGTCCTGTCACCAGGCACGCGGGAGAATAGACCAATCCCCACCTCTCTACAGCCTCCTTTAAGTTACCTATAGAGAGCGATAACGTTGCCCCTGAGCCTCCTCTTCTCCAGGCTGAACAATCCCAGCTCCCTCAGCTGCTCTTCGTAAGACTTGTTCTCCAGACCCCTCACCAGCTTTGTTGCCCTTCTCTGGACTCGCTCGAGCACCTCGATGTCCTTCTTGTAGTGAGGGGCCCAAAACTGAACACAGTACTTGAGGTGCGGCCTCACCAGAGACAAGTACAGGGGGACAATCACTTCCCTAGCCCTGCTGGCCACAGTGCTTCTTATACAAGTCAGGATGCTGTTGGCCTTCTTGGCCACCTGAGCACACTGCTGGCTCATATTCAGCTGCCTATCAACCAGTATTCCCAGGTCCTTCTCTGCCAGGCAGCATTCTAACCACTCATCTCCCAGCCTGTAGCGCTGCTTGGGGTTGTTGTGCCCCAAGTGCGGGACGCGGCACTTGGCCTTGTTGAACTTCATAGAGCTGGCCTCAGCCCATCGGTCCAGCCTATCCAGATCCTCCTGCAGAGCCTTCCTACCCTCGAGCAGATCGACACACGCACCTAACTTGGTGTCATCGGCAAACTTACTGAGGGTGCACTCGATCCCCTCATCCAGATCATCGATAAAGATATTAAAGAGAACTGGCCCTAGTACTGAGCCCTGGGGGACTCCACTAGTGACCGGCCTCCAACTGGATTTGACTCCATTAACCGCGAGTCTTTGGGCCCAGCTATCCAGCCAGTTATTAACCTAACGAAGCGTACGCCAGTCCAAGCCATGAGCAGCCAGTTTCTTGAGGAGAATGCTGTGGGAAACGGTGTCAAAAGCCTTACTGAAATCAAGGTAGACCACATCCACAGCCTTTCCCTCATCCACTAAGCGCATCACTTTGTCATAGAAGGAGATCAGGTTCATCAAGCAGGACCTGCCTTTCATAAACCCATGCTGACTGGGCCTGATCACCTGACTGCCCTGTAAGTGCCGCGTGATGACACTCAAGATAACCTGCTCCATGAGCTTCCCTGGCACTGAGGTCAAACTAACAGGCCCATAGTTCCCTGGGTCTGCCCTCCGGCCCTTCTTGTAGATGGGCGTCACGTTTGCTAGCCGCCAGTCGACTGGGACCTCCCCTGAAAACCAGGACTGCTGAAGTCAGTGAGCATTGTCTAAATGCTCCTTGAACTCTGCTAGGCTTGGTGCTCTGACCCCTTCCCTGGAGAGCCTGTTCCAGTGTCTGACCATCGTCTCAGTGAAGAACCTTTTCCCACTACGAAATATCTTCTATCACTGAGTCTTAATAAGATTGTAATTGGATCATGAAGACATTATTAGACTGGCAAAAGAAGTCAGCTTCACATTTTTTGTTGGCCAAGGTGTCTGGCCCCTAATCCTTGAGTACTGGCTGTAAATCTAAATGCAGCAAATGGTGGAGAATTGGCAAATGAGTCTGAAATTTGCAATGCAGTGTGTTTTCTACACAGGTGTTCTATGGTAGGTGTCTAGCATTCTGTGCAATTAAGGGGGAAACTGAAAGAAAATAGCTTCTCCTCAGATGTATCAATAATTAGGGTGGAATCATGCTACAAAAAGCAGATTGTATCACTGTATGTTTTCTGACACACCAGCTTATTCATGCTCCAGGGCAAAGCACCTCCTCAGCACCGCCTGCCCAAGACTCTGTTTAAATAATACAAATGAGTCTTCTGTACCCTAGTGGTGATGAATAGCTTACCTTTTATCCATAGCTATAATATTTTGTCATCATTACCTTACTGACTTTTCCATTATACATTAATGATGGGCATAGCTGAGACGGTTCAGATTTAATGTGCTGTTCCTAATCATCACATTTTTTTTGAATCAACAATATTCTGAATTGCTGATCTCCTTGAGAACATGTTTGGTTTTTTTTTTTTTTATTATTATTTAGAGGGAGCATAAGGCATCCTATTTCTCCTCTTGGAAAGACATGAAGACTATAGTTTACAGATTCTGCCATAAATAGCCCCTCCAAAGATAAAATAGTTAACTAAATTTTTGAGAGTTATGTTAAAAATAGGCAATTGGATTCAATTTTTTTAAAAAGGTATATACTCAAGGCACGCATTTCCTTCTTCTTGAATGCCTTTGTTAAAACTGTATGTGATTCACAACAATCAATAGAAACCAAAGAATTTAGGGGAAGCATGCGAACATTTTCAAATCGCTTCTGTATGAACAGCAACATCTATGTTTCCTGCAACTCAGAGACTGCTTTCAAGTGACAACAGACTTGACTGCTGGAAGAATATAGAGACTTGAGATACTATTTTGTCTTCTGAAGCTTCTTCACAATTTTTGACCAAAGAGAATGAAAAAGTTTTTTCACTCCCAGTAGAGTAAATGAATGGGTGCTTTCTAAAAGAAACTGAAAGAATATGTATACAGTTCACAAAGTCTCTTACTGATTTTTATATCTAATTAAATGGGAACATAATAACATTTTCATGGATACCAGAGTATTTTTCATCAGCATCTGAAAAGTATCCTAATGAATTAATTCCATTCTAAAGTTCCACTTTTAGAATGGTAAATGGAGACATAGGAAAATGCCTGGTTAATGATCCCACCACTCGCATAAAATAGGGCAAAACAGTACAGAAACAGCAAAAAATATCTTAAGATCGTCATCACTGGTCATATGGAAAGGATGTATTTGCTTGGACACTGGGAAACCAGAGGTTCAATACTAACTGAAATGGGAAAAACCTTGAAGTCTCCACTTTTTCTAAGAACTCATTTATTCCATGAACAAAACACTCCTCTCCTGAAGGTTCTGAAACTTATTTTTTTCTTACATTCCTGGCTCCGTTTTTCCATTTTTATGGAATGAACAGGAGAAATAGTTAAGGAATATTGGAAATCTCAACCTGTTAACCTGTTCTTTTTTTTTTTTTTTTTTTTTTTTTTTTTTTTTTTTTTTTACTACTACTACAGAAATAGGCTGGACAAGCTGGAATTTACAGTATTTTGAAAACTGATTCTAATTCCAGCTCATCTGAAGT
This sequence comes from Anser brachyrhynchus, assembly GCF_964034855.1. Taxonomy (NCBI): domain Eukaryota; kingdom Metazoa; phylum Chordata; class Aves; order Anseriformes; family Anatidae; genus Anser; species Anser brachyrhynchus. Next base: position 46,989,968 of record NC_137699.1, read on the forward strand.
GAACCACATCCTGAACACAGGACCCCCCAGAAAAAAAAAAAAAAAGAAAAAAAAGTTCATAAAAATGAATTGAAACATAAATGAGTGAATGAATGAATGAATAAATGAATATTCTTCCTCTATAAAAATGAACATAAATGTAGTTAAACCGGATAGTGAAGAAAAACTGTGAGAAAAGAGGACGTTTCGTTTCTCTTTAATACTTTGAGCGTAACATAGCTGTAAAACAGCAGGCAGTCATAAACACCAATAGAAAGAGTTTAAATCAATATGAAAGTACAAGTCTTCCAACTGCAGCCTTTGCAATCTTAAAAACAGCACTAAGAAGCAGAAGAAATCCATCAAATTCATCATACAATTTTATGTGTCACAGAAGTTAAGAGTCTCCTTGGCCAGATCAGCAGATAATTCCTCTACATTTGTGCCCAAAACAGCAAGACCATTAGCAATTTACAACAAGGGATCTGGGCATGATCTTCAGTTTTTCATCAATAAAGAGCATTCTGTTGCTTAGGCATTGTGTGAAGCAAAGTCTTTCTTTCTTTGTTTACACTTTGTTTACACTTTGTTTACACAATTGACTGTGAAAGACTGTGAAATATGCAGTTGAAATAAATCTCAGTTTAGATTTATTTCTCAGATGGTATTTACTATATTAAAATTTTCACATTGTGTTTTGAACTCTTGCTTACTTACCCAAGTGAATGGGAATGCTATTCTTTAAACCTAGGCTTCTGAAGATAATTTTATTTAACAGTGAATATGTCATGTAATGACTGACTAATGGCTGAGCTGCAGCTAATGAGACAGTAATCACAAGTCACTGACTGGTTGCACAAGTTACATTCTTTTTTCATTTCTTTTTAGATTTTAACTTAGTCCTTCTGAAATGTTGATAAAATATAAGTCAACTGTATTGCTTTTTATTCATTGCCTTTTTCTTTTCTTTTCTTTTCTTTTCTTTTCTTTTCTTTTCTTTTCTTTTCTTTTCTTTTCTTTTCTTTTCTTTTCTTTTCTTTTCTTTTCTTTTCTTTTCTTTTCTTTTCTTTTCTTTTCTTTTCTTTTCTTTTCTTTTCTTTTCTTTTCTTTTCTTTTCTTTTCTTTTCTTTTCTTTTCTTTTCTTTTCTTTTCTTTTCTTTTCTTTTCTTTTCTTTTCTTTTCTTTTCTTTTCTTTTCTTTTCTTTTCTTTTTTCCTGGAAGAAAGAAGGGTTTTCTTGTTTGTTTGTTTGTTATTTTCCTTGCAGGAAAACCCACAGGGCCTCTTCTCCTATCTGCTGCTTGAAAGAAAAGTTTTTATGGTCACTGAAAACCACAGCTGAAAGAAAAATGTAGGAGAATATGTAATTCTATATATACGTGCTCATTTTGATAAGCAAAGATTACAACATTTAATTTCAGAAACAAAACTGGTCTGGGTGATCAACCCTTCACAGCATTATGAACAAATTTACATCTCTAGAGGAAACAACAGATTTTTAAACTGTGAAATTTTGAATTAATTCATTTTTGTGATTTACCTAATCTTGAATTTGAGAAAGTTAGGAAAATGGTGCAGTTCATGATACTATTATTAAATTGACCTTTCATCATTTTGCTGTTCTTCCCAGAAAGGTTTAGTAATAATCCTGATGGTCTTTAGTACAAGACAGGTTTCCAAGATTACTGCTGAATTGCTTGGGTTATCTAGATTGTTAAGAATTCTGCTGTTTGATTTTGACTGTAGAAGATCTATTTCAAACACATAAAGTAATGAAAAACTTTTTTGCCCATCAGGAGAGATTCTCACAGAGGCATAAATCATAGTACTCTTAGGAATCTAACTTTGGTATGGTATAGAGGAACAAAGTTAGAAAATAAAATCTTGCTACACTTAATGCAGATGAAGATACACAACTATGTAGCTAGTGTTCATTCCCAAGCATATGATAAATTTTCTGTGTCTGTTGTAGGAAACAGGTTTGAACAGGTTAGAAACACGTCAAGAACAAATTATCAGAAAAATTAGATGTCTCTGGCCGTACAAGAATACAGGATCCACAGTTGGTTTTATGAGTATTGGTAAACTTGAAAAAAAAAATGTTCCTGTTAAATAAAAATAAACTTCTTTTGGTCCCTTGATGGCATCCCTTCCCTCCAGCATGTCAACCACACTATACAGTTTAGTGTCATCAGCAAAGTTGCTGAGGGTGCATTCAGTGCCCCATCCATGTCACCAACAAGGACGTTAAATAGCACCAGTCTCATTACTGACCCCTTAAGAACAGCATTCCTTGCTAGTCTCCGCCTGAACATTGGGCCATTAACCACAATTCTTTGAGTGCCATTCAGCCAATTGCTTACCCACTGAGTGTGATCCATCCATCAAATCCATGTCTTTCCAGTTTAGAGACAAGGATGTTGTGCAAGATAGTGTCAAAGGCTCTGTGCAAGTCCAGGTAGATGACATCAGTTGCTCTTCCCTTATCCACCAATGCTGTAACCCCCTCATAGAAGGCCACCAAATTTGTCAGGCACGATTTGCCCTTAGTGAAGCCATGTTGGCTGTCACCAGTCACCTCTTTGTTTTCCATGTGCCTTTGCACAGTTTCCAGGAGGATCTGCTCCATGATCTTGCTGGGCACAGAGGTGAGATTGACTGTAGTTCTCTGTTTCTTCTTTTTCTACCTCTATAAAACCAAAACAGAACAAAACAAAACAAACAAATCAACAATAAGATGACTATTGGTTTCCAGCATTACAGCATTCTGGAAGGAATAATGCTTTGCTTTGCTTGTCTGTCAGGAATGTTTTATGCAAAATTCAAGGTAACAGATTCTAAGAAATAAAGGCAAGATCCTGCAAGACCTTTAATACTCCACCTAACGAGCACATTTTGTCTGTATGTATATATTAAATACAATAAGGCTGAGCAAAATCACAATTTGTACTCTGTTGAAATATCATTTTGCTTTCTTTTGAGGTCCTTTCCAACCCTACATCAATTCAGACACTGTAACCTCTCTCTCATCTTAGCTTGATACCTGAACAGAATTAGAAAGTAGAAAATTCCCAGGACGATAGAAAATAACTGTTGTGTTCTCAGCTTCTTCTTTAGATAGCTAGTTATCATTGTGAGATCTGGTGCACAGGAAACTTCCTGCTGCTTTTTGGACATGCCGCTGATACTACTCTTACTGTCTTTGTTCTCTTGATATGTCTCCCTTGGAATTTCCAACCTACAGTAGCCATAAATGCTGCTACACTTCTGCAACTGTTTTTATGAGTACAAAAAAAGCTGCTTTGTTTTCTCTTCTTCTGTAAAGTAAAAAGCCAGCCTTCACAGTTTTTAGCAGTGAAAAAAAAAAAGAGGATTTGAGGCACCAAAGTATCCATAAGGGAGGAAAAAACAAACACCTAACAAACAAAAAAAACAATGAAGGATACAATGAAAGCATCTGAAGTGGCTGATTATCCTGGTTATCCTGCTTAAAGTAGTGATTTTTTTCTGTGTTCATATAATTTCTAAGAATAATGTGAAAAAACCAGCAGCTAGCCCTTAACTTAATCTTTTCTTGTTCACCAGTAATTAGATCATTCTAAAATAGTGTGACAGTATCATCAATTGTTATTTGTATTTCACCTAAACCCTTGTATGGGACTTGAGCCCTATTGTTCTAAAGGCATAGAATAAAGCAAGTCTTTCTAAAGGATACCATGTGTCTAAAGTGCTAATAGCCCCAAGTACAGGGAAGGGAAACAGACAGAAGAGTATGTGAAATTTCTATCTTAAAACTTCAGAGATCCTATAGTTGCCCAGTGCCCTGTTCATAAAGAAATGCATGAGAAAATAAAAGACTTGGAGAGGATCAGGAACTTCCCTCAGTGGGAGAAAGTGAGGAAAGCGGTGTAAGAAAAACTCCAAATAGCCTTTGCCTCCTCCTTCACCTCTTAGGTGAGCACATGAAGAATGACCCAGAGAAAGAGTAGGAGTACAGGACAAAATTTGAGGAGTGGGGACAAAATTTGCCTTCAGTTCACAGTGTGCATATTGTGGCTGTCAGCTAGGTAAGATTCTCCTCCTTCTGACTGCCTCCTCTCTCAATACAGTTTTAAGCCAAGTTAATTTATGAGAAACAGATTTCAGTGGATGCACTTGAAAAAGCTCAGGTATGATGAATGGACCATTGTCGTTAGTTAATGTGCGTGAAGATGTTGGAACAACAACATAAAGGTGAATGGACAGTACGGGCTTTAGGGATGACTGGCTGTGGATACAAGGATCTAGTTGAGAAAGTGAACAGCAAACAATGAGGGTGCAAAGGCTATCAGAAGCGAGAGCTGCAGTGTAAGAAACTTGGAATGTAAGGATTTGAGGTGCAGATGTTGGAAAAGGAGAAAAATCAGCCAAGAGGAGTATTATATTCAAAGTAGCTGGAATCTGAATTGCAGGAACTGGACAATGCCTGGGGTTGGTGATGTGGTGATGTGTTTGGCCTGCGATGGCAGGGGTAAGGGAGGGAAGGATCATGTGTATGTAGGAAATTCAAGTTATTACAGGAAAACAAGCTCAGTTAAAAAGTCAGAGAATCAATTATCCAGGTCATAATGCTTAGCAGCATTTTGCTAGTGATACACACTATTGCTGGCTTGCACACATTGCTGTCAAATGATTAGATGTCACTTTCTGGTAGTTGAGCACTATGTTCAAATTCTACAGTGCATTATCTTGTGTATTTTTCAGGCAAAAAGAAACTAGACAGCTCTAGAGAATTAAGTTCTTTCACCATTGGTCTGGGCACATAGAAGTCTGAGCGGTAGTAGTGTAACTGACATTTCTTGATCAGGAGCTCAGGAGCTAGGAAACTCAAGATCTAGGTGCATAGGACTTCTATTGTTAGAGTAGAGCTAGTAAATCTTCAACAGCACAGCAATTGCTGGGGTTGTTTCACAGTTGCCAGTTGTGTCCACAGATTCTTTTTTCCAGTACTTGGATCTCTCATTGTCTCTCATGAACACATGACTGAAAACATCCCCGCCAACTGGTTTGACATGAACTTAAAGGACTACTAAATCAGGCCAGGCTGACCAAAAAGAGACTCAGTATTTAGCTGTTTCCCAAGAGATAATTTCAATTATTTTATGATTTGCTGAAATGCTAGTACTTCTGAGAGATGATGATGAGCTATGTTATCGTGTAGTATTTCCATCACCTGATTTCAAAAAGTTTTTTAACAGTTACTTAAGCGATTTGACACCAGTCACATCCTAAATATATGGATGCTTCCATCCCTTACATTGAAACCCAAAGCATAACCCAGAAGCAAATCTTCCAAATGTCATGTGACTGAATGAAGGGTTAAACAAAACCTCAACCAGGTCAGACTCTGTAGAATATTTAGCTGAGCATTTTAATTGACAGGAGAAATCCATGACAGAATATCAAGGCATTTTCTGTGATAGTTGCAAACTTTCATGACAGTCAGACATGCTGCTTGGCTTGATTTCTCATAGATTCTATGAAATTTCTCATCTAACCCTAAAATGACACTTAGGGTAATTGCAGTAAAGCCTTTGATATATGCAGAACTGACTGATTAATCCATTAACATACTGGGGCAAACACCAGACAAGAAGCAGCAGCAGGTATTTTTGCATGCATTTATACAACCTTATAAACACATTGATGATGACTTTATACATCTCACTGATATATGGGTCAATCAATACAAGCTCAAAACAAGCATTACTAATAAACAACTCCTGTTATGATCTCTTGTGATAAACAGAGAGGCATGTAACCTATATTTTGTGTTGCTTTGACCTTGGATCATCTCTACATGGCTTATATATGCTTTAAGACAACAGTAAATGTCTTAGTCCATGGAGTATGAAAATATTAAACATATGATATATAAATATTGGGTTTTGGTTTTTAGTCATGGTCAGCTGTAAAATAAATAGAGCTCATGTTAGCTAGCATGATCTTTTAATTGAAGATCAAAAAATTCCATGTAAGTGTGAATGTCCTTTGAGCGCAACATAATGTAGTTACAACATTAGTTTCCTTTCCTTGTATCTACAAGTGGAATCATAAAGTGATATGCTTGTTCTTTACATACAAATCCCACGTTCATAAGCGAATGATATTCTCTCTCTTTTTTAACATGGATTTGTAATTTAAAGGGTGAAATTGTAGATGTTCCCCTGTGTATAGAACATTAATGAAGTATGTAAGGACTTAGACAGCATGGCCTAGATTCATTCTACTTAGCCGCTTTAATGTACATGACTAAATTAAGAGCACAATTGCTGTAGGCTGTCTGCATTCTTAATGGAGAGAAATTAGCAGTTTCAGATGGCAGTTTTCTGGTTAGGAGATCTGAATCATGCTCTGAATGTTCCTCTTTCTTCCTGTTGAACAGAACTTGGAGCAACAGGGCATCCAATTTAGGACTGGTTATTTAATGTTAAGATATTAGGCATATTATGTATATAATGATGGGAAGACTGTGGGCCAAGTATCATGTTGCTGGTAGGATATAAGAATCAGCCTTCTGATAGACAGTCACAGCTCTAGAACTTGTCAGCAAGAGGCCAAGTTAACTGGAAGAGAAAATAAATTAGATAAGAATGAATAGCATACATAATTTAAAAATATTTGGCTGATGTCTCTTGGAGAAAATACAAAACTTTATTACATAATATCTTCTGTGTGTTAGGAAGAAATCAAAGTTATGATAAGTGACATAATTTAGATTTTCAAATAAGTTCATACATTTGTGTATCCTAATTCTGGGATAAGGAGATTTTTCTGGAGAGCTTTACTAAGATATATGTCTTACTATATACACCCCCTGAACAAATCTGCTTTTATGTTGTTTCAGGGATCCTAAAACAGACATTTAAATATTGTAGGCATTTGAAGAATTAGTTTCACACATGCACAGCATTTTTTCTTTATGATTTGGTGGGTGTTATTCATCTGGTTACTCATGCATGAGCTGCCCATCTTCAGTGATTTTATGCAGAACATAAACTGTCACTTACTAACTAGAAATAAGTACGTTTAAAGCAAATATTCAATAGAAGAAGCTATAGTGAAAGAAAATAAAGGATGACCCATTGCTATAGAGCAGTAATCCAAACTGCATGTGATGGTAGACTTGGACCCAGATCAGTTGCCAAAATGAAACTTTTGGCAGGAAAAGATATTGAGATAATTCTTTAAATACATGGACAGCTAGATTCACCTATATGATTACATTTTTAGTTGTACAAAGGAATTTCTTCATCATTCCATATTACACTAGGAGGCCCCCTACCTATTGTTTCCTTTTTATGGCTGTATGATATAAAATGTTTAGATTTTTTTTTCAACAAATTATGTTAATTTATTTCATCTGAATATCATTGCTATGTTTCTGAATCTTGAGCTTACCTTCTCAACCTTTTTTAAGTTGCCAGTGTCCTTATTGGCAGTTGCATCAGGAAAAAGCATGCTATGATTCAGTTTTCATGATTTCCTGCATGCTTTGTGGGTGATGGGTCATGCTTCTTTGGGCAAAATGCCAAAATGGTAACATTTAAGTTTTACACGTGGGAGAAGGAGGTTGGGATGAGCACATGAAAAAACAAAAATACACTTATAAATATGCATATTCTTTGGCAGCATATGTGTGTATTTTTTGTTTGTCCATTAGGACCTCTCTTCAAGATTTTATTTTTTTTTAATATATAGTATTTTGAGGAGTATCCTATGGCATGTTTTCAATATCCTCAGTTTAGAACCTGTCTCTGAACGGCTTATTACATAACAATACACTGTCCAGATGGGACAAATCTGTTCACATCTCTCAAGAATATCTTATGTTTCGGCCAGAAGGTGGCAAGACTATAGTTTCTCTTGGGGAGAGGACACAACGTACAGGTGAAGGTGGTAGTTCTTAACTGTTGATGTTCAACAGAAGCATACCTTTTGTTTCTGCCCAGATGACTAACTCTTAGATCAGTAACCCTAATATGTGTTCTGTTGCCCCAGGAAAAACGCATGGATATGACCTGAATCAGAAATTAAATGTCTACATTGAATGATATACAGAATTCCACTCTGCATATACGGTATTCCCCTAAAGTCACAATTGACTCCCAAGAGGTCTCAAAGTCTATTCAAAAAAGCTGTGCTGTAGACATCATTCTGCACAGTTTTTGGAAACCTTTTCTTCTACTTGAGTGGGTTCCTCACAATTTTTGTATCCAGCTGAATCTCACCAAGAATCAATTCATGATACTTATTTTACCTGTCACAAGTACATATTTCACACTGCTGAATTGTCGCATAGCTTCTGTCATCAAAAACTGAGCAAGAGGTACAGAGGTTCATGGAAATAGCAGAGCATGCCCCTTGCTTCTTTGAAGCTGAGGAGTGTCATAGAGATGGTTAGAAATGACCTAAAACGTACATTTTATGGGACTAGTTGTTATTGTTCCAGACTGTCCCGGATAGAAAAGCTGTCATGGGATCTGGATTGAAGCTGAAGTAGGATTCTTGATGGTGGAAACCCTAAATCTAGGAAATAGTTACTAGTTACTCTTGCTTCCACATGGTGACCAAAAGAATCTTCTGAAGTTGTCATTTTTGCAAGTGCTAGAAGATGCATAATCGTTATGGGCCCCTAACCAACCATTCTTTGCCAAATACGTGTAAGAGTCTTCAATAGGCATGGGTTAATACTTCGATTGTTATATGTATCATATATATATATACAGTATAATTACAGTACTCTTAATAGTAATGACAGAAAAACATTTAATTTCTTTCCTCATCCTAATGAGCTGTGTATATTGCCTCTATATGACTACTACTACTGAGGCAAATGGCTCTTATTTTTCTTCTATTAAAAACAAACAAAAAATACTTATTAAAAAATGAGAGATTTCTGAAAAAAAAAAAAGAAAAAGAAAAAAAAAAACACTAGAAAGCATTTTAAAGCTTCTTTTCATTACTTTTAGACAGAAGAATTTGCTTTCAGAAGGATTCCATGCAGATCGATTATTTTTTTTAAACCCAATAAGCAAAATATGAAGGAAAATGACAAAATGCAAATTACACCTGGCAGCTTAGTATCTGTTATTTGAAATATCTGAGTGCTTGCAACAGCAAAGTATCTGAAGGCAAAGATACAGATAAACCTGAAATGTGGTTTGATCAGATACTTCATTAAGAGTTATTCATGGCTAAATTGTAGTACAGCACATTTTGGGTAAACCTTGAAGTTCTAAATCAATAACCCTTGAAGTTCTTAGTGCCCATTTAGGAGAAAAAAAAAAAAAAAGATGTACACAATGTTAAGACCAACAAAACATTTCACATTCTTAAATTAAATGTGTACTTTGGGGATAAGAATTATGAAAATCACATGGTTAATAGGAGTAAAATTAAGCTTCAGAAGTTTTCTTGACAAAATAAACTATGTTACAACTTTAATTGAGACAGGTACGGCTAGATTATTGTGCAGCTGTTTCCCATCATGAAACTGTAATACCACCCTGCTCAAACACACAGCAGTTTCTTCCTGACATGTACATCAAGGTTTGTTACTGCAAAAAGAGGGAGAGAAAGATGAGATTATACCCATGTCTTGCCTTCATGTTTTATAGTGGTGTCACCAGAGCGCATATCCAGTGTTAGGAGTTAGAAGATATTCCCAAACCCCAGAAGGCACAGTCTTGACAAGAATACCCTACAACAGGACTGCCAGGATGGACAGGGACCTGAAGCTCTTGGCACACAGGGAAGGCCAAGGGAACTGCCATTGTTCAGCCTTAAGAGCAGAAGGTTCAAGGAAGTCTTACTGCTGTCTACAGCTATTTAATGGAATAGTGTGGAGAAGGCAGAGAGAAACCTTTCCCAGAGGTGAACAATGATACCATGAGAAGCAATGGACAGAAGTCGCAAGAAAGTAAATTTTGAGTAGATATTAGGAATTCCTTCACCACAGCGCCCCCAGTGATAGTCAGTCATTGGAACAGGTTGCCTGAAAATACTGTCAAATCTCCATCGTTGTAGATATTAAGAACTCAACTGGACAAGGCCATGAGCACCATGTTTTAACAGACCTTGCTTTGAACAGGAGGTTGGCCTGTATGGCCTCTGGAAGTTCCAGATGACTTGATTCTGTAAGTCGTGAAATAAATTATGCATGTTCATTGCACAGACTTTACATTAGAGAATAATGTATGTATGGGAGGGATCATCATAAAAATCCTCTACTTTTTTCCATCCCTTACTGGATATTCCCGTACTCTTTGCTGGGGACAGAACAAGGGGCAATGGCCACAAAATGGATCACAGGAAGTTCCGCAGCAACATGCGAAATAACTTCTTCATGGTGAGGGTGACAGAGCACTGGAACAGGCTGCCCAGGGAGGTTGTGGAGTCTCCTTCTCCGGAGATATTCAAGACCCATCTGGACGCCTACCTGTGCAACCTGCTCTAGGGAACCTGCTTTGGCAGGGGTTTTGGACCCGATGATCTCTTGAGCTCCCTTCCAACCCCCTACAGTTCTGTGATTCTGTGATTCATCAGATACTCTGCAAAAGTCTGCCTTTTATACAGGCAACCTAGACCCTGAAGCCAAAAGCTATACTTCATACCAAAATCACAATGTTGATTTAATTTATTCAGATAAAACAGCAAATGGGAAAATGCTAGGTACACATTTGTTAAGGCATCAGTACAGTGAAGTCTAGTTACCCAGCAGTTTTAATTTAAACCAAACTGTTAGCTGTAACTCTCTCCTGTGCAGTATATATTCCAGTACATTTTATTACACATGTGGTAATTCATTATACAGTTCTATTTCCTTTTCCCAAGCTAAATATTAATTTTTGTTTTTCTATGGATGTATGCAAGCATTTCCATCTCCAGCTGCAAGTATTCTTCTGAATAGATAGAATATCTGGCTAATATCAGAGGTGTTATTAGTTTTGGTTAATGCACAAGCATTCTGGATTTTATAATTCATAGCCCTAGCTATTCAAGAATGTCATTAGCATTAATAAAATGTAGCTCATATATAGGGCTTGTACTGCCAGCTGCACAACATTTCAAGTTAAGAGATGTCATTAGCTGACACATGTATTTAACTTACGGTTAATCTGTTCTCAATTTATATCACGTATGGTTTTTTGTTTGTTTGTTTTGTTTTGTTTTTCTCCAGTATGATTGGGGAAAGATTTTCTGATGGTGCCAGAGCTAGTCCTGCCAAGTTTTGTGCCAGAATCAGACTTCTATTCCACCAGACTAATTCTGAATGAGTTTTATGGACAGAATATCATCAGAATGATGGAAGAGGTCTGGGTTGCACTGGTAGATGTAGCTTCAAGATTCAAAGATAAGCTGATACTTATTTCCCAGCCAGATTCAAGCAATGTTTTGCCTCAGTTGTTTATAGAAACAGGCGTATAGTTAACACTTTCTCATGAACCCCTGTGCAGTCTCTTCTTTGACTTGAATATAATTATAGAGAAGGGGTAAAAGATAAAATGATATATAGACTGGGATTTTCTATGGATCTTTAAGAGTACAATTATCTGTCTTTTGGTCTTAAAATCTCTTAGTTCCTCCTCAAAGCTCCAAAGTAGTTACCAATATTAGAAAAAACAAACAAACAAACAAAAAAAACTTGTTTCAGTAACATACAAGTAGAAGATTCTGCCAGAAAATTACATATTACATATTCTCATTAGGGATTTTGTCTTATTTAGACTGTAACAAGAATTTCAGAAAGATTTTCTTCAAATATGAGAACAGTTAAGATAGCTTTTGAAATAGGACACTGTTAAAGGCACAAAGGGAGAGTTTGTATTCATCTCTTGTCTGACTTTTTTTTTTTTTTTGGTGTATCACATTAGCCACATCAAAAGCTAAGATAACACAATGCAAACTGTAAAGCTTTCATGTGATCCTAATGCAGGAATACCATGGTCCAAAGGGCCATAAATAAATGTGCTCAGTGCCAAAAAGGGGTACAAGTTTAGAGGAAAAAGCCTTTCTCCTGGAATTTTCATGTTTCCTTCCTGCTTTGAACATTATTATTCTTGGCTGAGTATTTATGACTATTCTGCTGTACGTGGATGGATATATTGATGTAAATGCAACTGAACTGGTCCTCGGAGGATAATGTACAGGCAAACACACAGACACTTTTTCTTTTGGCTTTATTTTTCCCATGTGGTTAATTGTCTTCTTTATGCTATAAGGCAATATTACTGCAAATAGATGGAACAAATGCAGTCATATCTGGAAAGTCCTCAGATTTCTGCTAACAAACAAGACACAAGAAACTCACTAACATTGTTGTGCATGGATTGAAAAAGGCTGCTACTAAGTCCTGAGACAATTTAATTTTTATTTTTAAGAAAATATATATTAAATAGATATGGAAAATAGTATTTTGACTGCATACTGCAATCACTACTCCCTGATATTTCTCTTCTGTAATAATAAAGCACTTCATATTGCAGAAGGGACAAAGCTATCTGATTTAAATGACTACAGTTCAGCTGTGGGAAAAGACTTATGGCAATTACAAATATTCATGACTAGATAGGTGCCATGACAAACAGCCCAGTTACCATAAGTTTATTCAAAACACGTGGCTTGATTTCAGTAAAATACAGTCTGTTAGTACCCAAACAAGTTATTTCCAGTTTATAAACCAAATATCCAGAGTAGTTCATTATTCCAAAAATTTCCTGTGATTTAATGCATTTATGGGTATATATGGTATTGGCTATGCAAAACAGCTGAGTGCATAAGTTCCTCTACACAGAAAGTTACATAGACCCTTTGTGAAGATAAACTTGAAAAGAGTTGCTCTAGAAAAATATCCCTTTTCTCTATAAATGAATGAAACTTTATCTTTTTCTTCCATTATGAAATGTATTGAGATCTAATACTACTTAAAACAAGCCTGTAAAAGAAAAAAAGTGTTGTAATTACCCTTATGCTAACAGCACTTCATAAACTTCATAGGTCTTCAGCAGATACACATGCAGGCAACCAGATCTGTTTATCACTATCACACGCATAAATATTTCCCAGACAGCTACAGTATATTACATACACCAGAAGGAAAATATTGTTGTGTTATAAAGGCCTTCATCCTAAACATATATAGAACAGAAATTGTTGTACTACCTGAGATGTCATGCCTCTCAAAATGCTAGTGTGATTTTCATATTAATATGACTGCATTTCAGTGAGATTAATCCAATATCGTGAGGAAAAAGGAACCCATTAACACTGTAGTTGAAATGAGATAATGGGTTGTTTGGATAGAGTTGTAATATGGATGTGGGAACTATGCAGGAGAACAGGTGCTCCTTATTCTCATGATCCAGTGCTACTTACTGGCAATTGGCAAAGCACAGCTTACTCAATGTGCCCATGTATCTACATCAACAGTAGACTGTGGCACATTTACTCATATATTTCTAGAGAGAGATCATCTATGCATGATGCTAACCAATACTGGATTGTTTTCCCAACAAATTGCTTAACTATGTGACGATATAGCATAATATAAATAGAAAATATTGTAAAAGGACAGCTATTCCAGGTCAGATCAAAAAGGTCCATCTAGCCACATCTTTTTCCAACAGGAAAATGAATAATAATAGATACCCCAGGAAGAGTAGATAGGCTGTAGCAATATTTTTTTCAATATCCCCACAGCAGCTGGTGAGTTGGGAAGTTCATAATGGGTGGGGTATCACAGTGCTCACTTATTCAGTTATTCACTGTTGTGTTCAATAACCCTATGTGATATTTTTTCTCATGCTTTTCTTTCTCATGTTTTTGAAATAGTCATTTACAACATCACTCATAGCCTAACTACACACATCACACAACCTGCTTTTTCCACCTTTACCTTGTCAATTTTTTCTTTCGTTACTTTCTAGCTCTTTTATTTGTGTAGGCAGTGAGTGTGGATCTATACTCATTATATTATTCATGATTTTATAGAGATCCATTACTTGCTTATCTATCCCTTTTCCAGGCTGAACAGCTCTTTCTTAAAACTAGGAAGGACAAGAAACTCAATGTTCAAGATAAGGACACAAATGTAGAAGCATAATCTTTCCAGGATATAGAGAAAACTACCTTTTGTTTGTTTGTCTGGACACCAATGGGGTTTTATTCCAAGACCAATGATCCTGAGCAATATTACAAAACAAAAATAAGAATAAACTTTACAATGGGTATGCTCTTACTATAAAATTGGATGGATTCAAACAAAAAGTTACTGGCAGGAAATTAGACAGGAGTTGGTCACTAGATTAGAAAACTCATTCAAGCCCATAGCTTCAAAAAAGCAAAATTTCTGTCACAGCCAGTTGAAAGAGAGGAAACAAAATCCTGAACCATTCTTACTGTGTTTACAGTGGTTCAACTATTTACATTCAATAAATGCAGATTTGCTTGAAATTAGGAAATTCAATTTGCTAGGTTGAAGATTAATCACTAAAAATCACCAAAACAAATTCGTACCTTACCCTGAAAAAGTCATCTTTGTGCACATCTGGGAAGTCCAGAACTTTCTTCAATCAGACAAACAAAATTGCTTACAAGAAAAGCTTTTTTTTTTTTCAGAGCAAGGGAAAAAATAGATAAATTTAGCCCTAACTAGCAATAAAGCCAACAGCAGATGCTGACATTTACTTGAAACAGAGATTCAGATGAGAAACACAACTGAAATACGTTAACATGTGATCTTACACAGACAGTATACAGTGATAAAAAGCTGTTTTCCATATGAAGCACGGATCAGAATAGTAGTTCCCTGTTTTTTCTTCTAAAAGAAACCTTTCAGAAATTATTTTCGTTTAAGAGACCACATTGTTTGTTAGAGCTTCTTACTCATTCAATTGCCAGACATTGAGTTTCAGCAATCTAATGGCTAGAGTTCGAATCCTATTTCACCAGTGTAGGCAATTAGATAAAGAAGGGTTTGTTTGGCCTGCTATTATCAGGCTATTATTAAAAAATAAAAACAACGATGGTTCTCAGTTGCTGTCCAGTAGCAACTACTCTCTTCCTGGGCAAGTAACAGTCTCTCTCCATCGTCCCATGGGTCCTGTGCAGTTTTTGAGTTCTTAGATCTTAGTAGTCTCCTGGGAAAATCTTTGCTTCTGGTCTTATCATCTCCCCAAAACTCAGACTTGTGGAATTTTAGCTGATATCATTATGATTTGTAGATTAAGACTCTTTTCCCCCAAATAATTCATTAGCATCAATGCTGAGAACAGCATCACACTTTGCCCTCAAGTCAGGCGAAACAGTAACAGCAAGTTATTAGTGAATTTTTAATGTGCTGTGGCTGCAAGTAATGTTAACAGGTCTTGTGTGATACAGTTTTCAGTATCTGTATTATGGTTCTGCAGATGGAAGATAAGTAGGAGACAACTTTCTTACAGGTCTTCTTTAAGGGTTATAATAAATACAGATTTCAACAGGACATAAGCAGCTGCCTATGACTAAATGGAGCTAGGTAAAATAAGTCCCCTAATTTACGGCATTTGGATTTTGCCTCTGATTTCAGTTTACAACTGAAAGTTATGCACACACATCTTTAAACATCCTTAGATTCAAAATATTTGTAAACAGAATTTTGGCAGAGGCTCATTTTAAGCAATCTAAACCATATTTGATACCATCAAAGTGAGATTATGGAGGAAAGACATTCTCTACACCAAGCTTCTCAGTAACCTAGTTCTGGAGGAGTTTGGAAGCCTTCTTGCCCTCTGCCTGTGAGTTATTGGACTGTCAGTACTTGCTTTTACTCAAAGATATAAACTCTGTATGCTGTCGATTTGAAGATAAACTTACCCACAAGGTTGTATTCTGTGCATTTAAACACGTTATTAAGCTATTTCTATGTAATAAGATTGCTTTTCTTTCAGATCAATGCTCATACATTCTAGCAGTGAAGGGGGATTTAAAACAGTTTTCATTTATTTTAAAAACATTTTATTTTACCTTCAGAAACAACATCTGACCAGGACATGAGCGATGTGATAAAATTTTCTGATATATTTTTTAACTCATCTGATCACCGCATGAACAAAAAGTCCTCAAATGTTTTAAAAGATACTTGCTAGCTATAAATATTTCAAAAATCAAAGAATTATGACACAGGGTAGTCTTTTTAGATTCCTTTAATGCTCATGGAGACTTCATCTGGGAATTTTAAATGGTCCTTAGACTCTTGCCTTCTGAATTTTAACTACCTAGTATCTTGTGGATATCTCACTGAAGCCCAAACCTACACGCATACACATTAAAATCCTGGAACTTGACCTAAAAACAACTGATTCATTTTGTGATCTTCTAGCAAGAGCCATGTAATTTTGCAGATCTCTCCAGTTATTCCATAGCCAGTGGAAAAAAACACATCATACCACCTATAGAAAAATTTGAGTGATACTTCCAAAGGAAATTGATACATTAGCAATCTGTTTTAGTTGTTTCTCCCATATATGAAATGGCAATCAGGACAATCTCTTTCCTTTATTTAAGAGGACTGCTTGTACACTTCCACAGGTTGAAACTATATCCTCATTTATTTCTTCTCCCTTCTTTTAAGAGCAGTCTGTTTTTTACATTCTGTCATCTTAGGACTGTGCAGTCCATTCTTTCACATTTTCCCCAGGTGCTGGAAGTATATATATGGATAAGAAATGACCCATACAATTGTAGCAGAGCATACAATTTCTGCATAACTGCATCTTACTTTTGTCTTTGACGTGACAATGCTAGTCATAGTCAATAAGCTGAGCAGATTTTAACAGTGTATGAACGAAAATGCAGTATCTGTGAGAAAAGTAATTGAATCTTGCAAGGCTCTTTTTGTTTGTTTTGTTTTAGCTCTGCTGATCCTACTGAAACTGCCACATTTAGAGCTAGGTATTTAAATACTAGAAAGAGTACAAAATTAGAGGATGGCAGAGAAAGTCAACAAAATAATTAACATGTGGGGAGATGATGTAGATATGGATGATGTAACTGGGCTAGAAGGAAGCAGAATACTTTGAAGTGTATAGGTAATGCATTTAAGAAAATACTTGTCCTTTCTTAGCAAGACACATCCTTTTTTCCTTTTTTTTTTTTCATGTAGCTGTCAAGCAGCTTTAAAACTATAATTTAAAAAATGTTAATTCTGAAAATAACTGTTACATTAGGAAAACAAAAGGAAAATATAGGACACTTTGGCACAACTTAAAAGTGTGTGCCAAAGTGGAGAGCACTCCAAATAATATCTGTCATATTGCTATAAAATTTGAAGTAATCCATTATTTAGCATACTTTTAACACTACATTTTTAAAGGCTGTCTGAATTGCTGGAACTTTTTGTCCTAAGGCAACTCAAGCGACCCTGGAAACATGATAGCACATTTCAAACAGGTTTACCCTGATATATAGATGTAAGCCAGATGAACCTTGTTGAACACAAGCCTTTTCATTTAAGATAAGAAAACAATTGAATGGACTAAAGGATTTATTTTATTAAAGGATATAGTCAAAAGTATTTTCTTTGTTCCCAAATTCTGTATGGTTTGGACTTGAAATTAGTCTACCATCCCCTTATAATTCTCACTGAGACACTTCTAAGTGAGAAAGAGATTAAAAGGTTCATGATTAAGACTGATTTTATTTAAAACAAAGCATAATAACAACAACAACAAATCCTTTCCCAAGCTTTCAAGGCTGATATGAAACACATATTTGTCATGGAAACTTTGCTGAATACATTAGGTTGAATTGCTGGCAAGTAATGTGGGTGACTTACTATAGAGAAAGAACAGAGAGATAAAAGTGATATAATTTGGGGGATTCCCTCTCTCTGAAAAGCAGAAATAATGTGGGGAGGAAAAAAAAAAAAAAAAAGGAGGACATCACAGTCTTTGATTTTAGATAAACATCTGGCTAGAAAGAATATCTATAAGAAAAGAATATCTAAAAGAAAATATACTAAAAATTATTTTGGCTTCCCCAGCTTGGCAAGATGGTGAACTTTTATACCTGTTGAAATAAGGTATCTCTTTACCAAAGTTACTTCCTTTACCAATCATTCCTCAATCATTATTCTTTATCTCTGAGCGTGTATGTTCTGTTCATGCTATTCTGTTATCCAGACCTGTCCTGATTTTACAGCTTGTTGTTCAAATTGTATTACTTTTAGTAATTGTACTGTCTTTTAGTCAAACCTTCTATTCTAATTCTGGTTACTTTAACAGTGTCCAATGTTATTCTTGATCTAGGACTGTTCTATATAAATGTAATTTGAATTTTGAATTATGTTCAAAATATGAGCATTTGACTAGAGGAAAAAAAAATGTTATTGTAGATAATGCAGGACATTAAGGTAAATAAAAGTCAATACATTATTTAGATTGTGTCTCATATTAGCATAGTTTTCCGTGGCTGGAAATGCTGAATCATCAGAGCCTGGTATATTAAAAGTATATTTGACGTTGAAAACCTCATAATCACACATAGATATTGCATCTAAATAAGTGATTTTGACTGTAGGAGAAAATAGTAGAAGGGACTAAAGGCATGGACCTTTCACCTATTACTATTACTCAGCAATGTTTATAAAGGACTTTGAGTATGCAGAAACTCTAAGTTGCTAAACAAAATTTCTTTCCGAGAAGCTTCCTTTTTGAATTCAGCATACTCAAAAAGCAAATGCATTTCTTTTGCAAAGATGTTATTAGAACAAGAATTAATGTTGCTGCCTCTCAGTAAATGAGTTGAGAACAGAGTTTCAAATTGCTTGTGCTTGTATATAATCCAAAGAATCTCAAAAGTAACAAGAGAAACTCTCTTGTTATTAATACTTAATCACCACTAAACCAGAAGCATATACTTCTATAGACCAAAATCACCTTTGTTTATATAGCAATGAAAATCTTTATAACTCAAGTCAAACGAATTTTGACTGGAGAAATATTAATAGATAAGTAAGATTTATCACCAAAGAAAAGAAAGTGCTTATATATGGAAAATAAAACCAATAACAAAGTTGATCTTTCTCAGAAAAAAAGAAAAATATATGTCAGAAATGACTGCTTGCTGACAGATTCTTCACTGCATGTAGTATCAAAGCATACAAAGAGAAGATGCAACAAAATGATAACGTATACAACTAATTCCTGGGTTCAAGATAAAGATATGTTTGACCAAACGCAAAATAAATTATAACAAGAATCAAATAAATGTAAGCAGAAATTAAATAACATATGGATACCCCCAAAATAGAGAGAGAAAAATAGAGAATGAAAAAGGCAAATTAAAAACATTGTGCATTAAAAAAGATATTAGGAATGCTCTAGCTTTCAGTCATTACAGAATTGAAAGTAGTGATAATGGAGCACAATACAGTATTTTTAGGATACTTACAAATTCTTTTTGACTGTGAAGACCAAAATCTGCTTTAAATGTTGATGAAACTCTAATAGTTTTGTTAATTCCTGGAATCAAATTAGTGAAGTGTCGCTACTGTATGCTGGTGGCTAAGTTTGGACCTGCCTCCCTAATTCTAAGCAAAACTCTGAAAATGATAAAACTGAAACTCACTTATCTGAAAAGCACCAAGTTAAACTGAGATCTCTTCAGGTAAAATGGATATGTAGTTTTAGGAGCTTTCTTGTGTGCCATGGAATTTTGGATAGAGTTTTATTGCTCTATAAACCAGAGTTATATTTTAAGTTATTTATTGACAGTATACTGTATTAATTAAATACGTAATATGACTGCTTAGAATCTGAAAAGCAAGTTACTTAGGTGGCCGCCTAAGTAGTGGTTTCTTTGTAAATTAAGCATTGATGAGCTATATTAGAAACACTTCTCTGAAAAATTTTATCACCACTTTTTCAGTATTACTTAATTGTTCTTGCAAAAATATATAGTTTCAAAACTTGGGAAAAGTTCCTTGTTATCTGAAACTTCACCTTGAGCTAGATGGAATATGATAGTGAGATAACCATAAACATGGAGAAGTAGCCTGAATTTGAGCTAACATACTGGGTGATTTTGGCAAGCTAGAGACAAGCTTAAGGAAAAGCTTAGCATCAGAATTAAGCCTATAGTGTAAATGGCCCCAGGAAAAGTCAATTAATCTTAGCTAAGTAATATGAAGCTAGTATTGGCAGTAATTATGATTTTAAACTAAACCACCTCCCAAAGCCTCATTCTCCTAGTCAGTTCCTTTTTCTTTAATTAGATATAAGCAGATGAAGCCCAAAGGATTTCAGCAAGAAGATAAATGTAAACTAATCAAGTCTGAAATAACATGTGAGCTGTTCTTTGCCATTTGTTTATTTGAGCATCTGGTCTCAGCTACTGTTACATTGTTAGTGAATAGTGACAGAAGCAAATTCAAAGCATTGACGTAAACCATAGCTCGTTTGGCAATTTTATTTGTGTCTGACCGTATTTACAGAACAAGACAACCTTCACTGCATGAAACTAGGTAAACGCTTTAAACTAGGTAAGAAGGGGGACGGGGCTCAAACAAGGCTTGTTGGAGCTGTGCCGGGGGAAACAATGGCTAGGCCGGGGAAGAAGGCGATGACCCAGCTGAAGTGCATCTACACTAACGCACGCAGCATGGGTAACAAACAGAAGGAGCTGGAAGCCATCGTGCAGCAGGCAGGCTACGACTTGGTTGCCATCACGGAGACGTGGTGGGACCGCTCCCACGACTGGAGTGCTGCAATGCCTGGCTATCGGCTCTTCAGGAGGGACAGGCAGCACAGAGGGGGTGGTGGCGTGGCTCTCTACATTAGAGAATCTTTTGATGTTGTGGAATTCCAGGCTGGGAATGATAAGGTTGAATCCCTGTGGGTTAGGATCCGCGGGAAGGCCGGCAAGGCTAGCTTCCTGGTCGGGGTCTGTTATAGACCGCCGAACCAGGATGAGGAGACGGATGAGGAGTTTTATAGGCAACTGACAGAAGTTGCAAAATCGTCGGCGCTTGTCCTCGTGGGGGACTTCAACTTCCCAGACATATCCTGGAAACACAACACGGCACAGAGAAAGCAGTCTAGGAGGTTTCTGGAGAGCGTGGGAGATAGCTTCCTGATGCAGCTGGTCAGTGAACCTACCAGGGGTGGTGCCCCGCTAGACCTTCTCTTCACAAACAGAGAAGGACTGGTGGGAGATGTGGTGGTCGGAAACTGTCTTGGGCAGAGTGACCACGAAATGGTAGAGTTCTCTATTCTTGGCGAGGCCAGGAAGGGGACCAGTAAAACTGCTGTATTGGACTTCCGGAGGGCTGACTTTGAGCTGCTCAGGACGCTGGTTGGCCGAGTCCCTTGGGAGGCGGTTCTGAAGGGCAGAGGAGTCCAGGAAGGCTGGGCGCTCCTCAAGAAGGAAATCGTGATGGCACAGGAGCGGTCCGTCCCCACGTGCCCAAAGACGAGCCGGCGTGGAAGAAGACCGGCCTGGCTCAACAGAGAGTTGCGGCTTGTGCTTAGCAGAAAAAAGAGGGTTTATAATCTTTGGAAAAAAGGGTGGGCCACTGAGGAGGACTACAAGGATGTAGCGAGGCTGTGCAGGGAGAAAATTAGAAAGGCCAAAGCTCATCTGGAGCTCAACCTGGCTACTGCCGTTAAAGACAACAAAAAATCGTTTTACAAATATATCAACGCGAAACGGAGGACTAAGGAGAATCTCCATCCTTTACTGGATGCGAGGGGAAACCTAGTTACTAAGGATGAGGAAAAGGCTGAGGTGCTTAATGCCGCCTTTGCCTCAGTCTTTAGCGGCAATACCGGTTGTTCTCTGGACACCCAGTGCCTTGAGCTGGTGGAAGGGGATGGGGAGCAGGACGTGGCCTTCGCTACCCATGAGGAAATGGTTGGCGACCTGCTACGGAGCTTGGATGTGCGCAAGTCGATGGGGCCGGATGGGATGCACCCGAGGGTACTGAAAGAACTGGCAGAGGAGCTGGCCGAGCCGCTTTCCATCATTTATCGGCAGTCCTGGCTATCGGGGGAGGTCCCAGTTGACTGGCGGCTAGCCAATGTGACGCCCATCTATAAGAAGGGCCGCAGGGCAGACCCGGGGAACTATAGGCCTGTCAGTTTGACCTCAGTGCCAGGAAAGCTCATGGAGCAGATTATCTTGAGGGTCATCACGCGGCACTTGCAGGACAAGCAGGCGATCAGGCCCAGTAAGCATGGGTTTATGAAAGGCAGGTCCTGCTTGACGAACCTGATCTCCTTCTATGACCAAGTGACGCGCTTGGTGGATGAGAGAAAGGCTGTGGATGTGGTTTACCTCAGCAAGGCTTTTGACACAGTTCCCCACAACATTCTCCTCAAGAAACTGGCTGCTCGGGGCTTGGACTGGCGTACGCTTCGCTGGGTTAGAAACTGGCTGGGTAGCCAGGCCCAGAGAGTTGTGGTGAATGGAGTCAAATGTGGTTGGAGGCCGGTCACTAGTGGTGTCCCCCAGGGCTCGGTACTGGGGCCGGCCCTCTTTAATATCTTTATCGATGATCTGGATGAGGGCGTCCAGTGCACCCTCAGTAAGTTTGCAGATGACACCAAGCTAAGTGCGTGTGTCGATCTGCTCGAGGGCAGGAAGGCTCTGCAGGAGGATCTGGATAGGCTGGAGCGATGGGCTGAGGCCAGCTCTATGAAGTTCAACAAGGCCAAGTGCCGGGTCCAGCACCTGGGGTGCAACAACCCCAAGCAGAGCTACAGGCTGGGAGATGAGTGGCTGGAATGCTGCCTGGCCGAGAAGGACCTGGGGGTATTGGTTGATAGTCAGCTGAATATGAGCCAGCAGTGTGCCCAGGTGGCCAAGAAGGCCAATAGCATCCTGGCCTGCATAAGAAGCAGTGTGGCCAGCAGGTCTAGGGAAGTGATTGTGCCCCTGTACTCGGCTCTGGTGAGGCCGCACCTCAAGTACTGTGTTCAGTTTTGGGCCCCTCGCTACAAGAAGGACATGGACGTGCTCGAGCGAGTCCAGAGAAGGGCGACCAAGCTGGTGAGGGGTCTGGAGAACAAGTCTTACGAGGAGTGGCTGAGGGAGCTGGGCTTGTTCAGCCTTGAGAAGAGGAGGCTCAGGGGCGACCTTATCGCTCTCTACAGTTACCTTAAAGGAGGCTGTAAAGAGGTGGGGGTTGGTCTGTTCTCCTACGTGCCTGGTGACAGGACGAGGGGGAATGGGCGAAAGTTGTGCCAGGGGAGTTTTAGGTTGGATGTTAGGAAGTACTTCTTTACCGAAAGGGTTATTAAGCATTGGAACGGGCTGCCCAGGGAGGTGGTGGAGTCACCATCCCTGGAGGTCTTTAAAAGACATTTAGATGTAGAGCTTAGCGATATGGTTTAGTGGAGTACCTAGTGTTAGGTCGGAGGTTGGACTCGATGATCTTGAGGTCTCTTCCAACCTAGAAATCTGTGATACTGTGATACTGTGATACTGTAAATAACCAGACTAGAGAGAAACTGGGCAATAGCCAATAACATTTATAATGCTATTGCAACACCAAACTCACAGTCCTCCTGTGCTTTCTTCCTGGGAACACTGATACATATCGTTCAGTGACTACAAGTAGGAATCTATTTTTGGAAAGTATTCATCAATAAGGGTTTTAAGACTCATGAAAGGATATGCAGAAATCAAGAGCTTCCTGACAGAAAGGCTAAAGACCCTTCAGATAACAATATGTTTATAATCAATCTAGAAAGTGTATAAAGTCCATTTGCTCCTAGATTTCTTGATGTCTAAAACCATACAGTCCTTTCAAATAAAGCATTTGGACAAGTAACAGGGACTATTAAAATAATATATATAGCAAAACTTTCTTATTGAGAAATCTATAACAATCAACTGTAGAGGAAACAAATTGAGCTACTTGATCTGGCTTGAGGTCAGTTGTTAAAAATGTATAGTAGAACCCAAAATTAATAAAGTTTGAAATCAAAAATGATAATGTCTGCCTGTAAGTCCACCAGAACTTACTAGAAAAGCCCATGTCTTATTGTAAGGTGGTATACTCAGAAAAGACCAAGCATTTTTTAGTTGCTTATATTTGCTTCAAAGAAAAGCAAAAGGTATTCTTGTCCACCCAAACAAGAGATGGCTGTCTGGATTCAGACTCCTTTGTGTAATATTTGGATATGCAAATATGTTGATGCGAACTCCCCTGCCTTCATTCCAGGCTGATTAGACGTGACAACAGTTTCAATCTCCAAGCCATACAACAACATTAATACACAGTAATGTCTAAGATGATGAGTCCTTCTGAAAGAAGGTGATCTTGTGCCTCCCACTGGTTTGCATATGTTTATTGATCCAAAATAAATAAATAAATAAATAAAACTCCTTAACCTCTGGAGCCTAGATTTGTGATTTCATTTTTAGAGAAAAGTATGCCTTCTGTATCTGATTAAACACAAAAGTATGAGAGGCCTTATTGCTTCTTCATTACAGTGTGTGAAATGCAGGAGGGACAGGGAGAAAATACAGAATAAGAAATGTTATTACACTCTACATCTCAGTGATTCCTCTGAAAAGCATTGAGTCTCTGGCTGTGACCTTTACCTTTCCATTGCACTCTCTTCCTGTACTTTCCATTACAATGCCACTGTATAAAATACTTCCCTTAAGGAACGTAGGTAGAGAACACTGCAAGCTTCTTTGAACACTGGTCTGACTTGGATCTGGTCAGCTCCTACCATGACATATTAGGTATTTTAGGCACTAACATCTGAAGTCAGTGATAAAAGTAACTGCACTCAGAGACTGTCCTTATGCCTGATCCAGTACAATTAGAAAATTGCAATGACCACTCCTTGATATCAGCACAAGTCTTCAGGTCTATACGGTCTCTGAGTCTTCTTAACTCCACACAAGTGTACAATTTCTTGTTCTGGGTACAGGCAGTATAATGGGATCCTGGTAGCTGCTGACCGAGAGCTCACACTCCCTGTCACTCCACTATGACAGTGTCCAGTCCCAGAGCAATCTGTCCTATGAAATATAAAGGTTCTTGCCTTTGCTTTATTTCACAGTGGTGCAAGCAAGGTATCAGAAGTATGAGATCATCCCAAAGGGGTTTGGACCTCAAAACTGCTTTTGCGCCTATTACAGGAACAGGTTTCTGATGATTAAAAGATGACATGACTGAATCATTTAAACTGGTTAAGGTTTAGTTTAAAATTAAACCGGATGGTATATTTTACGTTAGAACTAGAAAAGAGGTGTTTAAATTAATAAACTAGGAATAAATAGACATTAGAAGAATCTACATCAACATCTTTTATGCGATAAGTGAAATAGATTTGCCAGAGAGACGGTAGGATTGAGCAGTGAGCTGTCTTTTTTTCAGTAAAAATAGTATGAACAAAGTACATTTCATTAGGTAAGTTAAATATATTAGTCAGACCTTGGCTTGGAAACTGCTCTGTTGTAACCCAGTACTTTTTTTTTTTTCTTTTTTTTGAGTATCCCAAGGCTGAGTATATTTTAGTGGTTTCTTCTATAATTTAGGGGGACTTTTTTTTCCCCATTTGCTAAAATAAATAAATAAATAAACAATAAATAACAGCTTAAAAGTTGATATATAGAGGATAGCATCAAAGAGTACAAGACATTAAAAATGCATTGCTTCCTTCTGGTCTTACACAATGTTGCAGTTCTGAGCCATTTAAGCCAGTTTATCATTTGAATGCCATATATTATAAAAGGCATATTTCCTATTCTCTCTCCTCTTTTCTCACATTAAACTCACAAAATATAGTTTTATTAAAAGGGGAGGTGGAATGCTCTCAGAAGTATAGTTTAAGTCCTCCTGTTCTAACAGCAATACTAACCAAGTTTATTATGGTAAAATTCAAACTAAAAGTTATATTTAATTCAGTCTAAAAGCATCAATTTATTCCTTAAGTAGGCTTGTGAATAAAAGTGTTACTTTTTTTAAAACAGAAAACATCCCCTCACTTTCACTGGAACAGTGAACAGATTAAACCATTAATTTATTTGTAAAATGTCTGCAAACTTAAACCTGAATATCTATTTTTCACAAAAGTTCCATGCTTTTTAGTCAATAAATGATTGGAATAAGTGATATGAGTGATTAATCATAAATTATGTTAACATATCTATCAATTAAAGTCAGCTACTCACCGTGAACAATTTGACTTACTTTCCCATATAGACTACTGATTGTTTGATTATTGCTGATTTTTTTGTGAATTACATATAATTCCATGCATAAACTGGTCACTGTTATTAAAAGCAGTGGAACTTCTATTCCTAAAAATTGTGACCATAACACTTTAAAATTTCATTCTATTATGTTCTAGTTATATACAATAGTTTATGCTGGGCTGAGATGCCCTATCCTGCAACTATCACTAATTCAATGTCTTTATTTTCCAAAATAAATTATCAGAGAGGCTGCTCCTTTCTCTGTTTTGCAACAGAGTGATGGTATAGCCAGGCACAGCATATGTAAGAAAATAAAAGTAAGAAAATCAAGTAAGAAAACTACAAAAAACAAAAACAAACAAAAAAAACCACCACACACAAAACATAGCAGCAATGCACCAAGAAAGGCAATGTTAACTGTTAGTACATCAAATCTGGAGGAGAGCCCAAATTATTACAGAATTCAGAAGCTAAAGTTTAGTTTTGTTTCATATGTATATATATATATTTATGATTCCATGGACTACAAGAAATTCATTTGTCTAAAGTGTCTTAGAAAAAATAATTAATTTGTAATGATAAAATTCACGTGCATTTTTTCTGGACATTGCGCTGAAGCTGTTTTAGTGTTCTTCTGAACAACAGTAAATTGATGGAAAATAACCTTTTTCTTTCTGCCTCCACTTGCCCGTCTCTATAGTGGCTTGCTGGGGAAGATAAAAAAACATCACTAGAACGATCATGGCTATATAACAATCATAACAATAGCGTGCTGAAAAGTGAAGCTTCCAGTTTGTGAAAGATAAAGGGGAACTTTTTATTTATTGGTGTTCAGTGCCTCATGTTTGTCCCCACAGGAAGAAAATTCCCCAAATTGTAATTCCTTATGAATAGAAATACTAATAAAAATTGGCATAAAAACACCGGAGCTGGACATTTCTGGTAAGTAATGGGCTTCCCAGGCTCTGCAGCTGACTTTCTCTTCAGAATCATGGCTGACATGCTTTGAAAGTGACAAACAGCAATTTCGCTCTGCATCAGCCTTCCCTTCTTCCCTGCTCTTCTCTCCTATCATCATGCAAAAAAATGACAAAGGCTGCCACATGAACCACTCAGGCCTGGATTTTGTGGGTTTCCATGATCCCTAGATTTAATGCAGACCCATTTGACAAATTAATCAGTATTTTTGCTCTTGTGGTTTTGTTTTGTTTGGCTTCTATGTCCCACTGTT
Organism: Anser brachyrhynchus; assembly: GCF_964034855.1. Lineage (NCBI taxonomy): Eukaryota > Metazoa > Chordata > Aves > Anseriformes > Anatidae > Anser > Anser brachyrhynchus. Next base: position 47,017,411 of record NC_137699.1, read on the forward strand.
TGTTGGCTCCATTCCAGATCCAGTGATCTTAGAAACATGTCATGGCACAGAGATGAAGCTGATTGGCCTGGATTACCAGGACAGAAAATTGTATCTCTTTGGAAATCTCTCTGGAAGTGAACATAAACTTCATGGACCCAAGAGGTTTGAGTGCATTAACATTTCACTTTTTTTTTTTTTTTTTTTTTTTTTGGTGATGGAGCTTCACTTTGCCAGAAGATACACTACATATTCTAATTGCAGTAATGATGCTAAGGTAACAGACAATTTTCACAACACAATATTATGACTTTTTTTTTTTTTCCCCAGAAAACACTATTGAGTAAAAAACAAGTAGAACTACTCAGCTGATTCACTTCTGTTACTCTGGCTGTGTATTATTTTCTTACAATAATATAGTTAATCATTTTGAAATTCCTCTCCTCTCCTCTCCTCTCCTCTCCTCTCCTCTCCTCTCCTCTCCTCTCCTCTCCTCTCCTCTCCTCTCCTCTCCTCTCCTCTCCTCTCCTCTCCTCTCCTCTCCTCTCCTCTCCTCTCCTCTCCTCTCCTCTCCTCTCCTCTCCTCTCCTCTCCTCTCCTCTCCTCATCCAACTTCATGTTCACCCTCACTAGCAGTAATTGCATTTTATTCCTGGAACAATGCACAGTTCAGTTGCAGAGAATACTACAAAATGCAACAAACCCAACTCTTGCTAATTAAAGGAGAAACGCACACATTCTTAAATATGATTACTTGCTATTTTGAGAGGCTTTCATTTGACATTTTGTCACCTCTTAAATATCTCCAAACAGCAGTCTGATTATCTTGAAAATTATTAAACTAAGGAAGTAAGTACCCTTTTATTCAGAAATTATGGCTGAATTTTGATTTTTATAATCTAAAATTTTGCTTTACTTTGTAAGCCACGATAAAATCAGAACAAATATAACAATAGATGCAACATAAAATTTCAGCTTACTTTACCAAGATGCTTACTATACGACTGCATATTTTAATGGCATGTTTGTACAAGATTTATTGCTGTTTTGTGGGTTGGATAGCTCAGGCAAAATGGCAATTTTAAGCTATAGCTAGCCAGGTTATGTATATGCTGACAATATACGTACAGGCTACAGAGAGCAAGAGACAAATGGAGAGGGAAAGAAGGAGTGTGTGTGCGCTATGCTGAAATAATCTAGATAGGAAAAAGCATTTTAAAAACAGTAATGAAAAAATATGTCATCCCCCCCAGCAGTTTTCTTTTTTAATTATTATTTTATTTTTACTAATGTGTTATTTGCATACCACTGTCTTTAATGAGACCTTAATGAGGTCAATGAAGTTACCTTGACATGGTACCAACATTAAATGAGATGAGAATCATTTTTTTCTCAAACAAGGTAAGAAAGACACTATTTCCAATATATGTTTGAAAACATACTTGCAAATTAATTAAGAGGTAGACTGAAAGAATTGCTCAAAATATCTGGTACAGTTTCTGTGTACTTAAGTATATTCAACAAAGTGCTCATTACGTAGATTCTTAAATGATAATACAGAAATATCACTGAAAGTCCGAATTACTTTTACTCATCAGTACTACCTATTCCCTCTCAGTTAAAAATCCTTGTCTTCTGTCAAAGAAAAAGGAGAAGCAAGGTTAACATGATAATGAAGTACCCTGAATACACACAGCTTAGCGGTCCATCACATTTGCAGTATACCTCATCTCGAATTTGCTAATGGTTTGAAAACAAAATAATTAAATGCTCCATTCTCCAGCCAAGTTGTTTCTTTGAGTGATTGATAGCCATTTAAAACAAGCAAAATGCAGCATCTGCACTGAAAAGAAAAAATGTATTTCAATAATATTTATATACACATCGAAGTATGTTCCATGCTCTCTCTTAGTGAGGTCATCTGACTCTGGACTTGGCAGATCCATTTATGATCTGCTTCTACTGCCTGAATGAAAGTGGAAAACAGAAGGCTGGTTAGGGTCATGTTTGATCTTGATAGATCAACCCCTCCCATCCTCTGTTCTCCCTAAACTGACACAGTTAAATTCCTGATGAGGCAGCTCATTCTCTCTCCATGGTTGCTTGGGGAATTGGGTACTCAAGTTTAACTCATTGTGACAGGCTGTGTGCCATGTGACCTTGCGATGTTTACATCTTCATAATTGTACTGCACTAATGTTGAGCAGCCAAGAGTGAAAAGCAAATTATTCAGAAAGTTTCAAGGTTAAGAGTCTCTTGTATTATCACCTGCTCCTCCTAACACTTGCATTCCAGACCTCCTCCACCTAACAAAAAGAAAATAACAAAACAGAATTGTAATTAGGCTGAGAGAAAATATCATACTAGAGCACGGTTTTAAAACACACAGTATGCCAGGCTCTTATTTCTGTTCATTCTTTTTCTTAATTTATCCCATTATCCTGTGTAAACAGAATGAAATCTATTAAAACAGGTTCCTTTCTTCTTTAACACAGGAATTCCAACCTGCAGCCAGAGCCACAACACAACAGTGAGCTGTATCTAGATAGCTGTATTATACTCCCTTAAATGTTTTTTTTACAAGCTTGTGGTATTTTTTTCTTTCTTCATGTTGCTTATTCTAAAAGATTGCTTAAACTATCTAGGGACTGATGATACAAATTCTACATATAAAGCCCATTCCCAAATACTGTCCTAATTTCTGGGATAGAACCAAGTTTTCTCTAGCCTTTCTTCTGCCTAGTCTCATGATTCTTCAATTTCTGACTGTACAGTGGCTGTATTTTTTTTAAGGAGTTCATCAAATCCTTTTGATCTTATAGGAATTAGTATACTAGCCGTAAATGTTTCTTTCAGATATCTATGTCTAGAATCTCAGCATCTAATTTCCTGGAGTTCCTAACACTTACATTTTATTTAAAAAAAAAAAAAAAGAAAAAGAGTGTCCTCATCATGACATCATCAGATCAAGTTCCATGTAGGCCCAACTTCTTATACTAGGTAGGATTTAAGAACTTGAGTGACTGTCCAGTTAGACAGGATTACACTAAGGGAGGACTTCCACTTATCTCTCCGGAATAGACATTTTTGTACATGGACAACTGAAGTGAAGAACCCAAGTTAAATAATGGGGCACCTGTTGAATAGAGACACATACAGAGATAGACAGTCTGGATGGATGGAGTCATTGTCTTGGTCTTAAGCTAACTGCAAAAATCTAAGTCCCAGTTTAGGTGATTATTTATTACCATTCTTTAAATGATGAGACAAGTAGTGACAAGGATAGAAACAGGTAGTCAGTTCCAGTGAGAAAAGCAAAAGATTGACAGAATAATGAAAGTGAGGTTGGGGGAAGGACTATACACATCATTTGTACAGGGCTCAGATGCATTCGTGTGAAAATGTTTACAACACGGAGCTCACTCTGATGCAATAAAAAATTTGTTCATACCAGGGGAATTAATTTGAAACTGTCACCATACTGTGAATCACTGTGAAAACTCAGGTCAGCACTTCACACATAAACACTTGGTTAATCCAAAAGACAAACTTATGCATCTCCAGAGTTTACATCAGGTGAAAAGGTTTCGGAAATCTTAAATTTGAACTTAGTACTAAGTTAGTACTAAGGCTGTACTTTAGCATCACCGTACTTTGTCAAATGTAGCTTGAGAAGACTATCATATTTATCAGAATTTGTATCTCTTTCTTTTTCCAAGTAACTAATCATTGGTGAGCTCACAACAACAAGGACTGCTAATCCCACTTTGAGAATTAGAAGCAAGGAGATGATTTTAAATTAGATTCAGAAAGAGGGGAAAGAGGCTAGCTTTACTTTTGTTGGAAAAGGGAAACTTTGTTGTGACTGAAAAGAACATTTCTGAATTCTCAGAGAAGACCAAAGAGATTAACCTTAATCAACCTAGGACCCAAATTTAGGAGATGGTAGGGAATTTGACTAAATAGTGTGAAAATAAGTAGCTGAAAAAGAAATGTGAGCCAAGGAAAACACTGAAAGGGAGTCTTTTATGCATTAAGCTACATATTGATAGATTAAGTTGAAACACCTGCTGTTAAGCAGTTTTGGAGCTTCTCACTGGGTCTGCTCCAGCAGAACAAAGGAACTCTCTTGTATGTTTCCTGGGGAGAGGACTGGCCCTGACTTCTCAGACAAAAGAGCTCAGGACTGATCCATCAGGATATGCCAGTTTTTAATAAGATGTATCACGGAGACAGTGACTTGCACTGGGTGCTTGCCATTAGTATAGATTTATACTTGTATCTTCTGGTAGTAAAATTCCATGTGTAAAGATTGTGGGTGTTTGTATTTATGTGTATGTGTTTTTAAGAGGGAGAAAAAAATGAGGGAGAAGCATGCATGTGCATATGAACAAATAGATAAAATAAACAATGATTAACATTAGTATTGGCAGGATGATGATTTGGAAAAATGATAGCTAAAACTGCAATATAATGTATTAACATTAGAAAAAAAAAAAAAGGTGAGCTCTGGGACTGCAAATTGCAGAAGCTTTAGCCCATCCTAAAGGCATTCTAATTTAATACCTGTAGGCAGCTGCCACATTTATTAATTCATGTGTCCATTATTTTCTACATCTGTACTTAGACATAGCCAAAATGTCCAGTAACATGTTATTATCTTAATGTCATTTTGAATACTTGAAAGAGTAGTAAATGAGCTAATATATTCACATTTTCATTAGTGGACTGACTTTAACCCACTACAATAGGTCTTCTGCACTCACAGTTTAAAAATCTGGAGTGGTAGAGAAGTGTAAAAGCTGCAGTAATCAAATAATCAAATATTATATCATACTGTAAAGGGTCAGATTCAGCTTTCCACACTGAGGAATCTTATTGAAATGCTTTCTGTGAGATAATAAAGGTATCAGAAACTCATCTTTAATTATATTTTCCAGAATCTAAATGTGGAAAAAGAGGTATAATTTGACACAACCTTGTGAAGTAAGTCTTGCAATGCCAACAATTTATTCAAGGGATATTAAGACATATTTTCAAGAACTATTTATGTTCAGCCTTACAGTGGCACAATTTAGATTTCCTACTTGATAGTGGAATTCCCAGCACCTAGTTAGGTACTTTGGGCTGTACTTTGACAGTCTGTTATGGCATTTAAACTTAAGAACAGCTCAGAAAACCTGCAATCCAGAGGTGCTAAACTGGTGTAGGAAAGAGTGGAAAGAAATAGGTCACACATAGTCATTAGTCTTTGACTACACGATCAGTGCTTGCTGTACATGCACAAACACAACTAAGTATTGACTGACAACATGTTGAGCAGATAGAAACAAGTTCTGTGAGAAATGCTGAGGAAACTGTGAGAAGTGTTGTGGTTTCATCCCCCAAAGGAATTATCACCTATCAGGGGTGGAAAAATGCCTCTCACATTTAGGATTCACAGCAAGGAACAATTACCACAGAGTTAGCAACCTATGTGAGGTCATTTCTTTCTTAAAAAATATAAAAATGTTCCGGCAGCCCTTTACCAAACATTTCAGTGGCTAGCACAGTCATCAGGAGTACAGAAAATCAGTTTCAATTTCCTCTTTGCAGATCTGCAGTACGTATTTATACTCTGCTGTCTCTGAGGAAAATGTTTTTTGCAGTGGGACTATTAAAATGCTCTCAGGCAGCTCGCTGTCAGTTGCTCCCACTGAAGCTGCTTTGCTTTCTGCAATTAACTGAAGGATCACCAAAGACAGGATTTAAACCTAACTCTTCCACATGCATGCCTTTACTGCAAGCTACACAGTTGTTCTTTCCCTTCTGCCATCACCTATTGAATATTTAAAATCTTGGCCAAAGCAGATTTGTTTCAATGGGGAAGAAAGAGAGGAAGAAACCCATCCCAGGATCCCAGCTGCTCAATTATTTGAGAACATTCCTGAAAAACACTGAAAAGCCAAACTTAAATTCTTCCTTTGTATCATAACTTAGAACTTTGATCTCATAGAATTGAATAAACTGTGCAAACCAAACTTTCTTTGCCCATTGTCAGATGTTCTCACAGTATGGCTACTGGATTGGATCTGGCAGGGAAATACCTGCTTTGCAAATTATGCCAGGACTAGATGTAATGCAAGTCTTAAATGATACACAGTTCTGTACATAGCCAATAGCAGAAATGCAGGTGCTTAGGGAAGTAGTATCTTTTGAGATTGTAATATAGTGGGCATTTTGGCTTTCACGTAGATAGTTTAGTGTCTAAATTCCCTTTGATAATCTGTCAAGTATTGTGCTTTTGCTCTATATCAGCATAATCTTTTCATATACTTTCAAAGATTGCTGTGGAGAAGTGTATGAATTTTGTGATTTTTTTCTCAAAGGAGGCAGCTTTCTGTGATGAATAAAGAGGATGAATTTCATACAGTCCTATTACCTTACAGTCTCCTGCCACCTCAGTTTCTGCTGAGCAATCTGGCACATTTGCAGTTTAGTTTGCTAGTGACACAATCTTCACTGACAGGCTATGAACACTAATGGATTTCTCTCCTTGTGCAGTGAAATTAAATAGCATCTTCAACTCCATCAGGAACACTGACAGTACCATCTACATAAGAAAACAGGCCAGACAACATTACCAATGTGACAAATGTTCCCAAAGGTTTATCATACATTAAGTCTTTGCAGGGTGGCTGGGGGTTGCCAGTAGAATTCTCTGAGCAGGGCACAGCTGTCATCTTCATTTGATTAACACTCCATCCTGGATAAAGAGTAGAAGATATAATAGCTAAAGTACCCCTAACTTCTCACAAGCAACATAAATTGGCAAAAAAACAACACAGGTTACCAGTGCACAGCCTGAGGTATCACAACCCTAATGTGAGCAAAGTGAAGTGCAATGCTCAATGGCCCACCTTAGAGCTATACAGATAGTCAGTCCAATTAGGCATTCTTCTGTCTGTGTAATGGCCTGGTAGCCTTCACAATCACATCTGCTGAGCTGATTTTGTACATGCATTGGTTTCTGTTCAACAAGGCCAACAGGCAAAAGTATTGATCTCCTAAAACACATCCTTTCTTAAGGGAATGCTGCAGAGATTTTTAGAATCATAAACTCATCAGAGATAGGCTCTTTGCACTGCTAGAACTGTAGATGCTGTGTAAAATGCACAGCGGGTAGTTGTTAGCTTTTAAGACTCCTTTAGTGTCTTTTCCACCTTGAGCAAGAAATAGAAAGTACTTTTAAACTCACAAGATTTTATTTTTTTTTTTTTTAACAAAAACAACATGGACTTATGGAAATAAATGACAAAAAGCTAATTGCAATTTGATAATGTTTCTTTCCTTAGCCAATGGTTAGACAAAGAATCAGCTGACCTGAACTTAAAAAAACAGCCACTGCCCAAAGAGAAGCTAACATTATGAAAAAAAGAAATATCCTTAAATAGCTTCTTAGACTTATCAGACAGATATATTTTACTTGTGTCATATCTCCAGAAAGAGGACGTATTTACAAATGTTCATATTATTCTGTAGAGGAAATATATATATACTGTGTGTTGTGTATTTATATGTCTGAATAGGATGTGGTGAATCTGAATCTGTCATCAGGCCTGATGGATTAGTTCTGATGGCCACATCAGAATAAAGGGTTGCCTAACAAAAACTGTGTGCCAGCAAGAAGTTTGTCATCAGCTGGTAGGAGAAGGTAGTGCTATTTCAACCCCCAACATTTCAAAATGACTCTGCTGTTCCAGAAATAAGGTACTACTTTTTTTTTTTTTTTTTTTGATAAAGGAAACTCATAGAATAAAAAAGTTTACTATCACTTTAGTGTGCTGAAGAAATATTTTATGCCTGTCTAATTTTGTCTTATTCTATGAAGTAATCCAGCATTATGTCAGCTAAAATCCTTGGTTAAATTTTCTCACTTCTTGTCTATTTCTTTTTCTGCTGCCTTGAGCACTCTCTGTACCCTGGCAAGAGGTCCCTGCTTTGTGATACAGAGGACAAAATTCTGAAGTTGATGAAAAACTCCCATTGAGTTCTACAGTGTCAAGGTGAGAACCTCACATCTAACTCAGCTTCTGCTGTTGTTTCAAGTTACTTTTCAATTTGTTCCTCTTGACTTTAAAAACTTTAATGCACTTGTTCCATATTGCTTTGTTGTGTCTTTATGCTTTATTTCTTTCTTAAGTTTCATGCTATCTGAAAACCTCCTTCCTGTTTCTCTGCCTCATTGACTTACCATTCCATTGCAATTCTCAAAGGAAAATACATAGTTTCTCTGTTACCAAACTAGGGTCTGAGTCTAATCTCTGAGTAATTCTGTACTGGTGTAAAGAATATTGATTTCAGTGGTTTTAGTTTCAATTTACACCACTGAAAGAAGGATGTGACTGTGGACATCATTTCTCTGTTTCTGTTATATTATTATCTTATTCTGGAAGAGTATTATCTACCTTTGTAAAACCTTTGGGATGCAATTTGTATGAACCACACTATACATAATAAAGTTGAATTGTTATGTTTTGACTTGCTTTAAAGATAAAGCACTAGATTTTCATCCCAGTCTTAACTAGATCTCTCCCTTTGTATTGATTTCTTTAGGCAGCCAAGTGTGAAGAATGTGGGAGATGTCTGTAATAGTTTATTAATATTATGTGGTCTATTTGTTTGCCTGATTATTATAGTTGTGTTTTTTCCTGCAGATTACAAGGTGGTTAATTCAAGCAGAGAGTCCTTTGGGCCATAGAATTCATTCCCAAACTTAGAGAGTGCGGGTACTACAAAGCATGGAATTTACCTGTAACTACTCACGTTTCTCAACCTGGTTTATAAAATGCAGACGTTCCCTAAATTCTAGGGTCACTCAGCTATTACAGAAGGAATTTGGTCGGTTGGTATTGTTTTATTATTATTTTATTTGATTGTTTTGCTGATCTTTTTGGCTCTTTTTTTTTTTCCTTACATTATATATTTTGTTCCTGGCCCTTCTTTATGATGAAATGCAATGCTTATTAGGTCATAACTCCTGGAAAAAATATTCTGTAAGGGAAGGAGCCCTATTAGATTTATTAAATTCTGCTGTGTACCACTGTAGTGCTGGGACCAACTGAAAGCAGTAGAATCATTCCATTCTACTACAGAGTAGAGGAATTAGAATCTACAGTCAGAGAGCATGGGGATGACAAGCTGAAAGCAGATCTGATTTACAGGTGTGCAAAAGGTAACCAGAAATAGTTGAAGTATTTATTAATGGTATTATCCATTATTAATTTACATTAATATATTAATAGTGAATCCTTCATAAGCTGATTTGGACTTTTTTCTATTATCTTTGTCATTCAGGGGTACTCACTGAGAGGTATGAAGGAACAATTTTCACTGGAGCTCATTTCTAAACTGCTGGCTTTGTGTATACATTGCTTGGTATTTGCTATTCATAGCATGCAACAGATCACCTGAGCTTAATGGTGTTGTTTCTGCTCCCTGACTAGATGACTAAAAATTTATAAGACTAACCAATGCTGTATAATGAACTTTAGATGAGATTTTCATACCAAGCTAAATCAAGCCAAATTTGAAAAAACTTTCAATATATTATCCATGAATACAAGATAGATGTCCAGTTACTCATGAAAGAATGAAAAAGAGACTTACATAGATCCACAGTCAGAACTATACATACAACCTCCTGAAATCAGATTGTGCTTTATTATCAAAAAGGCTCTTATGTAACTTAAATTTTGTCATTTAATTTCAGTCCCAAATTACTGATATTAAAAGGAACACTGTTTTAAAATATGGCAAAGACATTGGGAAATAAATTTATGTGCAGTATATGGTACCTCTACTTATCAATCTTTAATATTTATTTTAATGGACTTCTGATTTTAAATAGCCACAAAAAGACTTAATTTGGCTTTTTCAGTGTCTGTACATTGTCTATTGTCTTTTACATACAATACAGAATCATCAAACTAAAACAAAAGCAGAAAGTATAAAATATAAATTCAGAAAGTCAAATTAAAATATAAAAGCAGAAAAAGTGTTGTGCAGAACACATTTAGAATTGGATTTTTTAAAAATCATCTCAAATGGAGTTTAATCTGATGAAGTAGGATTTCTAAAGTCAAGAAGACTGACATGCTATAGAAGTAGTCAGAATAAAAATTTTAATGGTACTCTCCTTCCCACATCTCTATAATGCTCATGGATCACTTACAGTTTAACTCTCTTATTCCAGACTCTAAACTAAATGCCAGACCTCATAAATATGAAAAGTCTTTTCCTTTCTACATAAATTTATTCTAGCAGGTAGCAGGGATGAGATTTAACAAGATAAAGACTTGGAGCCTTGTTTCACTGAAGTAAATGGAAAGTTTTCTGTTGAATTCCATAATCTCTGACAGTAAGGTAGTATCTCAGATGCTGGAACTGTAATGACAGCCTTTAAAATGCATACATTTAAGATTCTGTGTGGTAAAACTGTGGATGAAAATTTGTGAATGTTTTTTATTTATACAGCTGGTGGAAACAAATTATTCTATTAATATTGGAGACAAAAATGGCTGGAAAAAGTTGGACTTTATATGATATCTAGCCATTATATTTTGAATTACCAATAAAGACAACCAAAAAATAGTTCAGTTTGGGCTTTATAGTGCACTTTTTTGTTGAAGGTAAGAATCTAATTCTGGTTACCTGAAGATATTGGTATTTCCTGTTAATAACACTCATTTAGGGAAAGGCCTTACAGAATATAGTGTAGATTAAACCAAAGTAACATTGCAAAAATGAATAGACTATTACAGAAATATTTTATAATTTATATATATATATTCAAATATAATTTATATTTACTGAAAAATAAGACCCTTTAAAATGATTTAAAAAAAACCACACCTATTTAATTTTCTTTATAATTTTAGAGTACGGCTATGACTTTTATCTTAATATTTTAGGCTGGCTAAAATTCTTTATTTGTTATTATTTGTGTAGTTAAATTCTACAGAACTATTCAATGCAAAGAGTTCAGAGTAAAAAGTCTATCACAAAACACTCGTTTACTCCAAACTATTTTCAATACAATGTGACAATAGAACATTTTGTAGCTAATAGGATATCCACTTTAAAAACAAAGAAGTAATGAACTAATGTTGCTTTTAATCAATCTTACATTTTTTTCTGGTGATGTGTGCAGTATTTTAATGTATATTATATCACAATTACTTGAAGCAGCATGGAGCAGTATCAGAGATTATTCTTTCTAGGGTGCATCCTTGCTTTCTACCTATATCTGGTTTGACATTTTGATGGATACAGTTCAGATAACCACTGCTGGTCAATAATTTCATTTATCCATAGGTCGTTTCAACCATGACTAATTTATTATTTTGCATCTGTGTAGATGCTGTCTTCCTCTGCTCTCAGTCCCCTCACATAAGTAGTTCTCGGTGAATTATAAATAATGAGGACAACACAAATTTTTTTTTAATGAACATTTCTTGTGTGATTGTAATAATCAACTTTATTGCTCAGTTCAGTCAAGCTTCTTCCTACATAAGAAAGAAGTGGAAAGGTGCAAGGGACTAAATACCCATACTACTATAATAAGTGCTTTAATGTATCTAAAATCCCTCCTTCTGTGAGCCAGAGAAATATTACCTTCACCTTGCAGATGAGAACCTCTGTTTGTGCAAGACCAGATATGAAATCTGTTGCTCAGCCAGGAGCCATAATTGGAACTCTCGTATCTCAGAGTACCATTCAAGTACCTGGATGACCGTCTGCCTCTCTTTAGGTATATTACTCTTCTTCCAACATACTTAATTGATTATTATGTATTAAGTCAAACGTTTTCTCTGGAGCAAGGTTTAAGCACCACTTTTTTTTTTTTTTTTTTTTTTTTTTTTTTCAGAAACTCCACAGATCAATAAGGCTATGTGACAGGTACAGGAGAGATTCTAAGTACTGAGCAGTATGATAGAGAGCAATCTAAAGTCATAACTGACATTCGGAAATGATGGGTAACATAGGTTTAACAGTTTGTGGACAATTTAGGCCAGAGTGAGCAATGGTGAAAGAGGTGTTTTCTTCCACTCAGTCCTTAGAGCCACAATGGGACAATTCCAACTCTGTACTTTTGAAAAACCCTATTCAGCGCTGAAAGAACTTGAAGTACATGTGGAAAAAGTTAGAGAAACAGTTTGTACCTCTCAAATATCACTTCTTTGTTTCTAAGGTATGAGACATAAATGTTTTCCAAATATGTAAGTCACCCCGAAGTTGTAGTAAATACAAAACTGACACTAACACTTGATTTCATGATAACTAAGTATGAAGTACACTTGAACTAAAATAAGGTGGTTTTTTTGTTTGTTTCATTTTAATGCTTTAACCCTACAAAGGAAAAATTGTATTGGCTTTGCAAAGTTTGTAAATCTAGTTTTCAAGCCTCTACAAAACCTCTTTTCATTCCACCTCTGTGTCTTTGATTTTTTTGTAGTGTCTCCCAGAAATTATTAAAGTAGATACACTTTCTTAAACATGACTTGGTGAGGTGCAAGAACATTACTGTCTTTTTAAAAACTCATGAACAAGGAGAACTGTGCTCTAGAAGACGTATCTGATAAAGTGCTTTTGCAGATAAGATAATTTGGTAACTGATTTTCTAGACAAGTGGAATGAGGTAGATCTAATCTTGAACTTCAGAAAGGCTTTTAGTATGATTCTTTCCTATTGTAAGCCAAATACCTTGGAGGATAGGAGAACTGGACACCGAAAATAGTAAAAAAAAAAAAAAAAAAAAAGGTTCTTAGACTTGAAAATCTTATTTTGTCATTAGCCGTATACTGCCTATCAGTCTGGTATGGAAGAAAATTTTATTTTTTCACTCACTCACACCTGCTTATTTTAAACTTATAAGTAGACATTAATTACTTCTGTGGATATCACCAGGCAGAGATTCTTATAATACTGATGTCTTCATGTGTGTAACTAAAGGAACATGCTATAGATTTTTTTTTTTTCTCTAAGCTCTAACGGATTTATTCCCTCTTAATTAAATTCCCTGTATTCAAGACAAGAACTGAGCTTTATGGACATTTTATTTGAGAAGCTAATAACGTGTCACCTTCAAAAACACTTTGAAACGTGTAGAAAACACAGGAGAAAATAATCTCATCAACAGTCATAGTTCTGCTTTGGAAATGTTTCTGATAAAGCATCTTTTACTTCACTACACTTAAAGGGTCTCCTTGGGATAAAAATAAATAAATAAATAAATAAAAATATTTTTTTTATACTATTCTATTTCATTCTGTTCAATTGTTTGGCATGATACTCTGTTCTCTGTACAGGTCTTGTACATACATAATTACTACTTGAGCACCAGGCTAGTGAAATATATTTTTATGCCACCACGATCAGAGCCAATACCACTTTGCATCCTCTTACCCCATAATGTGTAAAATGCAAAGTTGAAATGTACAGAATTCAAATCTAAGGAACTGGTTCTAAGTTTTAATCCCCTATCAAAGAATAATCTAAAATACAGATCTTTTGTAGTCCTGAGTCATCTGTAATAGATCCTACTGGCAGCCATATTTATTTGATGTCTATCTGTGCTTGACAATTGTATTAATCCATGTTTATTGTCCCACCACTACCTAAGATTCCCTCTGTGCAGGAATATGAACCCAGAGCAGATTGAAAAGGTCAAAGGCAGAAAGAAAGTTATCCTAGAACAAGAATGAGATGCATTTGTATACAAAATTTCCAAACATAACCTGTGCCAATGTTATAACTGCTTCGTCAAGATAACATTCCATCACAGTGAAAGCTTATTGTAAGGAAAGAGAATAATATAATGGTGAGAGGGAACAGTAAAATATTAGTGGATAAAGGTTTTGATTGCAAGAAAAGGCTGCCCATTTGCAATAGAAAGATGATGAAACAAAAACCACAGGAATGCACAAGTGGAACAAGATGCACGTGTGAGAGTAAGAACCATGAGCTGGGAGTGTTTGGTTAACAATAGGCTACCATCTACAATGAAAGAAAGGGAACATACAGATTTTGCTTTGGGCCTTAGAGATTTTAAAAGGAGTAGAATGGATACTAGCAGAAGCTTTGTTTAATAGGATTGAGATAGCAGAAAAGCACTAGTTACTATTAAATTATGACGGGAAAAAAAAAAAAACATTTCACAGCTTATATTTAAACTGCAATTAAGATTGGTAGCTCCTTCTGAAAAGAAATATATCCATTCCTCTAATACAGGACAATTTGCCAGACTAAATTTAACCTTTTTATACAATAGTATTTCTGACAAATAGAGACAGATTATTTATTCAATATATGGGCTTGAATATTTGTTACCTTCTGTCTAAATCTGCTTTTAACCATGCAAACTGGTCTTAATACTGGGACCTGCACAGGTCTCCAGCTGCAACCCCCTGAGTTCTTGGAAAGGCAAAGGGGAATTTTGGGGATGTCTTCAGCTGCTCCTGACTCTCACGTCCAAACTCCTTTGTGTTAGAAAAAAGCAGTCAGTGCAGGTCCTCTCAAGCATTTGTTTCCTCTACACCCTCTACTTCTCCTCCTTAATAAATGAGAAGGAGATAAGATAGAAAAACCTCACTGCAATAAAGTTATTCAGAGAAATGAAACAAAACTTGAACAGGATTTTTCATCCCCTTCTTTCATTCCTTCCCATCTTTGTTCATACGATATTCATTATATTTTTTGAAAGATAGGTGGAAAACATAATTCACTCTCATATATAGTATGAAAGGAAGCTTTCAAAAGGCTAATGAAACAGAGAAATTGCTTCAGATCAGTTTGCTCATGAAAAAAATAAAAATAAAAATAAAAATGGACCACCTGTAACAGTGCTAAAGCCAGTGAAATGAGTGACCTGCTGCAGAAGTTAGCTGCACTGTTCAAAAATTCTTCATGGTCTGTTCTATTAGTTTTGCAAAAGCTAACATTAGATATGCTGGTCACAGCTATATGGAATTACAGGAACTGTTACATTAAAATGCCACAGATGAGATTGTTCTTCGGGACTGTACTGTGCCATTAAAGTGGTCTTGAAGTACTTCTGTGCCTGCCCAGAAGTCTGTCTGCATCAACCTCTCAGCCAGACAGCAGAACCTTAGCATGCTCTGCTTATTGTGGTTTACAAAATCCATGAAAAAACAGCTTTTTTCAAAATCAACATTCTTGGAGCCTGAGGACTGAAATAATTTCCTTCCTGTAGGTACATATTTCTCTAGCAATAGAAAAGAAATTGTTTTCTTCTTCACCTTCATGAACAGGATATATGTACAGAGGAAAGAGTCAACACAGTGACTGGAGTAAAACAAACAGGGGAAGATTTCCTGAAGTTCCCTTAGGGGGACTATCAGCACCTGAGGGGAGAGCATCAGGTCTCCCTGTGGGCCATGGGGACTGCCCACGGTGGCAGGGCCTGGAATCCAGGGCCCATTCCACGTCCTCAGCCAGTGGGGAAGCAGGGGGCACTGGGACACCCCAGTGCAAGGCACCAGCCACTTCCCTGGGACCTGGGATGGGGATTGATGAGGCCAGGGAGGGATGTGGGCCTGCAGATGGGCCTGGCTTGGCAGGGGCCATGGATATTTTGTGGGAATACACGTCAGGAACAAGCAGAGGTACAGACAAATAGAACTTCTTTGTAAAACTGAGTATCTGTGGAAAATGTTTTTTTCCATGTCCTAATAGAAACAAAAGCTTTTTTTTTTTTTTTTTTCCCAGAGTTAATTTACTGCAGAAACAGAATTGCAGAGAGTCTGCACAAAAGAACAGAACAGAAGATGGAGATGACAGATAATAAAGACAAGATATATATAGTAAGTTTCGAGGTTAAAAAAAAAGAACAGAAGTTCAGGCAAATGTGATACTTTAAAATACTGAATGTTCAAAAGACATTATACTGAGATATGACACATGGTTGTGTTACTAGGGATATTTGAATACATCAAATCAAATTTATACATGTCATACGTATCTTTAGGACTGACTAGAGACTATATTACTGCTTTAATAGTTAAGCACTTCATAAAGGAACCAGTGTGAGTGAAAGGTAATTAAATATCCGTAGCACAAGTAATACATCATTAAGTTATTAAGTAATATCTCTGTAAGTCCAATACATAGGAAAGCACACATGCTTAAGCATACGTACATATTGCTGTCCTACCAAAACAGCATCTGGGGGTTTGACCTGTTTCAAGGAGACTGGAATATAAGGGATTGATGTAACATGAAACAAACAAACAGTTTTATGGTGAAAAGCCACACAATACAAAGATGCAAAAAGCAAAAGATAAAACCACATGCAAGGAATTTTAGTTGCATCAGACTACTGGTTGCTTTGTTAGCAACTGTGAGTTCTTTCATATTTTAAGATAATAATATTTTTGTTATGATTGGATAGCTCAAAGGAAAAAGAATAACGGGGGAACTTGCTAAATATATTACCTATCTGTGTACTAGTGCAAAGTGTATCAAGAACAAATGGCAAAGACTAAAGGTCTTAGTGTGTAAACAAACCTTAATTAGCCTCTCAGAGACTTAGAAGCCTATATCAGAAGTACAAAAATGGGTAGGAAGAAAAGAATGCTTTTATAGTATAACAAAAATCTTTATGTTTTCTCTGAAGCTCAGAAAGATGTGAGAAAAAGACCTATTAAAAGCCTGTAAATAAAGACAAAAAGGGGAATAGAACAAATTAGTATTATAGTAGGGGAGAATAAGACTGATGCACCTAATTTCAGATGAAAGACATGGCCTACTGGTAAAAGGCAAATGAGCATTATAAACAGGCACAGTTTACCAGTAAGTTTTGGAAGAAATTTTGAGTTTTTTAAAAAGAACACTAAAAAAAAACCTCAGGCTGTGCTATCTGCAAGATGTTTCTGAGTCAAGTGAAGGAAATATTTGTAAATGGGTAAGACTGTCAAAAATATCAAATTAATAATTCTCTATAAATTAATGTTCAAGTGGAGCAAAATAATAGCAATGGATTAAAAATACAAATTTCAGCCAGGCAGATGGGCTCCATGGAAAGAACTTCTAATGAGAGAAAGGAAGTAATATTAAGTTCAGAATAAGTATGCAACTCAGAGGGACTTATTCTTCAAGTGGTATGTGGTTTTATGACAACAAGCAGATAAACTGGAAAAAATGCAGAGGAGAAAAGCAAGAGTGATGAATGACTTAAAATGATTTGGATATTAGGAAAAGCTTTTTTCACAGAAAGGGTGGGCCAGCACTGAACAGGCTCCCCAGGGAAGTGGTTATGACACCAAGCTTGATGGAGTTCAAGAAACATTTGGACAATGCTCTCAGAAATATAGTTTAATTTTTAGGTAGTCCTGTGTGAAGCCAGGATTTGGACTCAATGATCCTTGTGGGTCCCTTCTAATTCAGGATATTTTATATTCTATTCTATATTCCAAATAAATCCAACATGTCTCAGTCCCTTGCATATCATAGAATCATAGAATCGTAGAATCATAGAATCAGAAAATGGCTTGGCTTGGAAGGGACATTAAAGATCATCTAACTCCAACCCCCCTGCCATAGACAGGGATGCTACCCACTAGATCAGATTTTCCAAGGTCTCATCCAACCTGGCCTTGAACACCTCTGTGGATGGGGCATCCACAGCTTCTCTTGGCAACCTGTTCCAATGCCTCACTACCCTTACAGTGAAGAATTTCCACCTAACGTCTAGTCTAAATCCATCCTCTTTTTGTTTAAGACCATCCCCCCTTACCCTATCATTACGCACCCGAGTAAAGAGTCCTTCTCCATCTTTTTTATAAGACATGTTTAAGTATTTATAGGTCGCAATGAGATCTCCCTGGAGCCTTCTTTTCTCCAGGCTGAACATCCCCAGCTCTCTCAGCCTTTCTTTGTAGGAGGGGTGCTCCATTCCTCTGTTCATCTTTGTAGCCCACCGCTGAACCCTAACAGGTCAACATCCTTCTTGTGCTGAGGGCCCCAGACCTGGATGCAGTACTTCAAGTGGGGCCTCACAAGGGCAGAATAGAGGGGGACAATCAACTCCCTCAACCTGCTGGTCACACCTCTTTTGTTGCAGCCCAGGTTGCAGTTGGCCTTCTGGGCTGCAAGCGTGCACTTCTGGCTTATGTCGAGACTTTCATCCACCAGAACCCCCTAGTCTCTCTCTGCAGGGCTGCTCTCAATGAGTTCTTCTCCCAGTCTATATCGTGTCTGGGATTGCCCTGACCCAGATGCAGCACCTTGCACTTGGACTTGTTGAACCTCATGCAGTTCACATGGACCCACTTCTCCAGCCTGTCCAGGTCCCTTTGAATGACGTCTCTTCCTTCTGTTGTATCAACTGCACCACTCAGCTTGATGTCATCTGTAAACCTGCTGAAGATGCACTCAATCCTATCGTCTATGTCATTGATGAAGATATCTCATCCTTCTTTTCCTTTTCATATCTCATTTTTTCTCTGTCTTTCACATGCATATGCACACCCATGCCATCTCTTTCTCTTTGGCTCACTCTTACATTTATATATTTCTGGCATCAAGATCATTTTTGAATGGAAAAGGAAGCAATAAGGCAGTTTGAACCATGAGGTCTATACCCACACTTCAACTACCCAGAGAATTATAAATTGTCATGACACTGAGAATACTTTCTAGAACTAAATGCAAATGAAAATACCAACAGAAAATGAAAATGTGACATAGCTGTGTTTGTCGGGGTCTTTAAGCAGGAGGATTACACTGATGATAGCATTTTACACGAATTCCTGTCTTCCAATCGTAAACATCAGAGAGTGGATGAAGTCTTGAATGTTGTTTTATTTGATTTTACTTCTGTAAAACTATTTGTGTAAGATTTACTTTATTTCTGCTTTGTTTCTACATATATAAGCACTGCCTATTCTCAATGCTTAGCTGTTTCTAAATAGTTTTTAAGATGGATTTTAACATCATATCTTTCAGTGCTTCTTGATTTCCAAAGAAGATTGTATTTTTATTCCTCATGATTCACAGATAAGAAAGTCATTCACAGATCAGAAAATGACTTGTGATGAACCTTTCCTGTGATTCATACTGAATTAAACAGAATAAAAAATTTTGGATCCCATAAGCCTATTCTGAAAATGAAGTCTTTGTAATTATATTCATCTCAATCTGAAGTCTGTACTTTAACTTGGCAACTTTAGCATGTTCATGTGAACAGTAAATTTTAATACGACAGGGATTTGGTAAACATTCTCATGATTTTGTTCCCTATGTAAAATTTTCTCACTGATTAATTTTTGTATTCCTAGAGAGTTATCAACACTAGCAGCCGCACTTAAGATTTAAAACACTTTGCCTTTCATTATGCTGTAAAAATAATTAAACATGGGAACAGAAAAGACTGATAGCTACTCTTCCAGTCTAAACTTTAAGATACAACTCTCATTTTAGTTTTTCCTGTAGAACTACAAGCAGTATATCCACAGAAGTGCTAGGAGTTCTTGATGGCTTGTATGATTTCTAAAAATAAAAAAAGTTCTGTTGAAGAAAAATAAAGACTCATTTGTAAGGGTCTTACTTCATCAAATATCTGTTGAAGACTTTGTGCTGCAGGTAAATAATATTTCCAGGGATCCCACATTCATTAATATAAATAACTATCTCAGGAAGTAGCTATATTCGAAAATCCTTTACCAAATATAAATTCAATGAGATATAGACACCTGGATTAGTCTGTGTTGTGGTTTAACCTGGCTGGCAGCTAAACACCACACAGCCGTTCGCTCACCCTCCCCCTTCCCTCTCTGGGATGGGGGACAGAAACGGGAAAGTGAAGCCTGTGAGTTGAGATAAAGACAGTTTATTAAGACAGGAAAATAATAATAACAATAATAATAATAATAATAATGGTAATGGTAATAGTATTACTAATAATAATGTGTACGAAACAAGTGATGCACAATGCAATTGCTCACCACCCGCTGACTGATGCCCAGCCTATCCCCGAGAGGCCGGCCCCCCCACCCCGGCCAGCCACCCCTATATATTGTTTAGCATGACGTCAGATGGTATGGAATACCCCTTTGGCCAGTTTGGGTCAGCTGTCCTGGGTCTGTCCCCTCCCAGCTCCTGCTGCACCCCTAGCCTGCTCGCTGGCAGGACAGAGCGAGAAGCTGAAAAGTCCTTGGCTTGGTGTAAGCACTGCTCTGCAACTGTTAAAACATCAGCATGTTATCAGCGCTCTTCTCATCCTAATCCAAAACATAGCACCCTACCAGCTACTAGGAGGAAAATTAACTCTGTCCTAACTGAAACCAGGACAGTCTGATACTTATGTAATTATCCCACTGTCTGCCAATCATATGTCAAGACGACTTTCAAAACTATTCAGTGTGTGGATAACTTCTGCTTCTGAAAATTTTAATTTGATAAAATTCACTTAGCTGGGCAATTCTGTAAAGAGACTCAAAGATAAGGAAAATTATTGAAAAATGCTTCCCTCAAAAATATTCTGGTAAGGCAACTTATTTCTTCTTTTTTTTTTTTTTTTTCCCCCTCCGGATTGATTTCTATTAAAACAACAAACAAACAAAAAACAACAACAACAAAAAAACAACAAAAACAACCAAACACTCCCCTTTGAAAAAAAATTGTTTTCTTCTTTAGGTTCAAATATGGTTTTGTTTGCAGAAATGTCTACTTTTCTAGCTGATGAAACTGGATCTAAACACAGAACTGGTTTTAGGTATAATTCAAATTACAATCTCAAATTCTCAGTTATCCACTTTCTCATGATGCTTGTATAGTTTTTCTTTCTAAATTGCTATGCAGGATGTAATTCCTTCAGACAGACCTCCCTTTCTAGATATTTTGTTGTGAATTAAATTAATTCCCTCCAATTTCTGTTACTGGTATTCTATATCACTTATCTTGTATTCAGTATTAGATCCCTATTTCAGTTTATTACCTCCTTCAAGGCTTGTCTGAAAGCCCTGTTGCATTTCATATAGAGGAAAACAAGACAAAGGAAAACCCAGGAAGGTTCAGAGCAACTTTTCACTACTAGCTGTGAAGAGATGACCACCTGAGTAATCAGAAGAAGAGTCTTTGAACCATCCTACTGGAACACTAATTCCATTTGAAGAAGAAACATTTTTTTTGAACAAAGTGACACAAAACAAAACAAAACAAATATGTTCATATATAGATAGAAATCAGAGCTCCTTTTGGTGCTTAAATGATGAGCTATATAGTCTGACAATAGTGTAAGTAATAAAATTAAAATGAAAACAAAAATATGAAGGCATATATAGTAGAAGAAAAAGACAATGCTGGAAATATCTTGCACATTCTGTCTGTTGTTAAACCTAGAGCTTTAGGAGCTAGCCATTTCAGCCTTGTTAAGGACTAATAGAAGTAACATGATTTCATACCTATTTTCTGAATTAGTTGTGGTAAGAATAAATTACAGCATGTTCAAGCCAAAAAATATATTTGTCTTTGGCAAAAAAAAAAAAAAAAAAAAAAAAAAAAAAGACATGGTATACTCTTACTTATCCTCGCTTTTATTTCTTTCCTTCAAAATTAGCCATGGGTGTTTGAAGGTGATAAATACTTTGACAGGTGTTAAATTACTAGCCAATACCACAGTGCTAGAAACCTTGTGAAAGCACTTGTTAAAGAAGGATTCCAGTCCAATTTTGTCAGTCAAAGTAACTAGCATGATTTGACTTTTTTTTTTTTTCTTTTTCCCTAAAATTCAACATCAAACTATGTCTGAAAGTAGTATGGTCAATGAGTCTCTCGTTGCCCCTTACTGTTCAACACACAGTGGTCTGGTTTTTAAAAGGTTCTTTTAGCTGCTCTGTGATTTTTCAATTTATCTCTTTTGTTTTTTTCTTTTTATAAAAGGATTCAGAGTTGAGAGGAAAGCCAGATTTCAACTGTCCATAACAAAAACATCCAGAAATAAATCTTGACCTCTCCATGAAATATTATTTTTTTTTATCAAATAGCTGTATTGTTAGCTATATTGTTTGAATTGCAAGGAGAAAGAAATGGTCTGTTTCCAACCACAGAAGACATGGCTTTCACTTGCTGAAAGAATGAGGACTCTAATTTTAACTGAATTAGAACAGAATTTCTGACATCACCGCTGCATATCATCACTCCTTGGTAATCAGCTGCCCTGTGCTGTTGTACTTTTTTGTTTGTTTGTTTTGTTAGATTTCTGCTTCCTCAATTTCACTAATGCTATTTTTTTTTTTCAGAAATATAAACCAAAGGCTGACAAAGTTCACCAGAAAATCTTTAGATACTCATGCATTTTCATGAGATTTTCCAATTAAAAAAAATATTATACATTCATTTATTTGATCAACTGTAAGATGTTGTATGGTTTGTACCACCATATACTTTTAAACTGTGAAAAGTCTAGAAATCTAGAAAACTAGTAAGGATCTAGAGAAAAAAATAAAATCCAATGGGATTGACTGTAGATCTCTAAGAAAGATATGGATTCAAGACTTTTGGGTTTAGTTAGAAAGCAATTCATTGGAAAATGTTTATATAAAAGTCCTCATTGTCTTTGGAATCATTAGTTCAACTCCTTTTTCTTGAAATTCTTGTTCCTATATTGAGCGAGAGAAACCCTCTAATCCTTTCAAAACTTGCTTTTAAATAACTATTTTTAACTAGTATTAGCTGGTCAATTGCAGGTTGACACACATGAATTAAAATACATGTATGCATTGTATACAGCTGTGTATACTTTTATTACATATGCAGATAATGATGAATTTTGCTACATCTCTATGTTAGGAGAAAAAAAAAAAAGAAGAAAAAAAAAAAAGAAGAGGGGTATTAGCTTCCATAAAAGTATGTTTATACAATAATAGTAGTATTGATAAACTTGGAAGTATTGGCTCACAGACGTAAAACAGGAAACAGATAAGTATAGAAATTTATTTTTTATATCTTTTTCTTTACATAAAGTTTAGCGTCACTGTAGTCATTTTTTGCAAGCTCAGAGTATGAACATTCCATTAACCTTTGGGTGAATTGTTGTGATAACTTTCCCTGGGTACTCCTCTTGCTGTGCTAACACAATCAAACTAATCACAGTGCTTGGGAAGGCCAACAACCACAGATAGATGCAAACAGGTATGAGGACTTTTCATAAAGGGATTTCAAAATGAAGTGCTTCTGAACTACTGATAAGTTCAGAGAGCTCTTTGTTCGATTAACATTCTAATTTTATGCCCCAAAGGAATATACTAAGAGGAGAATAGAAAAACAAAAACAAAAACAAAAACAAACAAAAAAAACCTGCATTTTAATTTAATGGTAAAACAGAATAATTTATATAATAAATGTTTGAATAACCTGTTAGAAAAGTATTACTTTGATGGCAATTTAGTTTTACTAATTTGGTACTAGTGTTTCTTTCCTAACTCCAGAGTGAATGGATTAATCATATTATGTCTGACCACATCCTACATAGAAATTAACAGCAGGATGTTTTCGTAAAGATACTCAGAATCTGGTTTACCTTTCCTTGGAAAAGGGGGTCTTTGGGTCACAGGTTTCTAGATGTGTAATTTTGTAGTTTCTTGATATTAGTGTCAGAACAGGAGCTCGTGTTTTGAAAAAAAAAAAAAAAAAAGGAAAATAATAATATTAAGTTCTGGACTTTTTTTCCAGCTTCTATGTCTGCCAGGGTGAGATATAGATAAAAGTAACTCAAGAATTTATCTATTCTCTCTTCTTTATGCACCTGGGTAAGAGCTAAATTTCTTCCTTCAGTGAGGTAGATAAAGGAACATAAATCCATTTTTGATATATGTTAATATAAAGTAATGGTGTTCAAATGTGTAATGTTACTTAGAAATCATGTTGCTTCATCTTTTGATCTTAGTAGCAAATGTCAAGTGTCAAGCAAATGTCAAGAATTTTAAACAAAGGTTTAACTGTCTTATGTTTCTTGCAGAAATGTAGTGTGTATATTTCTGATGTGCCAAAGTGTCAATTAGATTTTGTGCTCTGAGGAGGCAAGAATGCATACTTCTGTCCTTTTTCTTTCATTTTTGTTAATTAGTAACTTTGCTATGATATAATATAGGAAAGGCTGATGACTGTTGTAAGGAAGGTTTGGTCAAGATCAAATCATTTTGTTAAAATACCTTCATAGCATGACTGGAGATATTTTAAAAGAAAAAGTATCATTGTGTCTCTGCATTTAGTTTGATATAACATATTTGCCCTGTGATCACTAGGTTGTTCTAATCTCATTTATTTAATGAGAAATGGGGGATGCACGAAGCAGGCTATCTCTAATTCAGGAAGTGTTAAAACATATTCTCATGGGGTATTTTTTATTTACTTGTTTAACTTATGACAGGAACATATGATTGACGATATTTTCCTGAATATGTTAAAAGCAACACAACTACTTGAAAATCACAGTTACAAGTGTGTGTCCTGTTATTATTTGTCATTAGAACAGAGAATTAAAGATAATATCAAAATAACAGGTTTTATTGTATGTGTCACAAGAATCCATAGAAGAGAGCAATATTTAATTAGTTTTACTCCTGCCCTCCATTTTGCTTCTATTTTGTTGTGCCTCTCTAATTATTCAGAACACTGTTTCTTCAGGCTTACTCTCCAGAAAGAAAGCAAAATTAATTAAACACCAGGTACCTTTAGACTCCTGTCTGGCTTAATAGAGCAGAATGGATTTTAAACTAAACAGGCATCCCATGTTTCCACTTGATCAATTACTGAGAATTCATCTAACAAACTGTTCATAAACAAGAGAGTCACAGAGAGCTGATTCTGTGCAGGGGGCGCTCATCCAGCGTTTCCCTTCTGGCTAGAAAGAAGTGTCTCTGACCATTTCTGGTGATTCTTCTCTTTTTCACATGAGGAAAACATATTCCTATACTCAAATCTCGGAAGCTGATTGTACAGTTTTGCCCCTGATCTCAGCAAAATCTTCTGTCTCTCAGTGAAGAGAAAAAATACTAGGTGTTGAAGAAATGCAGCCTCCATATGTACTGGAAGCTGTTCACTTAAAATAAACAAACAAACAAACAAAATGAAAAGAAAAACTAAGCCTTACACAACATAGATATTAGGGAATTTTCCATCTAAGAAATAGCCTTTACAATTTACAGTACTAATAGCACCATATCTTTCCTCCAATATTTTTCTTGCATCATTCAGCACTTCATAAGTACTTCATCATAGTCTATCACTCATCAAGGTTGTCTGTAAGACTGCTATTGGGATTATTGTCCAGTTACCTGCAGATAGACATCACATGTCAGGCTTGGAAAACTGGTCAATTTAATAGCCTGTGTAAAGATATCTCAGCCATACACTGCATGTTTTCATCCAATGCTTGTCCCTGAAGACATGAGCCTTATGGTTTCGAAATGGGCATTTCATCAGAAATAGGTAGTTGCTCTGGTGGCAGCAACTCAAAAATTTATTTTGATCTCCAGAACAGTTGATCTGACACATCCTACAAATGTGGAATTTACTTTAACCTTTTCTTAAATGGTTCAATATTATTGTAACCTTCGAGTACTTAATATTTCACCTTTGCATGCTGTACAGAAAGAGCTGCAGAAAAGTCATACTGTCTGGACCAACATTTGATGTTTTCACACCATCCTCTTTCCACATTATTCAAAGTAGTTGATAGCTAGTGATCTTCAGAAGGTTTATTCACTACTAGCATTTTCAGTTTGAGTGGGCTGTAGATTGTGTGGAATTATCACCTCTTCTACAGTTGAACGGAACAACTGAGGGGGAGATGAGAAGACTTCAATTATTGTTCAGCCTTTACTTTTTCTATCCAACTATGCACTACAACTCTGCTACAGATTTTCCAAGGGTGATGAAAAACATTTGTAAACGGATTTAACTGCTGATGAAGTAACTATCCACACATGGGTCAGGAGATCAATTTTCTATAATTAGTGGGGGGAGAAACTGGAATTTAAGAGGCAGATACAGAAGCTGTTATCTTCTCTCATAAAAGGTTATTTATTGAAAGTTTGTGTCAGCACACTGTGTTTTCAGTACAGACTCGAACTTTATCTGGTGAATGAATTATATGGGGATGGAGGATTTCTTTGTTTTGTTTTGTTTTGTTTTGCTGGTTTCTTTCTTCTATGCATAATATAATTAAGTACCTTTTGGCTGAGGAACAATTGACCATTTCTGCTGTGTTGTTCTGTACAGAATTTGGAAATGAGAAGAAAAAAATAACATTTAATAATTGAATTATAAAGATTTTCCTCATTAACATAATGATGATAGTCTAAATGGATTTTAATGCATTGATTTGCAAGATACTTACACCATTTTCTTATGCCTCCACTAGTTGACAGTGTCCTGACTGATTTGTAAAACTTGACTTCTAGAAACTGATAAAGGTTTAGTGTAAGAATGGAAAGGGTCACTATGAGAGTAGAGAAGACAGTCAATGCTGTTACAAGATAAAGACTAGTGCAAGGACATTTAGGGTGTAATAACACTTTATTATTAAAATGAGTACTGGCAAAGTTACAGGCCTGAAAATTATTGCTTAGCTCTTATAACTGTTGCAAAGTTCTCTTTCTTTCCATAGTTCTTTACTTCCACTGGTGAAATTTTCCCAGAAAGCTAACTTTCTAGGCACAAGATTTCTATTTTTACCGTCCTGTGTGAATTTTTAAAATTGTATTTTTTAGAATTTTCTAACATTTCCAGGCTTCCTAGCCAAACTGAGAAGAAAAAAAAAAATTGCATATGATTTTTTTTTAATAGAAACAGTCATAGTTCAGAAATCTTGACAATTTTAATAGAGCTTTAAAGTACAGTTTCAATTTGATATAAGATTGACGTATTGGCTTAGATTACAGAATCACAGAATTGTAGGGGTAGAAGGGACCACAAGAGATCATCGGGTCCAACCCCCCTGCCAAAGCAGGTTCCCTAGAGCAGGTTGCACAGGTAGGCGTCCAGACGGGTCTCGAATATCTCCGGAGAAGGAGACTACACAACCTCCCTGGGCAGCCTGTTCCAGTGCTCCATCACCCTCACCATGAAGTTCGTTTGCATATTGGTTACATTATTGCTTTACAGAAGCTGAAATAATGATACCTTATTTTCTCATTTCTGATGTAGAATGAAATTTCAGACTGGTACATCTCCTAGAATATATAAGAATCATAAGATTTATTAACACAGCTCCATCATAAGAGAATAAGAAACTGATGATGTCTAAAACTGAGGAGACAATAAGATGAAGCAACACTTATGAAGCATCCACTTTTCAAACTCCTTTGAAACATCACTGCAAATTAGTGCTTGATTATTCCCTAAGAAGACATCTTGATTCAAAAAGTTTCCTAATGTGAAACAAAATATATTATTTTGATTTAACTGTTGGAGATAAGTAAGACTTTGCAGGAAATACATCTTTCATAAGTGAACACCTTCTAGAGCAAATTTTCCAAGCAGTTCAAGATGCAATTAGGGCAAGAAGACAGCAATTATGTCAGATGAAATGAAATTTTTGTTTTCATTTTTATAATGAAAAGAAGTGCACAACAAATTCTTGGTTACTAAAGTTCATGTTTTATTTTTGATCCCTTGTAAGTGTGACTGCTGCTAATATTTTCCCCGACAAGTCCTCTGGACGGGAACATGCATTTTCTCCGAGTATTGAAGACTTACAGAAAATGTGTGAGAGTATTTAAATCCTCATGTTCCACCTCTCAGGAGCAGCCCAAAATTAGTGGTTTTCTTTGGAATAAGTGTCCAAACTAGAGTGTTTTGTTCATGTTTTGCTATGATAAATACCTAATGAAGTTGGGACTAAAATACAGGCCTCCCCAAATAAGAATTGTAGCTGTATATGGATAAAAAAATGTTTATTCTGTCTTCCAAATGACAATTTATACATTGCAGATTATGGATGAGATTATGGATGAATAAAATTAGAATTAGGATTAGAATTATTTGAACAGTTAATACTTCAGGTTGGAACAAGCATAAGGAAGTCTCTCAATCAACTTCACAGCAGCAGCAGCAGCACAGAACCAGACCAGGCTGCTCATGGTTATGTCCAGCTGTGTACTGAAAATCTCCAAGGAAAGGGACAGCACTACATTTCTGTGCATCCCATTCCAATATTTATGCAATTATTAATAGTAGTATTTCTTTCTCCTTTCTCCTTTCTCCTTTCTCCTTTTTTTCCTTTTTTTCCTTTTTTTCCTTTTTTCCTTTTTTTCCTTTTTTTCCTTTTTCTTTTCCTTTTTTTCCTTTTTTTCCTTTTTTTCCTTTTTTTTCCTTTTTTTTTCCTTTTTTTCCTTTTTTTCTTTTTTTTCCTTTTTTTTCCTTTTTTTCCTTTTTTCCTTTTTTTCCTTTTTTTTCCTTTTTCCTTTTTTTCCTTTTTTTCCTTTTTTTCCTTTTTTTCCTTTTTTTCCTTTTCTTCCTTTTTTTCCTTTTCTTCCTTTTCTTCCTTTTCTTCCTTTTCTTCCTTTTCTTCCTTTTCTTCCTTTTCTTCCTTTTCTTCCTTTTCTTCCTTTTCTTCCTTTTCTTCCTTTTCTTCCTTTTCTTCCTTTTCTTCCTTTTCTTCCTTTTCTTCCTTTTCTTCCTTTTCTTCCTTTTCTTCCTTTTCTTCCTATTTTTCTTCCTTTTCTTCCTATTTTTCTTCCTTTTCTTCCTTCTTTTCTTCCTTTTCTTCCTTCTTTTCTTCCTTTTCTTCCTTCTTTTCTTCCTTTTCTTCCTTCTTTTCTTCCTTTTCTTCCTTCTTTTCTTCCTTTTCTTCCTTCTTCCTGCTCCTGCTCCTTTTTCTGCTCCTTTTTCTTTTTTTGCTCCTTTTTCTTTTTCTGCTCCTTTTTCTTTTTCTGCTCTTTTTTCTGCTCCTGATTTCTATTTTCCTTTCATGTCTTATAAATAAATTTCCGATGGACTGCTGACTGTTAAGGTCTTCTGTAAAATGAGACATGACAGTTCAGTTTTCTTAAGACAGAACAAGATTTCAGGTGACTCAGGCAAGAACTTAGATGAATGATTAATGTATGCTATAGAAAGGAATTTCCTTACCTTTTCTGAATCTAGAACTAAGTTCACAGACAGAAAAAAAAAAAAAAAAGGCTGATGAGACAGCAGAATGCATTTATGCCATTGGAGTATGGAAAACAATCTTGCTGATTCCCATTGCTGCATTTCCTGTACTTGTCTGCAACCATCTGAAAATATTATGAAAATATGATTCAGCTGGTGACAGGGATGTATGCATTCTCCCAATCCTTATTAGTAGTTACCTAACAAACTGAATAGAGGACAGCTTTGGAAACTATTTTTGGATAAATTTCTCCAGTGTTTTAATACAATGAATTAAATGTATTACAAATGTACATGAACAAATTGCCTTATTGATTCAAATGGATTACTTGTGTAAGTATATTACTGGTACAGCTCTTGTTGACTAAAGGCTTTTAATTTTCTTTTGGCCGCAAGAGTGACTCTTTACTTTGAGAGGAGAGAATTTGTTCTGAATAAGTACTTACCCACAACAGAAAATCTGTAGAAAATATTTTTTTATATTGGATTTGCAATAAAAAGAAAATCCTTTATGCACAGCAATTATATTCTTATTTTCTTTCATTGATAATATTAATTATTAAAACAAAAATTGGGGAAAAAGAATCAAGTCTAGTTCTTACTGGCAATTTGCTCCCGTTTCTTGAAGCTTCAGATAAAATAATTAGTGAAATGATTAAATGCTTTGAGCAAAGTAAAAATATTTTAAATATTTGCCTTGAACTGTTTTTTAATTGACATTCACAGAAGAACAATTATTGTTTTCCCTTGACACTTGTATTGTATAACTGCCTGTGCATTTTTAGATTTCTCAACATAGACATATGAACATAAAGTACAGTACACCACAATTACTGGTGATTTGATTCAGTGAAAAAGCTAAACCAAACAAACAAAACATTTTGTGGATAACATGGAGAAGTGGGTGTGTCTTGACTCACACTCTAGTCCCAGTTTTCATTTTTCCAAATAACAGCATGAAAGGCAGTCTCCGGGCAACTTCATCATCCTGTAGAAAAGGTAATGAAATTGACAGGAGTAATCAGTAAGTGGCCTGATGCTTTTGCCACAGTCCATGTATGCAATGTAAAGAGGAAGCATGGAAGCTGTCCATGTTTCATTCTTAATAGTGAGTTCAGACACAGCATGAGGACAAAAATATCAGTTAGCCTGGATGCTGATTGTTAGATAAGTGTTTAGGCTCAGAGTTCTACAACAACACAAATGTTTTTCAGGAATCTCAACTAATTGATTTTTAGGCCCAAATAAGCATGAAACTGTCTCCATGCAACCTTTCTAAAGGGTTTCATTATCTGCATATTATTAAATATGTTTTTATCTTCTCTATTTTATGGATTGCAGAAAGTAAATGGCTGAGATAAACAATAGAAGGCAAATGATGGAAGGTATATTTTAGGTTTTAGATGGGCATAGAGGCAGAGCAAACATGAACATCTTTGTGAAGCCTATCTAAATTGAAGGAGTACTGCACTGCAGTCTTTCATCTGGACAGATTTGCTGCCATTGATTATATATCATTCATTACATTATCTGGTTTATTAGGTAGCTTGTACACCTACCTTTAGAAGAAGTGGAACAAAGGTGATGTTGAAATAAACAATGAATGACTAATGAATGGAGACCACTAGAATAATCTGCTGCTCAACAGCAGTGATTGGAAAAAAAAATGATTTGACTCCCTTTCAAGAGACAATTGCAAGAAATACACATTTAGTAGGATTCATGCTAAATGTAGTTATTTAAAATACTTCCTCATAGAGATTGCTTCTGTTTTAGAGCTGTCTTCCTTGAAAATCCTGAAATCATCTCTCCTTCTTTTCTACTTTCTCCATGCAATTGGTTTTCATTTTATTATTTTATTTTATTTTATTGTATTTTGCTTTATTTTATTTTATTTTATTTATTTTATTTTTTTTTTTTTTTGAATTATTATGTTAGTGAAAGAAGAAAATCCAAAATACGTAGAATGTAGCTCTTGCATAACTGCCATCCCATTTTCTTTATTTTCTCTGGGCTGACTCCATTAGACTAAACGTAGTTACAAGTGTTAGTAAAAGTTTCTTCTGTTGGAACAAAGATTTGGGATGCAGTAATACTCTTTTGGTGTATTCCCTTGCTATTATGAGACAATCATATCTGATAACTTTATAATCAGCAAACCTAAAATACAAAGTTTCCTTTCCTATTTTGCAGCTAACACTTCTGGAAGGCAGACTACAGAAGACTTGCTTTTCCTATAAAAGACCTTTTCAGTGGGGTCAAGTGATTATATTTGCACTATTTTCCATGGTTCTGAAAAACAACTACAGTTGGACAATGCTATCCTTGAATGCCATTCATAATAGTGCAGTGAAACCTGTAGTGCAGTTATGCTCTATGTGTAAGTTTTTGAAGACATACTCTTTACCTGGACAAGCTTGAGAAGTGGGCCCATGTGACCCTAACGAAGCTCAACAAGTCCAAGTGCAAGGTGCTGCACCTGGATAACGGCAATCCCAGACAGGAGCACAGAATAAGCACTGTTTTCCCCTTATGCCACCTTTGTACAGAGTTTAAACAAAGTCTGTCTGAAGACACATTGGCAGTAATAAGAAAAAACAAACAAACAAACAAAAAAACAACAGTTTAAATAATGTGTTCAGAATAATTTCTGAATGATTATAAAGGACCTGAAAAAATATTTCTGAAACAACGTATAAAATGCAATATCAACAGGTCTTGATTTATCTTCTTTTTAAGTTTTATCCATGGGGACACACTGAGGAGAAAATCTATATATAAACAAATTTGGCAAGGCAATTTTTTTTATTTTTTTAAACTTTGAAATAAGTGTAATAATGTGCCAACTTTCCTATCACATTTTTATCTACAGTAATAGTAGATATTTTATGAACCTGTGAAAATTACCTCCCAGTATTTTCGCTTCTTGTTCACCTAAGGACTTACTAATATTTTGCAAGTTTTAATGACTCTGCTGGCAATCTTTACCAGAAATTCACCAGCCATGCTGCTTCATTATGATCAACATTTATATGATTTACAAACAAAAGGCTGGAATGTCCCATCTCAGGGAAAAATCTCATGAATAGATAATGAGAAAATGGAGGACCAATGTGAGAAATCCTACATTCTGCAGACTTAAATTCTTAATAATACCATGTGATATATTTAAACAAAAAAATCTATGTACATGTGACTTCAGTTTCACCCATTTTTTCACCGAGTCACTGAAAGAACCAAAAAGAAAGGACAATCAGTTTATAGATACTTGTAAGGAACTTTTTGCAAGAAATTATATAAAAATATTCTCCGTAATTTGTCAGATTTCTTGGATGAGATTATAGTCTCATTAATACAAAAATAGGTACTGAGATATTGTAATGTGAAAATATAACCTTCTTCAAATCCATTTGATTTAAAATCAGTCATGGCATATTAATTTTAAATTCTGCATTGTAGATATGTTTTGAAGATTAAAACTATCAGCAGACAGATTTATAGGTTGTCCTTAATGATTATCGTGTACTGATAATATTATTGCTGCCCAATATTAGTTGATAGTATATCAGTAATCTAAGAATGAATGTAAGGTCTTCTTTAGGGCTTGTATAGTGGACTGCTCTGGGCCTAGGTATGTAGAGTGCACAAAGAGTACAGAACTTAAATGATGGGGAGAAAAAAGGTCACAGATGAATGAACATCTTAATTTAGTCATACTAAAAATCACCTTGGAATAAAAGGTTGATTAAATGTTCAGTTTGGGAAACTCTGTCCTAGAAATCCAGTGCTGAGTGAAGAGGCAGTCTTAAGCACATCTTACTATCCCTAATGTTTTCATTAAATCCACTGACTGTTTGTGCGCTGACTGAAGATAGGCTGTACATACCGTTTTGCAATGGCAGCCCAACAGGTTAGCCACATTCAGTCCTGCATGTTTCAGCCACACCTAACTTTGCTCTCTTTGATTCTCCGTTTGCATGACATTAATCTGGCCAAAAGCAAATCTTTCAAGCGTAAGTAAGTAAATAAATAAACAATCAATTTTTTTATTTTTTTTTTAAACATGGTCACTAAAACAATGATAACTAAACGGGATCACAGAATGTATGAAAATGTATGAAAAAAAGAACAGATAGGTTAGCAACAGGAAACTGTTTTCTTCTGTACATACCCTTCAATTAGACAACTATTTTTCCAGTTCTTTAAGAAGAATGTACAAAAAATAAATTAAAAATCCTGTAAAAGAGTACAGCCGTTGAACATACATATCCATGTGTGTGTGTATATATATATATCACATATATAAAATCTTACACATATATATGTATATATATATTATATACTTATATATAAGTATATATACATATATATACTTATGTGTGTGTATATAAAATCTTACACATAGGACTAGTTATAAGTCTGGAAATAAGTCTTAATTTTGGACCATTATGGAAGATGTGGTAGGCTTGTTAGTAATCTATGGCAGTAGTGGTTACTACTAAAAACGTGGTTACCACTAAATAGTCACACTATTTTCTGCAAGAAAATTTACATTCTCTTTATATACCAAATAAAATTAAAATAGAGTATTAATTATTTCTTGGCATGTATGAAGGAATAGAGTGAATAATTCTTACTTACTGATAATTTTTTTTAGTCAAAAAAGTAAGAGCTAATATCATGTAAAGAATAGAAGAGGAGATGCTGATATTGGATCCATGTATCTCCTTGTAATTGCCTGAGAAGCTTTAATAACATTGGATTTTTTTTAGTAAAATTAATAATTTTATTTCTTTATTTTAATAAAAGCACCAGAGAAATGCATTCTTATTATTAAAAATTATTATATTAACTGTGATGTGTCATTCTTGTTTTTCTTCTTTTTGTTTTTTTACTAAATTACATTAAATCATCGAAAACAAGAATAAATTAGTATTACATTAGTACTTATAATACTAATTGCTCTACATTAGTGTGCATGTTAGTCTTTGACTAAGCAGACTCCAGTCATTTCTTGTAAAATAGAAGTCTAAATGTGCTAATATCTGGCCATTAAAACAAATCAAAAGAAAAACAAACAAGCAAAAAAAAAAACACCATAATGGAAGTTTTAGTTGTTGCATTCGAGGAAATAGTGCAATCATGCTAATCAGTTTATTCTTTTCTATATTCATATTATTAGTTTAACAGCTCTTTTTTCAAGGGTTTACTTTGCACAGATTTTTTGTTGGTAAGGTTGAATTCAAGTTAATGAAAATTTTATCTATTTTATGGATGCTATATAATTTTCAAGGTCTATCAAGTAGAGCCATAAATGAAAAAATATAAAATTACAAGACTGTATTGCTCTGTAAATCATTTTCACTCAGTTTAAATATATTTCAGGATTAAAACAGTGAATAACAAAGTTCCAAATACGCAATATCAAGCAACAAATTTCTAGACCATGTTTCTTTGAAAAACACGATACAAAACAAGAATAAAAAAAATCTTTCTACTGGTTTCTGTGAACAACAGAAGTATCTCTAACATATTTGAAAAGACAAAAATAAAAAATAAAAAATCACCTGTAATAAAATTAAAGCTTTTAGTATCACCAGTGCAAGCTCTGTAATTCTTTCACTGGTGGAGCTTAGTCCATTTTCCATTAATAAAATACTGAGATAAAACCCTTTAATTAACTGGAAATATAAAAGAGTGATTTAAAATGTCTCACTTGAGGTTGAAGGTTCATTTAGAGTATTATCTTGCAAACAAGTTTAAACTAAGTCAATATGAACTTAGCGATTCATTTACTTATAGTGAATTCCCCAGAGAATGATCATAACTTGTGATATTTTGCTCTCAGTTCAGAGTAGCTGATATTACAGTGTAAAACCATACAGAGAGTTGTTACCTCCATACAGTAACTTTTTTTTTGCCTAAACCCAGATTAACTCAATCTTGCATCTTTGTTCCTGGATCTCAAAGTCTTTCTCAAAGACAAAGCCTTTTCCTTTTTTTCGCTTGGACCTTCCATTTGGGTTTGTTGAATTTCATGAGGTTTGCACAGGCCCAGCTGTCAAGCCTATCAAGGTCCCTCTGGATGACATCCCCTCCCTCCCCCATGTTTACCTCACCACACAGCTTGGTGTCATCAGCAAATCTGCTGAGGTGGCACTCAATGCCACTGTACATATCACCAACAAAGATGTTTAACAGCACTGGTCCCAGTATTGACCCCTTAAGAACATCACTCGTTACTGATTTGGGACTTTGAGTCATTGACCACAGCTCTTTGAGTGCGAACATTGAGCCAATTTGTTATGCACCGACTGGTCCATCTGTCAAATCCATGTCTCCCCAATTTAGAGACAAGGATGTTTTGAGGAATAGTGTCAAATGCTTTGCACAAGTCAGGTAGATGACAACAGTTGCTCTTCCCCTGTCTACCAGTGCTGTAACCCAGTCATAGAAGACCATCAGATTTGTTAGGAATTATTTGCCCTTAGTGAAGCCATGTTGGCTGTCATCTATCACCTCCTTATTTTCCATGTGCCTTAGCATAGTTTCCAGGAGGATCTGCTCCATGATCTTGTAGAGTATAAGTGAGGCTGACTGACCTGTAGTTCTCTGTTTCTTCCTTTTTTCCTTTTTTTAAAAAAATGTGGCTATGCTACCCGTCTTCCGGTCGGTCAAAACTTAATTGAACTGCCAAAAATCATACATGATGCATAGCGGATTAGCAACTACATCTGCCAGTTCCTTCAGGGCCCATGGATGTATCTAATTTTACCTGTATGGCCAGTGCTATATCCTATGTGAAAGATTTAATCATAGACTCATAGAATCATAGAATCATAGAATGACTTGGGTTGGAAGGGACCAACCAAAGGACCAACCAAGGGAAAGATCATCCACTTCCAACCCCCATGCCATGGGCAGGGATGCTACCAACTAGATCTGGTTGCCCAAGGCCTCATCCAGCCCAGTGTAGAACACCTCCAGGGATGGGGCATCCACAATTCCTCTGGGCTACCTGTTCCAGTGCCTCACCACCCTCTGAGGGAATAATTTCTTCCTAAACTAAATCTCCCCTTCTTTTAGTTTAAAACCATTCCCCCTTTTCCTGTCATTATGTGATTGAGCAGAAAGTTTCTCTCCATCTTTTTTATAAGCCCCCTTTAAATACTGAAAAGTTGCAATATGTTCTCTTCCTCTTCTCTCTCTCTCTTTTTTAGGCTGAACAGCCCCAGCTTTCTCAGCCTTTCTTCACAGGAGAGGTGCTGCAGCCCTCTGATCAAGTTTGTGGCCTTCCTCTGGACCCATTCTAACAGTTCAACATCCTACTTGTGCAGTGGGCCCCAGACCTGGATGCAGTACTACAAGTGGGGCCTCACAAGAGGAGAGTAGAGGGGCACAATCCCCTCCCTTGACCTTCTGGACACTCCTTTTTTGATGCAGCCCAGGATGCAGTTGGCCTTCTGGGCTGCAAGCTCACACTTCTGGTTTATGTAAAGTTTTTCATCCACCAGAACCCCAAGTCCTTCTCGGCAGGGCTGCTCTCAAGGAGTTCTTCTCCCAGTCTATACTCTTCTCTGGGATTGCCTTGACCCAGATGCAACACCTTGCACTTGGACTTGTTGAGGTCACATTAAGGTCACATGGGACCACTCTCAAGCTTTTCCAGGTCCCCTTGAATGGCATCACTTCCTTCTGTTGTATCAACTGCACCACTCAGCTTGATGCCATCTGCAAACTTGCTGAGGGTGCACTCGATCCCACTGTCTATGTTGTTGATAAAGATATTAAACTGTACTGGTTTCAGGACAGACCCCTGAGGGACAGCACTTTTCACCAGCTTCCACCTGGACACAGTACCATTGACCACATGTCTCTGGGTGCGGCCTTCAAGCCAATTCCTTATCCACTGAATGGTCTACTCATCAAATCCATATCTCTGCAATTTGGAGATCAGGATGTCATGTCGACCATGTCAAAGGCCTTACAGAAGTCCAGGTAGATGACATTGGTCAGTCTTCCCTTGTCAACTGTTGCAGTCACTCCATCAATCAGATACAGCTATCCCTATATTTTCATGAAAAGTGCTTGTTTTAAAATCTTCAGCAACCAGTATGAAAAATGACAACTGTGCATGAAAGATTAATAGTCTGTACAGTTGATATGCGTATGTAAGGAGGTTTGTGTAGCACATTACGTGAGCTCAGTCCATTTGATTTCCTAGGTATACACAGAGCTGAGTACACATAATTTATTTGGCTATGACTATCATAGATATCAACACTGAAAATAAATACTGATTATTAATTTTCTATGCATGTAGTCTATAATCATTGGTCATTCTCAAATGAGCATGAAGGAATGTGAAGTCATTTTTACAGAATGTATTATGCCATGCACATGACAGATTACATAATTTCTGTGAATGCAGAGTTTGTAAAGGATTAAGTGCTAATTCTTCAGGGACAGGGCAAATAATTCATGTTATTAAATGTTTTGTTAAACCTATTGCGACAATGCTTTTATCTGTGTGATTGCCTTGACACTAGAGCATGCTAAAAACACATCTAGACAGGATTTTAAATAAGGACTGTTTTTTCTACTTTAATACTTTCAAAGGAATGGCTTCCACTTCAAATAGTTATATTGGTTCCGCTGACCCTTTTCATGGAGAGAGTTGCTACAGAGCCTGAGTTAAGTAGATTATCATATTACCTTAAAGTAATGAACAACGCAGACTCTGACAGTAGTGAATGAACTTCAAATGTAAAAATAGCTAAATCCTATAGTGAGAAATCAAACTACATTTAAATATTTTCAGAGATACTAGAAGAATAAGATTTCCTGTTTCCTGCTTCTATTATCAATGAGAACAATATCTTTGTCTTTAAGGTGCGTAACAAAGGAAAAACAAAGGGAAAATAATAATATATATAATATTATATATACATATTTGTCCTGGTTCCAGTTAGGACAGAGTTAATTTTCCCTCATAGTAGCTGGTAGGGTGCTATGTTTTGGATTAGGATGAGAAGAGCGCTGATAACATGCTGATGTTTTAATTGTTGCAGAGCAGTGTTTACACCAGGCCAAGGACTTTTCGGCTTCTCGCTCTGTCCTGCCAGCGAGCAGGCTAGGGGTGCAGCAGGAGCTGGGAGGGGACAGACCCAGGACAGCTGACCCAAACTGGCCAAAGGGGTATTCCATACCATCTGACGTCATGCTAAACAATATATAGGGGTGGCTGGCCGGGGTGGGGGGGCCGGCTGCTTGGGGATAGGCTGGGCATCGGTCAGCGGGTGGTGAGCAATTGCATTGAGCATCACTTGTTTCGTACACGTTATTATTAGTAATACTATTATCATTATCACTATTATTATTATTATTGTTATTATTATATTCCTGTCTTAATAAACTGTCTTTATCTCAACTCACAGGCTTCACTTTCCTGTTTCTGTCCCCCATCCCAGAGAGGGAAGGGGGAGGGTGAGCGAACGGCTGTGTGGTGTTTAGCTGCCAGCCGGGTTAAACCACAACAATATTATATATAATATAAATATATAATAACAATTGTTATTTATAATGTAATGTATTTATAATGCAATAATGTATTTATAATGGAATTTATTATGTTCTATATCCTTTGTTATATATTTATCACTGGAGAAAATCTATGCTTGAAGACATTACTTTGCTAAAAATAAATAAATAAATGAAAAAATAAATAAAATTATGCAGACTTAGGACAATATGAATAGTAAAATGTTATGCTGTACAGATCCCAC
Organism: Anser brachyrhynchus; assembly: GCF_964034855.1. Lineage (NCBI taxonomy): Eukaryota > Metazoa > Chordata > Aves > Anseriformes > Anatidae > Anser > Anser brachyrhynchus. The sequence goes on from NC_137699.1 coordinate 47,056,329, forward strand.
ATTCATTATTTTTCAATGAAGCATATGTATTCCACTGAATATGATCCACTGTAAAATCAAGCTAATGAAGAGTAAAAAATATTTGACTGGCCCCCCAAGTATTTGTGAAAATGCTAACCACGTTACAACAGTTTGGTGTCATTGTAGTCCATTGACCTGATTTTCTGACAAGATCCCTATTTAAAATCACTAGAATATCAATTCTTTTTTTTATTGAAATGGTACCACTTATATGAAGATATTTCGAAGGATCTTTGGGAAAACTATTCATATTTCTTTATGTTGCATTGTTTTTTTCCTCTTTGTTATTTTTATGTTCAAAATGGCCAAGTCCCTTTAAAAAAAAAATAAAAATGACATGAAGTTAATGAGATTATGCAATGCAATCTAGGAATAGTATGAACTGCTCATATACATTCTGTAGAATGAAAATTATTTACATAAGCTATTGAATGAGAAATTAATTTATACACAATATATAGAGTGAGCTAAAGATTTCAAACAAACAAACAACAAAAAAAAAAAAAAGAGGGTGGAACAATAAAGCAACACCAAAACTGAACAACTAAAGTATCTTTATGACTAATAATTCAACTGTATATCATGGACACCCAGTGCCTAATAAAAAATAAAGCAGAACAATTTTTGGAGTACAAAAATCCTATGGAGTATTGATCCACTAAATGAGGTAATAGATTTATTTATTGATAGGACTATATCACTCATCTGATCAGGTCTGAATTCAGCCAGTAGAGTGCAGTAGTTTTTCCATTCTGTTGACTGTATTAAGATATCCAATTTGCTCATTCCAAAATTTTTGATGCGTGCTCATATAACACTCATTAATTTCAGTAATGCTCCAAGCTATGTTCCTACTTCATGATCACCTTGCATAGATAATTCATCACAAAATTATCCTTTGCCAGGGCAACACAATCAGATTATAGACAATGGTGTCCCAGGAAACACTGAGAAGGTAAAATTAAAAATTGCTACTAAAAATGTCCTGTTAGTGTTATATATTTATAGACTTGTTTGGTTGGTAGGTTGGTTGGTTGGTTGGTTTTGTTTTTAAGTAATGCAATAATTTTTCATTTCAAGTTCTATTTTAAATATTAAAAAAGATTGACTGGTGGAATCAGTTCTACCATCCCTGAGGCAGATGTGTCAGCCAGCCACAAGAAATGAAAGATCCCCTACCTTCTCGTCACCAGGCAGTAGGAGGGAACCTAAGAGACAGGGAGGAATGCAAGCAGATTTCTGCTCAGGGTGACAGGTGAATACCCTCCTTGCCTAACTCACCTTCCCGTGTGCCCTTACACAACAGGTATGAGGCTCTGGAACTTGATGAACAGGCAAGTGATGATGTGGAAAAAGGTCCATCCAGGGTGACTCGATTTTGAGGGAGAGGGCCTGCTATTCCAACTGGACCCAACCCATAGGGAAGTCTGCTGCCTCCCTGGGGTCTGAGTAAGAGAATTTATTAGAAAACTCACTAGCCTGGTATGACCTTCTGATTATTATCCATTATTGTTTTTTCATAACAGCAGTTATGAAGTAGCAAAGAGAAGTCCAAGGGCAATCAAAAGAGATTTCAACACCTTGGGACAATTAGTTAAAAGATCAGGGGCACAGGTAGTATTTTTCTTTATCCTTCCAGCAAGGAAGGATAGTAGCAAGGAACAATATTGAAAGGAAGAGGCAGACAAAGCTGATCCAAGATGTGTCTGCCCAAGGCAGGTGTCTGCAGCAGAATTTTGAATTTCCCGGTAAAGGAATGGTCTACACAACACTGGGCCTGCTGTTGTCTGATGGGATGCACTTTTCTCAGAGGGGAAAAAGTATTTTTGTGCAGGTGTTAGGAGGACTGTTTGATAGATCTTTAAACTAGATTTGAAGGGGGAAAGGGATAGAACCAGGCTTGCTGGTGAAAAGCTGTGGAACAGCAAGACAAAATTTGAGGGCTTGCATGCTAGTGAGATCCTTCAGTCTTCTCTAAGAAGGTTCTGGGTTCAATGAAACACATTTGAAATGCTTTTACACCAATGCATACAGCATGAGGAACAAGAAAGAGGAGATAGAAGCCTTGGCTCAGTCCCCAAGCTATGACATCAATGGCATAAGCGAAACCTGGTGGGAAGAGTCCTGTGACTGGTGTGTTATGAGGAAAGGTTATAGGCTCTTCAGAAGGTGTAGAGCAGGAGAAGTGGGGGAGAGTGGTGGAAGCATAGGGACTATATATAATGGAGGGGCTGGACTGTAAGGAGCTTGCAGTTGGCAATGACAGTTCAGACTCTGGGTAAGGATTAAGGGATAAGCAAATAAAGTGGATGCCACTGTGGGAGTCTACTACAGACCACCCATCCAGGATGATGGCACTGATGAATTATTCTTTAAGGAACCAAGAGATAACTCTAGATCAGCCACCCTTGTCCTTCTGAGGGACATCAGCTTACCAGATGTAAACTGGAAATACCACACAATTGATACAAACAGTCCCAGGAGATTCCTAAAACACCTTGATGATATCTTCTTGGTACTAAGGGATCTGACTAGGAATAGGATCTCTCCTAGATTTTTTGCTTGTAAGCAGAGATGGTCTCGTGGGTGAAGTGTCAACTGGTGGCTGTCTTGGCCATAGTGACCATGAAGCAGTTGAATTTATAACTTGCTTATAGGAGGAAAACTGCCACCAAAACTTCAACCCTGGATATGGGGAGCAAAGACTTCAGGCTGCTTGGGGAACTAGTTTGTAAGGTCCCCTGGGAAACTGCTTTTGAAGACATTGGGGTCTATCAGTGATGGTCTTTTTTAAAGTATCTTCTCTTAAGAACACAAGAATAGACAATTCCAAAATGCTAGAAGTGAAGCAAGTGTGGAAGAAAGTCAAGCAAGTGTGGCTTGGCTAAGCAGAGAACTTCTTCCAGGGTTTTGGGCAGAATTAGGAAGTGTAAGACAACTGGAAGCAAGGTTGAGCAACTTGGAAGGACTATGGAGATGCAGTTTTTCTATTGTAGGGACAAAATCTATGTGGCGAAAGCTCAATTAGACGTGAAACTGGCCAATATTGTGAGGGACAATAAGAAGGTGTTTTGTTTGTTTGTTTCTTTGTTTGTTTTAATATGATAACAGCAAAAGGAGGATCAGAGACAACATTGGTCCATTACTTGATGAAGATGATCACTTCAAAAATACAGACAGACAAAGCAGAGATGTTTAATACATTCTTCGTCTCAGTCTTCAACACCGATGATGGACTCTGGGACCGTTGGAGCCCTGAGTTGGAGGACCATGACTGTGGGAATGATAAACTTCCAGCCAACCCTGAACTTGTGCTTGGGATTTGCTGCTCCAGCTGGACGCATATAAGTCTATGAGGCCCAATGGGATAAATCCTAGGGTACTCAGCGACCTGGCTGATGTCATCATGAGACCTCTCTCAATTATTTTGCAATGGTCTTGAGAATCTGGAGAGGTCCCAGTTCACTTAAAGCTAGCAAACATTCCAATTTTCAAAAAGTGCAAGAAAGGAGACCCTGGTAATTACAGGCCTGTCAGTCTCACTTCAGTGCCTGGTAAAATTATGGAGAAGATTATTCTGAGAGTAACAGATTGAAAGACAATGCAGTCACTGTTCACAGCCAACATGGGTTAACAAGGGGAAAGTCCTGTTTAACAAATATAATTTCCTTCTATGACAAGGTCACCCACCTAATTGACCAAGGGAAGCCAGCTGATGTAATCTTTTTGGATTTCAGCAAAGTCTTCAATACAGTTTCTCACAGTATCCTTCTGGACAAAATATACAGCATACAACAAGGTAAATAAATAACAGTTGGCTGACGGGTTGGGCTCAGAGTGTTATAGTAAATGGGGTTACATCAGGCTGGCATCCAGTTGCTATTGGGGTTTTCAGGCCTTCAATTTTAGGACCAGTTATCTTTAGTGTTTTCATAAATCACTTGTAAGCAGGACTTGAAGGTATACAAAGTTTGCAGATGTCATTAAATTGGGAGCAGCTGTTAACTCAAGGACAGAGAGACCTTGCAAAGAGATTTTGACAAAATAGAGGACTTGACAATCATCAACAATATGAAATTTAACAAGGGCAAGTGCCAAATTCTGTGCCTGGGATGGGGCAACTCTAGCTGTACATACAGATGGGAGATGAGAGGCTGGAGAGCAGCCCCACAGAAATGGATCTGGGGGTTTTGGTGGACAGAAAGTTGAATATGAGTCAACAGTGTGCCCTGACAGCCAAAAGGGCCAACAGTATCCTCAGGATATTCTGTGATTCTATGTTTAATATTCTTATTTCTTGTGTCAAACAGAGCAGAATGACTAAAATACTCAAAGTTTTCATGCACAATGTCAGTACTTGATAGCAATCTGTCCTTAGACAAGCTTATCAGCCTTCTAATAGGACACTGGTGACTACAGAGCATTTCACTGTATGTACTTATAATAGCTATTGGCAAGCTGAATATTATTTTCATAAACAGAAATTGAAGCTCTTTACAAATACTGTCAGCATCATTAATTCATTCTGAAAGTAAGTAAATGCCAGTCAATACACAGGAAAACTTTCTTGCCATGGTGACACAGAAGCTGCTAAGACAGGACTGGAATGTAGTTGTCTGGAGTCTGGGTCCTTCCTACAGAGAGCACAAAATTCTACTACTTTCTTGTATTTTCACTGACCTTTTTGGGTAGGAGATATGTATGTTTATTGAACCACAGTTACTTCTAGAATGAGAAATTAGTCCAAAAGGAGAAAACTTTATCCCAAAATAGAGTCGAGATGACAGCTGGAATGCAATCTACCCATGCATGTTTCCTGATGATAATCTGTTTAGCATGTGAGCACATCATTTTTAAAAGACCTATTTATGAACTAGTTCTTTCTGCAAGTGTTTCAAGACCAGCCCAGTCAGTCAGTCCCACACTTCAGTGTTACTTCCAGAAATGCTGAGCCTGAACTGTTGGGCTTGAAAGTGGCTTATCTGGAAATTATTATTGTGAGGTGAATAGAACTAAATTAATACCATCATCACTACTTGGAAAGAATGTGGCTGTGCTTAATAACTGCAGAAGTGCCTTCCAAATTCTCTTACAAATTGTTCCAACCAGTAGCTGTTACCATTACTATAATTGCAAAATAGCTTCACTGTTCCATTAGTGGTATTTCAATGTCACTTTGGAATGACATGAAATGGCATAACATAGAATGAGTCAGTAAGATTATTTTATTGATTTTAGCACAGCCTGTTTTTCCTCACAGTAGCATAATAAAGAATTAGGAGACATTGAGTCAAATCCTCTGAATTATATTTAACAGTAGAAGGGTTAGAGATTACAAACATTCTTTAAATATATCACTGTAGCTACTGAATTTGATCCATATTTACTGATAAACTTGGAACAAGCTGAGTGTAAGTTTGGCTTAAATCTCTAGTATCCAACCACAAAATAAAAAAAGGCATGATAGAAACAGCACTAGAGTACTGGGGTTGGAGGGGGGGGCGGGGAACGGGTACATGTAACAGTCATTGTCACAGTTCTAGTTCTGTTAAGAGTCTTCTTTCTCGGAGCAGTCGGCGTCTTTGAAAGACATACATTTTGTGTAAATAGGATCAGATAGGTTACTGAACTAAGTAAACTTTCTAGATCTGGCTTGAAGCAGTAGTGCTCACATGCATTTCTCCATCAACAATAGTGTGACAGAAAGAGAATTTCTCACAGAAGATTAGATAGCAAGAAGCTGAAGGTAGTTAATATCTTCAGACAATACAGGTATTTACAGAATGAACATCTGCTTAGAGCCTCATCTTTCAAAAATTTCCCAGTAATGAAGAAAGAGTTAAATTGTTGTTAGCATGATTTTAGACATCAGGAAAAACAAATCCAAGCTTCTTTTAAAATCAGGAGGATGCCCCTGTTGTTCTAACTGAGGGAGAGTTTTCAGAAAGACACTGAAATCTTGAATTTATTTTTTGTAGCTGTGAGGTTCACCTTTGTCATGATTGAGCTGTTTTAGTAGGTAAACCTGAACTTGTTAATTTTCTTTCTAATTTATTTTTAGATAAAAACTAATATCGATTATGGAACAACTTTTGTTTATGTTGAATTATGCTTTTTTTTTTTTTTTTTTTTTTCAATTGCATAATATGTCCTGATTTCAAAGTCTCCTGGAACAACTCAGAGTGCTTTCTGGGGGGAGCAATAGTGTTTCACAGGTACATCATGTAGTCTTGATGGGAATAAAATACATCCTGCGCTTAATGTATTGATGTCACTTTACTGAAGAACCTGGAATCTTGATAGAAATGATAAAGTCTTCCTTAAGAAAATTATGCATCTACAAATAACTGATGTCTCATGGAAAAAATAGGGTAAGTAAATGTCCATATTCAGAGGAAAATATCTAAGAATTTAACCATATATATCACTTGTATTTCAAAGCCTACTGAAATCAGAATAGAAGAATGTTTGAATATGTCGACCCTTTGTCATGACTGTGAGTCAGAGTGTTACTCTTACCCCTCACTGTCTAAAGCTTCCTGACAGATGTGTATGTTCAAAACAGATGGGTCTCTGTATTATGGAAAATATTAATTACTGACTTCTCTTTTCCTTTCTATTTTTTTTCTTCTTTTGGGAGGATGGAGAAGAGGATGGAGATTTTTTTTTTTTTAATTTTTTTCCCTTTAAGTAGCTACTTTATCTTAAAGGAGATCCAGTTCCTTTCATTCTGACCAATGAACTGATGTAGTCATTTCATTATCATTATGTATTTTAGCTTTATTAGTAGTTGTATTCTTTTCTACAAAATAATTCTGGGTTGTTTTATTAACAAAAAACTCTTTAGAATAAAATTTTTCATTCTTTTTTATTTATTTATTTATTTATAGATAACTCATCTATGGGTCAGCTTGAAATACAATTCTAACATGTAACAAATACAGAAAGAGAAACCAGAGGCTAACTTAAATAACCTGCTTTTAGATTTTCTCTTTCCTTGATCCAAGCATTTTACATTAATAACTTTATATTTCTACATCCTTCTTTGAAGAAGCCTCTGATGTTCTTAATTGAGAAGCCCATGGATATTAAAACTGTTGTTATGAGGTCATCCTGTTTTTTGTTCCTCAGAGGTGGGCAGAACTGGTTTTGCCATTCTTGGTCTATGGTTTTTATTTAACCATAATGTAAAGGACGAGTTTCTGCATTGATTCTCTTTTTCTTCAGTTTTGGCAAACAGAGCTAAGATTTATGATACACATATGAGATCATTTATTGAGTGTTATGAGAAGTACATTCTGCATGTAATTTGAAACCAGGGCTACTATTGTAGATACATTTTGATTTTAAGTGGTAAATAAGTGTGGTAAAACTCACATAACTTGCCAGTGAGTAAGTTAAGTTGCTTGGGAACTACACAAGGATACACACTGGACAGTTATTATTATTATTTTTTTAATTGAATGGGTAAATTAGCAAGTGAAAATACACATAACTTGTCAGTGTGGGGGTTAAATTTACTTGAGAACTAGTCTATGGTACACACTGGGCTATTTAAGTTATTTTTAAAAATTGTTTTGGTAATGGATAATTCTATTTTGTACATTGGAGCTGTTGACTCCTTATCTTATTGACTTTGGCCCCTTTCCTCTCACACCAAGCCAGGCTGTGCAATGAAGGAGCTAGCATTCTGTCAAGGCAAATGAATGCTAAAAGGGGTATTCCTAGATTTTTCAAGTAAAAACTATTATGTTTGTCCCCTCATCTGAAGTTGAAGGAGACTTAAAGAAAGAACTACATTCAACCTCTTTTTGCATAAGAAAACTTGAGAAATCCTGTGTATTTTCATGTATCTCATTTCTTACTCTTCAGAATTTGTTTTTCCACATTTAATTAATTGGTAGGTATGTTTTCTTTATGTTTTTTTTATCTGTCTTCTCATCAAAATAAAATTTCTGTACATATGATTAAAAGATTACACTCTTAATACAACATGAGTGCACTTTAATTAGAGGTTTAATTTCCTTTGACTGGGCTTTGAGTTTTTAACTCTGCTGAAAACTCCTCCTTTTATTAAGAAGCTATTCTCTTTTATTTTTTCTCTTCTTCTTCTTCTGCTTCTGCTTCTGCTTCTTCTGCTTCTGCTGCTGCTGCTGCTTCTTTTTCTTCTGCTTCTGCTTCTTCTGCTTCTTTTCTTTTCACCTTAAATCAGTATGAAACGGCTGACTACTTTTATTGGTTGCTTTAGTTGGTTTTCTTTCAGAAATTTTATGTGTTTTTTTCCTTGCAACTCTGGTTGAGAATATAGGTGTGGATCTGAACAGATGGTGGTGGTATTCTGGATATGCTGCAGTTACTGAGTGGGTGACTATGGACTCTACATCACAAGTGGTGAGTTTAGCATATCCAAGATGCCCACAGAGAGTGCCTGTTTCCTCATGACTTCGAGACATCTGTTGTTTTCCTTGGAGATGCTGATGTTGTTTCTGCTGGACTGTGAGATAGTGGAAAACCTGGCCAAATTCACTCTTTGCCAGACACACAAAATTGTCAGGCCAAAGACAGGAAATAGTCAGGATAGCATGGATGCATGTTTACACAGTTTGAGATGTTAGAAGTGGGCACAGATCTAGCACTCTGAAGGATTCACTCAGTGATGTGAGAAAGCTGCACGTTGCAGAAACAAATGCCATCTTGCTATTCTTTTCTTATCTCATCTGATAAAAATAATTTCTTTTTTACTCATTGCAAAAAGGTTTTTAATACACCTAGCCTAACTTTGACACTGCATTGGTGTAGAAGTGTCTTTGATTTCTTGCACTCCTCCCTCTGCTTTTTTCAGCTTTCAAAGCTACACTATATGCAATATCCCCTAGTGATGTCCAGAGAAGGCTAGGAAGAGTTTTAAAAACCTCTCTTGGTGTTTTTGTAGAACTCACACAGAATAATCTTGCTGATGATGAGTTGGACCCATGTCAATTCAACACATGGTGTTTTGTTATCTGTTCCAGATTCATGGTGTTTGAGGGAAGACTTGTTGAAATCATAATGAAGACACACAGCTACCAACCCTGCCCTTCACAAGGAAACTACCTTCTCCTCCTCCTTTTCTTCTTATTTTGGTGCGTATCCTGTGAACTTGAAACCAAGTCATCTTCTGAATTTATTTAGTTTGGCAAAATCTTACATTTTCTTACATTGGCACAATCAATGTGCTTTTCAGCCTAAGTTTAAAGAATCCTATTTGGCCTGCCAAATGTGGCAAGTAGTATTTACTCATTTATTTCCTCATTCATCCATTTATTTGTGTGTATATACTGCAGAACTGCAGATGGTCTTAGTCCAAAGTACTTACTATAAGTAAATACAAAGTAGCTGATATTCAATTATTGAGCTAGGTTGGTGGGTTATTTTTATTGGGTATTAGAGTCATAGAGTTTGCATCACTTCAGGTTTCTAATGTGAATGCTTTCATTTATGAGCTTTTAATTTCTGTACATACAGCTTCTTTTGAAACCTATCAGTAGGAATATAAAAACTTATTTTCAAAGAACTGTCTTGATGAAACTCTAAATGAAGTGTTTTTAAAGACAGTTTTGATAAATTTCTGGAACTTTTTTCAGAAGTCAATGTAAATATGAGCTGAATTCTTATTAGATTTTTATTGCACAGAGCATTCAGAAGTATTCCCTTATTTTTGACTCCTTGTGTCTCAGAATGGCTGACTGTATTCACTCATTTTCTACCTTGTGGGCACTTTTTAAAGAACAATATAAATAAAACATTAGCATGTCAGAGATAAACCATTCACATGTGCAAATTGCTACAAACTTTCAAATTTCAGCTGCAGTGAATTAACATCATATGAAATAGTGGAAATTTGTCTCCTAAGATTTTTTTTTTTAAAGGGTTTAGAACATAATCCAGAGAAAAGGAAAACTGGCCTAATGCATACATTTCTGTCAGTGGTGTTGATGTAAACATGAGTGGACTTTTCAGAAAAAAATGTTTATCTGAGGGCCAGCTATCTTGGCTGCTAAAGTGCACCAGATAAGGAAAAGTGCTCTTTTTTCCTGTTTTTGTTTTGTTTTGTTTGTTTTTTGTTTGTTTTGTTTTTCAGTGCAAGCACTCTGGGGATGCTCCTTGCATCTTGTTGTGCATTTTTGAGTCCTAGTCATGCCAATGCATAGGACAAATGATTCCCTTTGGACTAGTGACATCCCATTCCTTTTGACCTTTTACTTTCCATCATTTCTGTCAGCTTGTACCAATTATATCTGGCACTTACATTTAGCCAGTTGTCTGTGGCTAAACTACCCCTGCGGGACCTCAGAATCTGCCTCATGGTCTGCCCTTAGAGTTGTCCATTGTTGTAGGAGGGAGGTCCACAGAGAAATGAGCTGCACAGTAACTGGTAGATAGTAGACTGGGAAGAAGTATTTGAGTAAAGTCTGTGTTACCAGACTGTAGGCTAACCTTGAACCTTTGTTTCAGTTCCTTACATGTTAAGTACACAATGTTACCTACCACCTTTACAAGTTACCTTGAAAGCTATATATAAAATGTTTCATTCTCTTACTGTGAATATAAAAGATAAATAAATAAATAAATAAATAAATAATACATTTGCTTGGCCAAAGACAATGCCAACATTTAAAAATGGTCAACTATATCCCTAAAAAAATTTTTAAAAAAATCTTTTTTTTTTTTTTTTCCTTCTTAGTAGAAGAGGAAGGGGAAATTCAGGCAAGGAGGAGAGTCAGAAGAATGTGCTAAACAGAACAAGAAGACCCTTATGTAGGTATTTGCAGTAAAAGCTCTCCTTTATTCTCCAAGCAAAACATCAAACTCCCCATAAATAACCCTTTAACAGCAGCCAGCTCCATTTTTCCCTCTTCTCCCATTGAGTGCTGCTCTTCCAATTTCACTCATAAAAATATTATCATAGGAAAGTGTAAAATCAGTTCCAATTTCAAGGTTTCTAGTTCCAAGGCTGAAAAGACTAACTGAATATTACATGTTTCTGTTTAATCTAAAAAACAAAACTTGCAAATCCACCTTATTTATTTATTTATTTTTGTTTCTACCCTCTGTCTGAGATTATGAAATCATAAAACAAGACAAAGAAGAATCAAGGAGAAAACAATAAAACTGGAGTAATCTTATTATTAACTTTTCCCATGGAATGCCATGACAGGGAATTATATATGCCTGTATCACTTGGATGTCAGTAGTGTTCCTGAAATACATATATATATATATTGCTATATATTTTAGTATTATCTACGCTACATTTAGTCTGACTAATCAAATGTTACCACCATGTGAGCTTGAGACTCTAGTTTCAGTAGAGGGGAGTGATGGCATAAATTCTGAGAATAAACCCCCAGACAAAATTACAGCCTTTATCTAAAGTCTAATCTAGCAGTTTACATGTGTATATGTATACATGTGTGTGCACAGGGGTATGTGTGGGTTTGCAGGTATATATATAGACATATACCCATGTATAAAAATGTAGTAATCAGCTGTCACCCCCTGCTGTTTAACACACATCATTAAGAAAATGGTCTCATTACTACACATAGTACTAATATATGATCACAGTTATGACATTTTAAAGTCATAAAGAGAAACTCTAATGAGAATGGTACTAAATGGCCTTTTTAGAATTCTTAAAGCTAAAAATAACCCACAAAATATCACGGTAGGGTTAAAAAATGAAAAATTAATTTTGAGATGTTCAGACTGATCTATTACTAAGTCAGATGGAAGAATTATGCATGCTTTATTAGAGAAATGTATTCTTTATGAAAGATAGATAGATTTTTTTTAAAGTCTTTTTGAAACAATTGATGGGACATGAAGTTCAGTGGGATTTTGTTCTGACAGAGGAACTAAAGAACTAGAATGGCTATAGAACTCCAATCTGAACAGTAGAACAATAGGCCAGGAATATTATACCGAAAAAAAAATACAAAAAAAAAAAAAAAAAGTGTTTAGGATAGGTCATCATACTTGCTTACATTATAATAGATCATAATTTGCTAGATTAATCTTGCAACTGAAAGCTGACCAACTGGACCCTGGGGGGTTAGGCAGTGTAAATCTCCCTTTTACAACGTCCTGACCTTACCTTGACACTAGCTTACCACTAGCTGACAGTTAAGTCCTTTAAGTGATGGCTGAAGTTTATGCTTCAGTTTTTACTGTAACATTCGATTAAAACAAGCACAAGAGTGATATATATAAATGTATATATATATATATATATATATTGGAAGACACAGCATTTTCTTTATAGGTATAAATGAACATTTAATCATCACAAGTAAATAATTAAGTCAACCAGCCTTATGTAATAGCTCCACAATGTGTACATCTGAGAGAGAATGAGGCCAGAAACAGACATATTTTACTGTAAGATCAGGTTTTGCCAAAAAAAAAAAAAAAAAAAAAACTTGGCTGGAATTTAAAGTGGTGGTTTTAAAAACTGCTTACTCTACATGGCAGAGAAATCGGATTACTACTCATATACACAGGTAATAGGAAGAAAAAAAAAAAAAAGTTTACCAAATTTAATTCTTGGTGGGTTTTCTCATTCATATTTTAAAAAATAATTGTTTGTCATATGAACTGGAAAACCTGTGATACACAGTCAATGTGAAATGGGTGGAAATTGCAACAAATCTCTCCCTATTTCCTAATGCAAATGAAATTAATAAAGCAGTCCCTGGGGAAAAAATATATATATATATACATACAAAATTACTGCTTTAGGGAACACAGACTTAACTTGAATCTTGGCTATAACCTGATCAGAAAGCACATTTCATATAGGATCAAGCCAGGCTTCAACAGGTTCAGTGGCTTTAAAGAGGGACACTTTTAAGAATAAACTGCAGACTGACTATTGCTGATTATGTTAATGTGACTGTATTTTGGGGATGAATTGCTCTCTCGCCTTTCTGTTGGAAAACATGAAACAACCTAGTTTATTAATCTGAAAGTTAATCTATTTGTACATATAACAACATATATATATATATATATACACACACATATAACAACAAACTGGGTTCTAACATTTCCTCTGAATCAAAGTATGTAATTTATGGGTATAACTTCTAACAGGCCTTGAGCACCTAAGCGGCATTTGACTGCTAAGTCCAAAGAAGCGATATCCCCATTATCATCAACATCAATACATCTGTTAGTTAAGCTCTCCTGTGCCTGAGAATGTTTTTCTAAAACACAAAACTATGATTCTATGATTCTGTAGCCATCAAAGTGTAAATGAGACAAAAGTCTCCTGCTTATGTGTGATTTCCCATTAAAACACACTCTGTTCATCTTTTCTGTCACTCAAGTACTCAGTCGAGAAATAATAAGCAGAAAGAAACCTCACAGATGAAACAAAAGGGCAATGTTTGCACCTGCTGAAATGCTGTTTAATTCTAGTGGGAAATTGTTGATTCTTTGTCCATTGAATTGTCTCATAAAACAAATGCACAACCACAAATATTCATACCATAACAACATCATTTGTGCCTCTAATTTATTTATTAAAAAGCTTTTTAGTAAATACTGTCAAATGAATCCAGACTGTTGTTTACATCTCTGAAGAGTAATAAACAGGAGACAATTAACTGCTAATTATTTCCACCTGCTGAACTCTATTTTGAGAAGTTTTGATTAATTAACAGTGGGAATCTACCATCATCATTTGCTGGTGAGGAGGGAAAAAATAACAATTTACATCAAATTAACATTAATCTGAAGTGAGGTCTTTGTCCATTTTCTGGGTCATTGCCACTGAACTCATTATAGAAATAATTGGAAAATGCAGCCACTGTTAATCAATATAACAATATGATTTTCTTTATGAAGCTGATGGCAATTATGAGGAAGTCTGAAAGGAAATTTTAAAGAAGTAGGGAAGTACTTTCTTTAACCATTAATATGTCCATACTTTCAGCAAAACGCAGTATAAAAACCAAACCAACCAAACAAACAAAAACCAAAAACAGAAATAAACACAAGCTTTTCTTTGTTTGCAAAGGAAAAACAAACAAACAAACAAACAAAGCGAACCTTTTCATTTAAAGAAAAATCTGAAAATACTGAGGGTGTTATTTTAGTGTTGCTTATTTCCTCTTAACCTGCTGTCTACTCATTTCACTGAAAAATTCCTGTAAAATGATTTTAGGCTACAGTATTTATCTGATCTTCCAGATGGCATCCAAGACCAATGCCTAAAAGATTATCACTTGTGCTGGGGGTTCATTTGCCAGCATGCAATAATCTAAGCCAGTAACATATGTTAAACACCCAGTAACACATCTATAACACCCTATATTTTCCACAGCACCTGCCCTACACTTTCTCCTGAGATCACAAAGAGATGCATGTCAGGCAGCCCCACAGGACTGCTTGAATGCTCAGGGTGATTTTTTTCAGGAGGTTAATTAATTTGTTTGTTGTATTTATAATGCTGAGTAGTGAGTTTATTTGAACATAGGGATAATTGACAGAAAGGGTAGTTAGTATATATTTAATTATGATGAGAGTGCCCAGGGCATTGGATTAACATGCTTTTATAGCAGAGCAGTAAAAATCAATACAACATCATAGCGTGATAAGTTTAATGTGTTAAATTTAAAAAAAAAAAAGAAAAAAAGAAAAAAAAAGTGTTGAGGGCTAAACACTTTTCCTTCATATTCTTCTCAGTGTTGATTTTCACATTTTCACGTCTCAGCTTTCTGACCTTGATATGTAGGCACATTAAATATACCACTGTATTTACTGACTTGCTAATCTACTGATGTTATTTAAAAAAAATTTTTTAAAGATACTTTTTCATGCATGGGTGCCAGACAACGACTGATTGCTATTGTACCAATGAGGATTCAACTTGTAAGCTTGAAATATAATTATTACACTTTTTTTTTTCTTTGCATTTTATGTAGACAATGAATATAGCAGAGAGCTAATAAAGATATATGGTGGGAGGACTGTTCTTGGGAAAATCTTTGTTCTCTTAAAAAATAAAAATAAAAATAAAGAACTAGAAACATCTGCAGAATTTTGAAAGGAACATTTCATCATTTTCATATGGGTTTATAAGTTCTATATTCCTGCTTTTTTTCCACTGTGCATCAAAAATCTTTCAGCCTCATTGAAATAATTCCAAAAGGTGTTGTGTAACGTACTATTAAGTATTTACTAGTAAGTAAATGTTTTCTAAACCATTCATTTTTGTGTTTGATATATTTTTTTTCAAGTATATGGCAAAGAACAGAGAGGACAGAATTATTTTTGTCAAAAATTAAGTTTGAAAGCTATTTTTAAACTAATGTAGAAAAAAAAGAAAAAGCACAGAATTGTTTTGTTACTTTCTTCCAAATATTAATGATTTTTTTTGTTTGGCATTTCTTACTTGTTGCCTCAAATAATGGTCCATTAGACTACTGCAAACAGTGGACTACTTTCTAATTTGACTCATATTTATCCAAACCAAACGGTCCTTTTCAATATTCATTCTTGAAGAAAAAGAAATAATAAAAACCTGTAGTCTTTTCTAAGCTTAAGGCAGTATAGAAAATGGAGAATGAGCACTTAGCCTTTAGAATGAAGAGTCTGTGTGAACGAAGTTCCACAGCAGAAAGATTAAGAAAACTGATGACATCTTGTTAATTTTTTGTTCTTCTTTTCATTAGTATTCCTAGATGAGAAGTTTGGAACTGAGACATTCCAAATAGGATTCAGTCCTTTTCACTCTTGTCATTGTAAGACAAGAGTGTGATAATTATATGGAAAAAAAAATCATACTAATTTTTTTGTCTATATTAAGTTCAAAATAATTTCCTGACTCTAATGTTAAGAATGATTGACGTTAAGTTAATAACTTTGTTTGGGGGAAGGAAAAGAGAGAGAAATGGAATGATTTTTTTTTAAATAATTTTCTCTCTCTTTAAAAACATAATTTTCTCTTATCACCCATAATTTTCTTATACTTTTCAAAATTTTCCTAGCTAACAAGACAAATACGGCTGGATAGGTAGGTTATTTTCTAAAATGATATTAAGAAGCCAAGAAAAAACACAACAGTGTGTGCATTAACAGGGTAAACAGCAGCCAGTGTACTAGAAGTTTAATTCCCATCCAAAATTTCTGCTAAGACAGCCAATTGTCTGTGTTCCTGTCCAAGGTCTCTGATTATTTTTCGGTTATTGAGCTAATGTACTGATTTGGATTTTCAAACAAAATATACCAGACTGGTTACAATAAATATATTTTCACCATTTGTTGCAGTGCCTCAAATATCATCTTTATTTTTTTCTTTAAGGTGTAAAATGAAAATTCTAATTCTTAGAATTCAGATCAAGTTGGTGCTTGTAAAGCTCTACTTATTTGACATCTGGATTTACCTGCATATGCCTGACCTTTTCCTCGCTTACATTAATCTGGAGATGCAACAATCCAGATCTGAATATTCAATGAGTGTATCTGTATATTAATATACAGATTTTAATCTTTAATAATTAGAAAGTGATAATACCAAGGAAATTGGTAGATGTGGTCATCATCTGTAATCAAGAAACACAAAAACTTTACAGATGTTAGATTTTCTATGCATATTTTAACTATTACAAAGAAATAAATTGAGACATTAATCTTTGTACTTATGAGTTTATGACTGTGACACACTATTTTAAGAACAAAGCAAACTGTCTGAACTGGAATCCAAAGCAGTTTTCCTTTCGTTTCCTGAAGTCAAATAAAGTATTTGTAGTGTTCTTTTATAAGTTTGATAAGATGCAATGATGATTAAATTTAAAAAATCATTAAATCATTTTGCCATCAGTCGCTATTTACCTGCTGTGATATACTAATCATATGAGAATAAAAACATTGCCTTTATATTGCCAGATTTGTGCAATCCAAATGCAAGGTTCTGCATCTGGGCCAGGGCAATGCCAAGCACAAATACAGGCTGAATAGAGAATAGATTGAAAGCAGCCCTCATGAGAAGGACCTGGTTATGTTGGTTGGCAAGAAGCTCGACATGAGCCAGAAATGTGTGCTTGCAGTCCAGAAAGCCAACCGTATCCTGGGCTGCATTGACAGAATTGTGGCCAGCAGGGCAAGGGAGGTGGTTGTCCCCATCTACTCTATTCTTGTGAGACCCCCACCTGCAGTACTGCATTCAGCTCTCAGGCCTCCAATATAAGAAGGATATAGAAGTATTAGAATGAGTCCAGATGAGGGTCACAAAGATGACCAAGGGGCTGGAACACCTCTCCTATTAAGACAAGCCTCAGAAGCTGCAGTTGTTCAGCCTGGGGAAGAGAAGGCTCTGGGGAGACCCCATTGCAGCCTTCTAGTACCTATAAGAAGCCCACAGGAAAGCTGTAAAGGGACTCTGTCAGGGAATGTAGTGATAAAAAAAAAAAGGAGTAATGACATTAAACTAAAAGAGGATAGGTTTAGATTAGATATAAGGAAATAATTCTTCCTTATGAGGGTGGTGAGGCAGTGGAACAGGTTGCCCAGAGAAACTGTGGATGCCCCGTCCCTGGAAGTGTTCAAGGCCAGGTTGGATGTGGCTTTGAGCAACCTGATCTTGTGGGAGGTGTCCCTGCCCATGGCAGGGAGGTTGGAACTATGTGATCTTTAAGGTCCCTTCCAACCCAAACCATTCAATTATTCTCTGAATTGCTAATTTTCTGATGTGTTACTGAAATCCTTCTGAAATTTCAGTCTAATCACAAAGAGACAAGCCTTATACAAACAACTAAAAAAACAATAAAAAAAACACGTATTTCTCTTATTTACCATATATTAAAAATATCTCAGACTATGTTTATATCTATATTTTCTGATTTTTCTGGATGAAGACTAATGTACTCTTTTTTTTTTTTTCATTCCAACATCTATTTGAATGTTAAAAATTACAGTAATACATAAACATTACATTACCTCTAAAGCAGAGATAGAGAAGACTGAGGTATTAAATCAGATTTTTCAGGGTTTGTTAATGCCTTAAAGACACTTAAATCCACCAATTTTATTTCTTTGAGGATTATATTCAACAAAGAAGAACTTTATCACTTAGAACTCAGGATCAAGACCTGGAACCACTGGTAAAATTCTCAAGTCAAACCTGTTAATATGCACATCAGTTTTTGTCATGAATAATGATGTACAGTCCCACTTAATTTCAACATTTCTTTAGCCTCATTCCTATTGATTTCATAACACCCACAAAAAGTGCTGGTAGTGAAAGAAGGAACAGTGTACATGGAGTGAAGATTGTCACAACACACACACAGTGTCACTAACAGAATAGTTGGAATAAGGTTTTGCTGCTGTTCTTAGTGAGCCAGTGAACATACACCCTATGTTAAGATAAAGTTCCTGTCTCACATTGATGTAGGAAAAGAAGGCAGAGGTAGAGGGATATCAGTCCTAAGTCAACTTATGTGACTAAGATGAAGAACTAACAAGAGAAATGTGACTGCACTTTCTGTAACTAAAATCAAGATTAATTCCCCTTTATGAGCAAATGACACCGAGACAGCATTTCAAGGCAAGATAAGATTGAAAGGAAGGCATGTGAAAATTTTTCACTGATCTTATAATGTATCTTTACTATCACCACACACACACACAGTTAATCTCTTCAGCTTAGTTCTTCAAGGAAAAAATGTTTGGTGCCAGGTACTCATTTTCACTGTCATGATTTCAGAAAGGTAAAACACCAAAGGAATCTGTCTTTTCCTCTTGCCTAGGACAGAAGGTTTCCTAGTGTAATAACGTAAAATTCAAACTGTGCAGCTACTGATGAAGAAGGGATTAGATCAACCACATGTTGGGTGGAATTCAGCAGCTATTTACCAAAATACAGCCACTCTATGCAACATGCTAGGAAAGAAAATTAAGAAAACTGTCTCTATCTGAAACTGCGGGGGGAATTTAGGGAGGCAGAATGTAATTAACCTAATTGAAATTTGTCAGTACACAGGATTTTTTTTTCTGGCCTTATTGCCCAGAATAAATTTATCATGAAACAAATAAACCACTGTCACTTTCACTTTTAGCAAAGCAGTAGTTTTGATCTTTTGATTATATCTACACTAAACTCCAAAGACTGTTCATGCACTGAGCGTTCAAGCCTCTGTTCTGTTTGTTCCTGGCACACAAACTATAAAATCCAGTTGGTATAACAGAACATCTTGAACAGACAGTCTATAATTGTAAACATTTTCACTGGTGATATAAATTAGAGAAACTGATTATTTCAGGTTTATATTTGAGAAACTGAAGGAGGTATTGATGTTGTTGCTGTAAAGCAGACAAGACAAAAAAAAATCTATATTTACATAAGCTGAATTGTTTTAATTTGGGTAATTATTGGACAGGAAAGATCATAGCACTCACTAGCTGCAGCACCTTTTGGATACTTGACACTTCCTTTCGACCTCACTCTTCCCCAGCAGAAAAAGAAAAGTTTGGGAATATATACTGGTAGTTAGGTGGATAAAGTTAAATGGATGAGTGACTTCTAAAATTTGTATAGCAGTCCAGCAGCAAAGCTCAGTATGCTGAAGCCTACTTTAACTCTCTGCACTGGTCTCCTAGATGGTCAGTACAGAATTATGCAATTTGAGTTAAAAAAAAAAAAAAAAAAAAGAAGCCAACTACTTTTTGAATTGTTTCAGCCCTAATTTCTCCAGCTGCACATAAAGCTCATAGATTTAACTGCAATATCTTCCAGGACTATTTTCTAAGCTATGAATAGAACAATACTGTAGTTCTATTTAATACATTATCTGATTCGATTCCTTGCCCCCAGGCTAGTAGTTCTATTTGTACTACATTTTCTACTTACTGGTCTAGCCACCTTACTAGAAAAATAATTAAATATATATATTAATAAGATAAACCTCACTAACTCTAGTTGCATTGTTCTTTGCTTTGTAATACATCTTTGGTCTTGGTATTATTGGAATTATAATATCTTAGAGAGGGAGGAAAAATTTCCACTATTATTGCATACACAGGTTCCCATAAGAGACTTGCCTGCGTTCTATAGCTTTGCTATCCAATAAAGTTTGATCTCTAAGGCATACAGTGGAATCCTTCATGTCACACAGGGAGCAAGAATTGGTAGGAAATCAGCAGGTAAGTGCTCTTTTACTTTGGAAAATAATGTTTTTATTAGAAACTTTGCAATGGTAGGATCATTAGATTTTAAGAGAGTTCATCTAAACATGTCAAAATGTATAAGATGCAAATTTTAACAATATCCCTACAAGTGTAAGCTAATGGCTCCAAAGAAGGTGGGCTACCAAATGAGAGTGAGGAGAGGAGTGAGAGTTACTGTAATCCAGAAGGCAGCAAAGGTGTCCTGCTGATACAATGGTGACTTGTGGGGATGGTCAAAGGATTATTGCATGGAAAAATTTACAGAACAGGAAAAGGAAAGGAAATCTTTAGAGAGACAATTTCCATCCATCAATTATCTCATAGTCCTGCCCATATAAATTTCTGCAGAAGTTAATGGTATGCACAAATAAAATCAAACAAACAAAAACCAATGTGATAAATCTTGGGTCTGAGAACAGTCTTGGACTACAGCTTGTATTATATGAAGAAACAGAACCTTTATTGGTTCTGCAATATAAATATTGCAAAGTAAATATATTGATGCCCCAGTTTTGGAAAGTGGGTGAAGATGAAGCCAGAAAAGAATCAATTAAAGAGAGGAATTTCATTTCCAGAATAAACAACACAATGTTTCCTAATACCAGATTACAGAATTACAGAATACATTCAGTGGTTTTCTTAGAATTTAGAAAACACTGTGTTTTTATTCAGTTATTTTTTTCTGAAGAATGTGTCCAGTAAATCCTTCTAAGCTTTTCTCTCTTCTTATGGCTGAGAAGCTAAATTCTGTGTCATCAGACCATAAATTTTCTTCTTAATCTCTAATTTGAGTTTCCCAAAAATATGCTCTAGTGACCCAATAACCTTTCTTCAATTTTCTCTCTCTCTCTCACTCATTTCCTTTTCTGTGTTCTCCAGGATTTCAAGATTTCCTCTATAAAAAGAGGAGTTTCTCAAGCTTTGTTCATTTCCATTATATTTCTGACCCCACAAGCACAGCTAGGTTAATTTTTCACAACTGATCACCCAACTAAGATTGATTCACAGTCAAATTAGCGGGAAATTCAAAATGCTGAAAATAAGCTGTCTGTTCTGTAAACGCTAATGTATTCTGTATGAGAGAACCAGAATGAAAATGGAAGCTGATAGTTCTGTATATCACCTGGTGATTTTTCAAAAGTATTGCTCCTATACAATCCAGATTGATAAATATCAGCTAGTAAATTCTCCAGTTTTCCGAAAAGTGTCTATAAAAATAGCTTGTAGTGGCAACCATTTGATTTCAGAAGCCATCTCTAGGAACTTATGAAACCATTTTGTAAACACAGAACTCTAAAATAACTCTCTGATGTCATTTGCACAAGAAAAGTTATTTGTATCCTCTTTATCCACCAAAACAATTAACTGTATGTCTTTTCAACTGGAAAATAGTTAGTGATATCAGATGCAAAGGTGATGGGGCAGCTAATGTTTATGAATGTATTTTATGAATCTCTACAAGGAATATAAATATGTGTAGACATATGCATATATTCAAAAATAAACCAAATTAGTAGGATGCTGTTAAGGCTACAAAAATAAACCAAATTAGTAGGATGCTGTTAAGGCTACAAACCTGTTTAAATTAAGCATCCTAATGATTGCTCCATGAACAATAAGTTTCCCTCTATAAGTTTGTTTGGCAGTCATGAGGTCTTCTGTTACACAATCATCCAGTCCATTATATTTGTTATAATGCACAAGTAATTTAAATTTGAAGCTTGGACCTTAGAACTTCAGTGTAAAAAGTACCCCAAATTTATATCACTTCATTTAAAGAACTAATTATTAGAGTTGGATATAAACTGTTATCCACAGTGTACTAGTTGCTAGTCATAATGAAATAGCGGATTGCATATGCATACATATCAAAGGTCAAGGGACCAGAAGCACTGATTTCAGAGATGACTTAGAGGCAGTGGAGTTAGGAGAAGTCAACGTATGCTTGTTATTTTAGATCATGAGCATGTTATCTTGGTTTTTGCTAATGTATAAATCTTTGTTGTACAAAAATGTCAATGTTATCAACATTAATGCAATATTGAAGATATGGTTTGATGCATTTTCCCTAATCTAAAACTAGTTGGGAAATAGTTGACAGTTGTTGAATGTGAAATTAGTTTGACTGTGCCTTTTAGGGATATTCAGTTGCATGCCCTGCAGAAATGAGTTTTCAAAAGCATGATCAATTTTTATTGAGCAAAGAGTAATTTTAGCAACATTTCTAGCTAATTGTGTTAACCAAGAAATGTAAATGAGAGAATTCTGACGCTTGTAAAAATATGAGTGGATTTTCATAAAATAAAAAAGCCACTATCGTTTCCCTGACCTCTCTGTAAAATCTGAAGATACTCTGAAAGTGATTAAAATATTGTTTTGAAAGTGACCAGGTAGAATGAACAACCACAAAATAAATACTGAAAGATAGAGAACAACAGCCTTATTTTCATGACCATTACTATGATCGCTTGTTTTTAGTAACACTTCAGTGATGCTAGTACTTTAGTGATGGAAGGTCATCTGTGAAAGTATAATGTGTGCTATATCTATAAAATTAAAATTAATAAGGTACGTAAAGTTTTCTTTTGGAAACAATAATATTTGGTTGCTTAAATACTCTTATTGTTTAAACAGTATATTGTTGTATTCATTCAGCCTATGAAAAATTTTGCATGAGGCACTTCGAACTTCCTGCTTTGGGAGAGGAAGACCTCTAACTTTTTTTTAAATCTTTTTCCTTATTTGAAGATTGACATCCTATGTTGAAGTAATTTTTAACCTGAAAAGCCTTGCTTTCATATGTCACTTGTTTGACGTTTAAAGTTTTTGGTGAATAAACTGAGTAGGATGGATATATATTACTACAAAGCAGGAACATTTATTTGTAAATGATATACTAAATCATTAAATACTAAGGAAAACTGTCTACTCCTGTGGCTTTACGGATTATGAGATGTCATCTCCTCTGTTGTTTCTGTTTGTGCCTCATAAAGAACAGAGAAACTGTGAAACAGAGAATTGAGCTTAATTTCTAATGTTAACCATACAGTAGAACACAACTAAATTCATTTATGGAGGTAGAAGAAATTCTCAAGAGCCTGATCCATGTAGATTTCAGGTAAAGCTTGATACACTACAAAATCATGATTTTTTTAATTATTTTTTTTAATATCATATTGTGATTATATCTATAACATGGTTCTATTTCAAAATATCAGGAAACAAATTGGGGAACAGCTATTCTATTTTTGCTTCAGAGAATCTCTTAAAATGTCCTTTTTCGCTCTTTAAACAAAATAGGAAGAGTTTCTGGGAGAGCAGAAAAAGGGAGCACATCTGATGTTTTCTTCATGCATTTACATTATTGATAATCAAACCAGAAAAGCAGACCCCTATTAAAAGAGTTTTTACAATAGAATTTCTGTCCAGACTTTCATGTCTTTGGAATTTATTTACAAAATATACTTTTGGTCAGAGATAAGCAACACTTGACTCAGGTGGGATTTTCATTCTTCTTAGTCAGAAGGTTTCTACATCTTCATCCTTGCTTGAAGTTTAAAGCAGAAAAGACTACTAAAAATCAGTTTTGAGTGGTTTTTTTTTAATTTTTTTTTTTTACAGTTGCCATTATAATTTAAGTCTTGAATTTAGCTAAATAGCTGTTATTAGAAAAAACATCCAGTCCTCAGAGGCTAATTTTTTTTTTTTTTTAAATATATCTGGAGACTGAGGTCCATCCATGATACAAAGTTTATGTTGTATTATAAACCCATTGGTTGCATGGGGAGCCGGGTTTCAGAGAAGGTCAGAAGACTTCTTCCTGTTTGATTTTTTTTTTCCTGAGGTCACCAAGGCTCATTGGCTTGGTTCAGGCTGTGGCACTGGAAGAAGTTTGATTAGGATCATCTTTTATTATGACAGACTCTAGTCAGAGTTAATTATCCATAAAGAAAAGAGAAAAGAGAAAAGAGAAAAGAGAAAAGAGAAAAGAGAAAAGAGAAAAGAGAAAGAGAAAGAGAAAGAGAGAAAGAGAAAGAGAAAGAGAAAGAGAAAGAGAAAGAGAAAGAGAAGGAGAAGGAGAAGGAGAAGGAGAAGGAGAAGGAGAAGGAGAAGGAGAAGGAGAAGGAGAAGGAGAAGGAGAAGGAGAAAGAGAAAGAGAAAGAGAAAGAGAAAGAGAAAGAGAAAGAGAAAGAGAAAGAGAAAGAGAAAGAGAAAGAGAAAGAGAGAAGAGAAAGAGAAAGAGAAAGAGAAAGAGA